>NC_133619.1:333738375-334090875 GCF_048593235.1 Sminthopsis crassicaudata | reverse complement strand
TATTTTAAAATATTTCATTTGATGACTATGACCTTCCCCTCCTAAAATTCTTTTCTTTGAAGCTGATATGTGTTAGAATTTCATCCAATTTGTAATCTATGTCATTCCCATATTTAGTGAATTCAACTTTTTTTTTTTATAGATTTATAGATTCTTATTGTAAAATAAAAATCAAGCAGTATCAATGGCATGTTTTTATAAGTTTATAAAGTAAAATGTTCAATTCAATTTGAAAGTAAGGCAGTATTCTATTTTCAAAATTAATTAAAGTTTTTTAATTTCACAAAATTTTTCCTACTTCAATACAATTTCATATTCATTAATGTGTATATTCCCTTCAATGGTATATATATCTCATAGAATACAATAATAGTTCATCTCTGCATTTTCATCAGGGACAATTCTTGTTCTTCTATTAATCCTTTGCAGTGCATCTCATAATGTTTTCTTTTCTTTTTCATTTTTTTCTTCCTCTTTTCTTTTCTTTTCAAAAACTTTTCTGTAGATGGAATCAATGCAAATTAGTATCAAGTAAGCTAGTTTGGATAGAACATAGCATGCAAGATGAGGATGCAATAAACCTGGATAGGCAAGCTGAAGCCCAATTATAAAGAATATTTTTAATTATTTAATATTTCATTTTCCCCAATGACATGAAAAATATATTTTTTTTATTTTTGGACAGTCTGTCAATTTTTATGGTTAGAGTCAAAATAGAAGAGTATTATGTACATAAAAATCATTTTAACATTCTTTTTTTTTTTAAATGTTGAGTTCCAAATTCTTTCTCTCCCACCCTCCCCTCTCCCCTTTATTGAGCAATTTAAAGGAATTTTAAGTTGCAAAAGAAAGGTTGTTTTTTAATGCTAAAGATAATTTGAAGGCTGTCGCAACTTTTTAAGCAGGGCAAAGATATGATCAGACTTGTACTTCAGTAACCACGTATATGGCCAAATTGAGTATGCACTTGGGGTGAGGAGACCAAATAGAAGCTACTACAATATTCCAGAGGTGATATTGAAGTAGGATGGGGGCTGCATATGTCCCAGATAAGGGGATGCATGTGAGGGACTGTATGGATATAGAATCAGTAAAACTTAAGATGGGATATGGAAAAATGAGCCCACAGTAGCAAACTTGCATGAGAAGAGGACGGCGGTCCCTTTAACCTAAATAGGGGAAAGTAGTTAAGTGGATTTGGAAGGAAATTATAATGAGTTTTCTTAAAATGTAAAAAATTTTTTAAAACTTTGATTTACACATAATTTTTCTACCACATATCTGATGCATAAACCAGGAAGCACCTGTCCTGAAAGCCCTTTACGTCCTTAATTCCTTACATCAACCTTCACGTTCTTGTCTTGTAGCCTTAATGCCGTGGTTCGTTATGTCTGAGAAGCATGTTTCCCCTTTCTTCCTCTTAGAGGGACTGCATAGTGGCCTTAATGTATTCCTGTTAGAAGTTATTACATTTTGCTGAATTATTTACACCTGAATCGTTATAGTCACTAGATGGCGGTGTCGCCTGGAAATTCCCCCCGAAAGGGAACTTTGTGCTTTGGAAAACCCATGGTTAGGACCGTAGATAGGTATAGAGTTAGGAGGCGCCTTATTTTGTTTTGTTTTTGTTTTTCCTCTTAAAATAATATTTACATATATATTCCAACTTCATATAAAGATCATTTTGACATTTATTTTTTATATAAAATGTTGAACTCCAATTTTTCTCCCTCCCTCCTCTTTCCTTCCCTAAGATGGTAAGCACTTTGATATAGGTCATCATGTCAAACATATTTCCAAATTACTTATCTTGTGCATGAAGAAACAGAATAAAAGTAAAAACACGTGCGCGCGCGCGCACACACACACACACACACACACACACATACACACACAGAGTGAAAATAGTATTCTTGGATCTGCACTCAAAATCTGTTAAGGATCATGCCTAAGTGAAGGGGCAGGTCAGTTCTCCGACTCTCCGCATCTGTGGCTATCAGTTCTTTAACTGGATGTGGATTGTATTTTCCTTGAGTCCTTTGTATTTGCCTTAGACCACTGTATTGCTGAAAAGACCTTAGGCAATCATAGTTGATGATGGCACAATGTTATTGTTACTGTGCATAATGTTCTCCTAATTCTGCTGATTTCGTTTTGCGTCTGTGCATGTAAGTCTTTATAGGTTTTTCTGAAATCCTCCTACTCATCATTTCTTACGGCAATAGTATTCAATTGCATTCATAGACCACAACTTTTTTAGCCATGGACCAATTGATGGGCATCCCCTAGAAAGTGCTTATACATTAATCTAGTCCAACTCTATTCTTAATTTTATAATTTCAGAAGTTAGGTCTCAGAGATGACCTGCCCAGTTACAAAGATAATACAAATGTTAGAGTCAAGATTTAAACCCAATTTCTTCCCCAGCATTATCTTAAAAATAAGAATTGAACTCTTAACTTAATCCAATTTCCTTCACCAACACAGGTTGCCCCATTTTCTTTGCAACTTTTAGTCTGAGTTGCCTAAAGCAGAGGTATCAAATACTCATCTCACTCCAAAGTACTGCTGGAATCAGATTAAAATGTAATTGGAAAATATTTAACAAATTAAATAAATAGAAAAATAGTACAATAGAACATTACACAAATTTTTGGACTTTTTTTCCCATGTATCAATCAGTTGGACTCACCTTTTTTTCCTCTCTAAAAATACTATTTATCATATGGAATGGCTCTTTGGGAGGGGGAGAGGGAAGGATACTATGGTAATGTAAGGCATAGGAAATATCAATGAAAGTTTATTTTTAAAAATGTAACAGATAATTTTGATATGTGGTTTTCTATATAATGTGAGGCTCACTGGGATCCTTATGAGTGGTTTAGTGGCCTTGATTCTATTTGACTGGTCTAGACTAGAACACTAAAAAGTTGTATCTTGTCCAATAATCATGCAGCCAAGTATGTTTCTGAGGCAGAACTTGAACCCAGATCTTGCTAGCTCAGATGACAGCTTTATTACCTACTAAAGCACAATGACTCTCCTCTTAAATTAATTCATTTTAATTTTTCACCACAAGAAGTCTAAAGCCAGTTCCCTTTTATTATTTTCCTTAATCTCTGATGTGTGTCACTTTCATTTTTTCCATTATTTTGTCACATTATTTTTTCACTTTTTCCCATTATTTTAACTGTGTAATTATAGCTCATAGATGGTCTCGTTGATTAGCATTATATAATATATATCTTTGGGCAATGAGCAAATGACAATGTCATATTGGGATTTTAACTTAACAACTGTGTCATTAACAACATAAAAGTTCAGATTTTTTTTTCAAAATGCTTTATTTTGATGCTGATTTTAAAAGAACAATAAACTAGAGCCTTTTAAAAGCCCAACGTATGTACCTGCTGAATTTTTTATTGTCAAATCTATTTAAATTGAAAACTTCTTCAGGAAAGATATTCATGCTTTTAGAGGGAACTTTGTATCCCTCATGGGGGTTTGTGACTGTATCAGTTAATAAGGCTTTACTGATTTTGTCATATACATGAACAAAGTGTTGATTATGTTTTTGTAGTTGATGATATAAATCCAAGTTATAGTTTAAGAGTAATTAAGAACCACAGTGCAGAAAGAAAAGTTGGGAGACTGAGGAAGTGTTAGAGTACAAGCGATAAATCCTGATTATTTTGTTAATCAAGTGCAGAAACTTGGAGCTAGCCACCCAAGAAAGTATAGTAATGCCTTTTGCTTTCCTAGATAGATGAATGAAAGCAAAAACATCACTAGGACTTCCATGTATATGTGTACCCTAGGCCCCATTTGGTCACTGTTTGGGTCCTGCTTGACTCTGATCGAATGTAAATATCAATCATTTCTGCTTTGGCCAGAAATTCTGAGGGTCTTCCCCTCCCAGATTCATTTATTTAGAAGGGTTTTTTTTTTTTGGGGGGGGGGGGGCCTAGGTGAAAGAGACCATTCTTTGCCTCAATTGCTACTTAGCTTTTGTTACTGAATGGGTACAGCCTTAATCAAACTGAGACTTGTTGAAGGCCTTAGCTTAAAAAGTCCAAGGTCTCCCTCTGCATATAACTGGTCACTGGACCTAGATAGCTCTGGAGGGGAAAGTGAGGCAGGAGACCTTGCACAGCCCTCCCTCACTTAAATCCAACTCACCTGCATGTCAGGGCATCACCTTCCTGATGTCTGGTCCACTTTGAGAATTAAGGACAAACAACAACAGCAATAAAAAAAATATGTATATTCTTTAATCCAGGAATACCTCTACTCAGCCTGTATCCCTACCTAAGACATACAAAAAGGGGAGGATGGGACCTTTTTGTACAAAAATACTATATGAGATGGTTCTTTGGGAAAGGAGAGATGAAGGGATTCTGGGAGAGATTCTGGTGATGTAAAAAATATGCTTAAAGATTTTATTTTGAGAAGATGTATTTCTTTCTACTTATGTTTATATTTCCTGTACTTAGCACAGTGCCTGGTACTTAATCTTTACTGAATGCTTACTCATTTGAAATCTCTCCCCAAAATCTACTTATGTATTACCCCAAGCTTGACTTCCCACTTCTTCTTGATCATTAACCCTGAAATGGAGAAGTCACTTCCTTCCCAGTTTCTCATCTTTTCTACTTTCACAACCTGTTCCTCTTTTTTGGTCAGAATCTGGTTCAGAACAGCTAGCTGCTTCTCTCATTGTTTCCTTTACAAAATAGTCACTCCTTGTTTGTTGAACTGATTGGAATGAAATTATCATTAAGGAAAGTAAAGGGATTATCCTCTGCTTTGTATTCATCAAAGAGCTAGGTCCAGCAAAGGTTTCAATAGTTAACATCCACCATCAAGCTTCTGGGCCAGATTGATGAATTGTTTCTCAAATTCCTGAATAATTACTTTCTTCCAGACAGGTGGTCTTTGTCTATAATAACTTCATTTCTATTTCTCTTTCCCTTGAAATACTCTCCTCAAATGGTCCTCCAACCCCATCCCAATGACCCTATTCCTGAATTTCCCTACAAGTATATCCTTTTGATATGAACAGACAATTCTCAGAGGAAGAAATTGAAACTATATCCACTCACATGAAAGAGTGTTCCAAATCACTATTGATCAGAGAAATGCAAATTAAGACAACTCTGAGATACCACTACACACCTGTCAGATTGGCTAAGATGACAGGAACAAATAATGATGAATGTTGGAGGGGATGTGGGGAAACTGGGACACTGATACATTGTTGGTGGAGTTGTGAAAGAATCCAGCCATTCTGGAGAGCAATCTGGAACTATGCCCAAAAAGTTATCAAACTGTGCATACCCTTTGACCCAGCAGTGCTACTACTGGGCTTATATCCCAAAGAAATACTAAAGAGCGGAAAGAGACATATATGTGCCAAAATGTTTGTGGCAGCTCTTTTTGTTGTAGCTAGAAACTAGAAGATGAATGGATGTCCATCAGTTGGAGAATGGTTGGGTAAATTATGGTATATGAAGGTTATGGAATATTATTGTTCTGTAAGAAATGACCAACAGGAGGAATACAGAGAGGCTTGGAGAGACTTAAATCAACTGATGCTGAGTGAAATGAGCAGAACCAGAAGATCACTGTACACCTCAACAACAATACTGTATGAGGATGTATTCTGATGGAAGTGGAAATCTTCAACATAAAGAAAAACCAACTCACTTCCAGTTGATCAATGATGGACAGAGGTAGCTACACCCAGAGAAGAAACACTGGGAAGTGAATGTAAATTGTTAGCACTAATATCTGTCTGCCCAGGTTACTTGTACCTTCGGAATCTAAAGTTTATTGTGCAACAAGAAAATGATATTCACACACATGTATTGTACCTAGACTATATTGTAACACATGTAAAATGTATGGGATTGCATGTCATCGGGGGGAGGGAATAGAGGGAGGGGGGGATAATTTGGAAAAATGAATACAAGGGATAATATTATAAAAATATATATATATATAATAAAAAATTATTAATTAAAAAAAAACAAGTATATCCTTTTGACATACAAAAAGAAAAGACAAAAAAATAGAAAGTTATTTTACTACCTCTATTATCTCATTGGTACCTTTTGAATAAGGCATTTCTTTTTTCAACCACATTTATTTATTTTATTTTTAATTTATGTTATAAAAGAAGCATTTCTCTAACATAATATAATAAAAAGATGATTCTACATGAAACTGCAAATCTATTATGTGCAACTTACTATTGCTTTTAAATATATAATGAAATAATCATATAAATTTTCCCCCCTTTCCCTCCAACCTAGAAATGACTTGTATTAGACACAAATATATATATGTATGTGTAAAATTATTTTTTATAAATTTCTATTTATCAGTTTTTTCTCTCTCTGTGTGTAGATAGTATATTAAAATTTTTATACCTTTTGATCTAGCAATACCACTATTAGGTCTATTTCCAAAGATGAATAGGGGAAAAAGGAAAAGAACTTTTTATATGTTCTAAAATGTTTATAGGATATGATATTTCAAAGTCATATCCAAGATTCATTTTATCAATTTCTAGTTGTATCTTTGAGGTTGAATTTAAATCCTATTAAGAATGCTAATTTACCTCATTACTATAACTTTGTGCATTTAGGATTAAAGGATCATAAATTTATATCTGAAAAGTGTCTGACAGATCATATAGTCCAATTTTTTAATTTTACAAATAAACAAATTGAGGTCTTAGAAGGGTTAAATGACTTGCTCATGTTCTCACTGGTCATAACATGGAGAAACTACTTATTTTACACTTCATTCTTTCTGAGAAGATTCACAGATTCATCATATTCTTATATTAATCTGTGATTATGTATTCCTCCTTCCAGAAATATACTTGGGAGAGTAGGATAGGGCTTTGCCCCAAGGTGCCAACATCCAAGAGGAATGCATCCTCTCAATGCTGAACATTGTGGAATCCTACTGGCCCAACTAATGCTCAGAGCAATTGCCCTCTGAACTGCCATCTAAGATTTGAACATATTTTCTTCTCTCCATGGTCAGAAGTCTTTCCATTAGGCTATGCTGCCTGCCTGACATTTGAATATAGACATCTGAGATAATAACTTCTATAGTTCACTCACCTCTTGGATATTATCTTCTGTGAATTTTTAGTACTCTCTGGTCATAATCTTTTTAGGTTGCATTTGCTACTTTTTAGTGTCAATCAATGCCCCTATGGTTCCACTGATCATGCCTGGGACTTTATATTCCAGGACTTGTTTTTCTGGCTACTGTATCCCTTATGTGTAATATCCTTCATTAGTATATAAACTTTTTGAGGGCAGGAACTTTAATATTTGTATTTCCAGCATTTTGTACAGTGCTTTAATTGTTTTTTAATTCATCCATATTCAATCATTTTGTTCTTAACTAGAAGGAATTGCTATCTATAAGATTTAGAGGTTTAGTAGAAAGTCACTTCCTTAAAAGGAAGTGGTTAAAAGGATGATTATTCTTCCGTGACCCCACCACCTGGACCACAACTTTGGGGATCTAGGTGAGATGGGTCATTCCCCAATTGATAAATGATCAAAGTATATAAACAGGCAATTTTTTATGAAGATATCAAAACTATATATAGTAATATGAAAAAATGCTCTAAATCAGTATGAACTAAAGAAATGAAAATTGAAACATCTTTGAAATATCATCTTACCTATTAGATTGACTAAAGTGACACAAGGGGAAAATGAAAAATGTGGGAGGGAATATAGAAAATTGGGACATTGCTGGTGGCATTGTGAACTGATCTAATGATTTTTAGAGAACTATTTGGAATTATGCCCAAAGAGTTATAAAACTATGTATATCCTTTAACCTAGCAATGCTACTTATTAGTTCTCTTTCCCAAGGAGAACAGGGAAAATGGAAAAGAACCTGTATGTTCTAAAATATTTATAGCAGTTTTCTTTTTTGGTAGTAAAGAACTGGAAATTGAGGGGATGCCAATCTATTAAGTAATTGTTAAACAACTTGTGCCATATGATTGTGACGGAATATTTATTATTGTGCTATAAGAAATGATGAGCTTGTGAATTTTAGAAAAACATAAAAAAGTCATGGAAAGACTTGAAGTGAGCAGAACCAAGACAAAGTTTTATACAGTAACAGCTATATTGTTCAAAGAATAGTTGTTCACAACCAAGTTACTTAAATCAACTATAAAGGATCCATAAAGCAAGATGTTAACTGATAGTTTACATATATTTATAAATCTGTGTCAAATGGTGGCCTTCTCTAGTGTAGGGTGGGAAGGGAGTGAAGGAGGGAGATAATTTGGAACTTAAAATGTAACCCCAAAATAAATAAAAAACATATGTTTGTCATTTCCTGGGGAACAGACCCAAATGGATTAATCCAAAGAGGAAAATCTACCCTCGGAGTTCTGAATAAACTCTAAAAGCCTTTAATATTTTAATCTCTGGTCCAACTATCTGAAAGATCTGGTCATTTAATCACTGAGCAGCTTAAAGCTAAATATTCTACCCACAGCCCAATCCCCAGTAACCTGACCCAATTTTATTGTTGTTGTCACTGAATGTGGATACCCTGTCCCCAGCACCCAATCTCATTTTCCCTTCTCTACTCGGCCACACATTTTCAAAAGAATGTATTCACAAAAAAGAGCAATTATGAAAAGGGGTATTATGGGATTACAGATACTCAAAGGTATATAAAAAGAAATCTATCTACTCTTAACTGGACAGTTCTCCAGTTTGTTAAATCCACCCAGTTGTCTAGCCTTTCCCACAGTTATAGAGGGGTCAATCTCTTTGCCATGTCGTATGTTAGGATGGAAATGATGAGAAGAACAGTGATCTAATGACATAGAGACATTAAGTTTGTGTGATTGATTAAGTTATTGATTGTCATTGGTTATAGTGAAATTGGTAGTATTCATTTTAAAATTTTGTATAGATTATATATGAATGAATAAAGTATATTATTAGTATTTCAAGCTATAGGAAACTGAAGTAGAAAAAAAAACATAAACTAACTAAGGGCTGGTGTGATCAAGAACACCATGGACTCTATTGGTCAAAAAGGGCCATGAATCAAGGCAAAGATCCCCGTTTGATTATCATGTATAGGTGCTTATGAGATTTTGACTCTAGTGAGTTAGCTTTAAGTACTTATTATTGTATACCTTGCTGCTAAATTAAAGACGAGGGTTTCCTACGTTGGCTGTATTATGGTGAAAGGCCTTAGAAGTTATACAAAAGGTTTTGAGGTCTTGGGGGAACAGATTCAGTTCCATATAAGACCTGCATAACATATTTTTCTTGTTGAGTACTAATTCTAATGGGCAATAAATCATTGTGATACCCAATTAGAAGTTGAAGTCTATGATATTTTTAAGGTACGTGTGTGCCTGTTTTGTGTTTTGGGAGATGGAGAAGTTGGCCAAAGTGGTCAGGATAATATAACTAATAACTGTTGGGCAAGAAGGTACCAGGATAAAGCACATTTGCCATTTTAATGGTCTCTTTTCACTAAATCTTCTTAGTTTTAATGTTTCTTCTTAGATTGTCTATACCCAACTTCCAAAATTGATTCTATTATCCAGGTTTATAATTTGCATCAGTTCCTTAATCCATCATAAATCACTAACCCTTTATGGCTGAGCTCCAGTCTGGATCAACAGCATGCTATATGAACATTAATTAATTTCTTCCCTTTTCTTCAGCCAAAGGGGAGTATGGGATGAGGGAACCATTATTTAGTTTCACACACTACCAAATATTAGACATGTGTTTCCATCATCTAAACCAGAATAATTTGTTCCAAATGTTTACCAAGATATATGCCATTGACTATGTATTTTTGTGAAATATTTATTAACAATTAACAAGCTTAATATCCCAAAAAAAAACTCTTGTGATAAATATGTATAGTCAAACAAAAAAAGAAAAATTCCACAATAGCCATGTGCAAAAATGTATGTCTCATTCAATATCTTGTGATGATTGTCTCTGCCAGGAAGTGGGAAATATCCCCTGGTCTCTGGAAATCATGGTTGGTTGTTGTACTGATCAGAGTTCTATGAAAGTTATTTGTATTTATAATGTTGTTTTTATGTATTCCATTCATTGTGCTGACAGAAACTAGAAAGGGGAAAGTAAACATTTATTAAGCCCCTACTACATCCAAGGTACCTATATTGAGTGTTGAGGATAAAACCATCTGTGTTCTCAAGGAGCTTATTTCCTTCTACTGAGGAAAAAAAGGATATAACATATATACAATGAAGGTAAATATGACAAGTGAAGAATCTGGGGCAAAGTATAGAAGCAGAGAAATTGCTCAAGAATTATTTGAAGTAAGAAAGAATATCTTCATCTGGGGAGATCAGGGAGGACTATATCTAGAAAGTGGCAGAGAACCTTGTGAAATAGTAGTCTCATCGAGCTAGATTGCAGAATGTATGAAAAGGTACAATAAGAAATTACCAGAAAAATAGGCTTAGACCACATTGTATAAGGTGTTAAATGCTTGGCTACTAAGTTTGCATTTTATCTTAGAGAAAATGGGCAGCTACTCAAGGTTTCTGAGCAGGAGAATGACATATTTAAAGTATGCTGAGTTTGCAATTTGCAATGATGACAGAACATGTAAGTAGAGATGTTGGGTACTTGGACACTCAAATGAATATAGCCATATTTCAGACATATAGCATGTTCAGTTCCAGAGAGCTGAACTAAAGCAAATATCACAATGAAGAAAATCACGCTTTTTTTTTTTTTTTGGTTTCTCAGTAGATATAAAAGTTATGTTGACACTATATTGTAGTCTATTAAGAGTGCAATAACATTGTGTCTAAAACCACATTGTACATATTCTAATTAAAAAATTAAAAAAAAACTTCATTGCTTAAAAAAATACTTGCACTTTCAGCAAATCATAATCTTTTTCTGGTAGACGGTTTTACTTCCATATTGATGATTGCTGATTGATCAGAATGGTGGTAGCTGTAGGTTGGAGTTGCTGTAGCAATTTCTTAAAATAAAACAACCATGAAGTTTGCCCCATTGATTAACTCTTCCTTTCACTTAAACACTCGAGGTCATTGTAAGATTTTTATTTGACTTAATTTCACTATTGTTGTACCTTGGAAAATAGGAAGCCCTAAGAATCCCCTAAGAAGAGAAGAGAAATGGGAAATGGCAGGTCAGTGGAGTAGTCAAAACACAAATAACATTTATTAATCAAATTCACTGTTTTATTTTAGAGTGGTTCGTGGTTCCCCAAAACAATTACAATAGTAACAACAAATATCATTGATCGCAAATCACCATAACATATATCAATAATGAAAAAGTTTGAAATATTTCAAGAATTACTAAAATGTGATGCAGAGGTAAAATACGAGCACATGCTATTGGAAAAAATGGCATCAATAGACTAAATTCAACTTAGGATTGTCACACACCTTCGATTTGTAAAAAATGCAGTATCTGTAAAGTGTAATAAGTCAAAGCACAATAAAATGAAGTATGCTAGTGCATAATAACAGGGATCATTTCTCCCTTTCCACTTTCTCCATAGAACATATCCAGTCATCATTCCTAAAAGCTGGGGGGATGAGAGGGGCAACTTTTAGTTATGTATGATTTATTGCTGAGAGGTTTGCAATCGGAAGTTATGAATAGTTATCCTACCTCCAGCAACTGAACTGGAGGAGCTGATAACTCAGGTGATGTTCAGTAGGATCAAGCTCTCTTTGCCTCTGCTTTTCTGGCTGAGAGCATATGGGATGTTTTGAGAGTTGGTTAGGGAAGGAGCAATTGCCTTATCATCCATTAAGCCTTCTTGTGACCATGTGAACCCTGGTTTTTTTTTTCCCTTTTGCATTTTTTTTCTTCTTATTTTAGGTGAACAAGTGGTTCATGGTAGAAGTGTCCAAGATTAGAAGTGATCTTGTAAATTCAAAATGTCTGGAGGTTTTAGATCTTATGAGATTAGAATTTGCTAGTGTCAGGGAAGCATCTGCTTTAAAAACATTGGTCGAAGATGGCGGCGTGGAGGCAGACAGCTGCTTGAGCTCCTCGTTTTCTCTCAGAACTTACTTCATGACAAGCCTCTGACTTAATGCTTGACCCAGAAAGAAATCCACAGATGATCACCAAGAGAAGACATCCTTGAAAGTCGCCAGAAAAGGTCTGTGTTTGTTCGGGGAAGGGTCAATCAGACTGGGCGCAGACTGAGGGCAGACAGCCAGAGCAAGACAGGCAGCTCACACAGCTCAGACCGGAGGGGGAGGGGTGTGATCTCTGCCGTTTCTGTGAAAGGGCTTTTGCCCCAGTGTGGATGCTCCGTCTTGGCAGCAAGCCAGGAGCGGTGGAGAGGGTGTAAACACCGGAGGTGAAGATTAAAACCCCAGAAAGCCAGCGTCTCTCAGAGCCCGGCCACCCCCAACCCCCACCTGGACTGACTCGGTGCGTTCTCGGAGCCTCAGAGGGCAGACTCAGTACAGTCATTGCTGTTCTGTTAGTGGCTCTCTGCTGCGCTACCCCCAGTCTGTAGAGGAAGCCCATTAATACCATCCAGCCCCATCCCCCGCAAAACAGACCAATTGTTTCTCTTGTCAGTTTGTTTTCTTTGATTCCTACTCTGACAAAATGAACAAAAAATTCAAAAGGGCTCTAACCATTGACAGCTTCTGTGTGGAGAGGGAGCAGACTTCAAATGCTGAGGAGACTAGGAACAGAATGTCCCCAGATGTATCCCCTGGGAGGGATATAAGCTGCTCCTCAATACAAAAGAACCTCATAGAGGAAATCAAAAAGGCTCTCACAAGAGAGCTGGAAGAGAAATGGGAAAAGGAAAGGGAAGCTTGGCAAGAGAGCCTGGAGAAGTCATCCCATGCATTCAAAGACAGAATGGATAAAGAAATCAAATCATTGAGAAACAAGATTAGTGAGCTGGAAAAGGTAAACAACTCCAAAGAAAACAGGATTAGTGAGCTGGAAAAGGTAAACAACTCCAAGGAAAACAGGATTAGAGAGCTGGAAAAAGAAATCAGCTCTCAAAAAAATAAAATGGATAAAATGGAAAAAAATTCCATAGAAGATAAAAACTCAATTGGACAATTACAAAGAGATATAAAAAAAGTGAGTGAAGAAAATACATCATTGAAAATTAGACTGGAACAAGTAGAAATGAATGACTCAAGGAGAAACCAAGAGGGAGTCAAGCAAAACCAGAGAAATGAAACAATTGAAAAGACTGTCAAGTACCTTACCAGAAAGACAACAGACCTGGAAAACAGATCCAGGAGAGACAATTTGAGAATAATCGGACTCCCTGAAAAATGGGAGGAAAAAAAGAGCTTGGACACCATTTTCGAGGAAATTATCAAAGAGAACTGCCCAGACGTTTTGGAAACAGAGGGTAAAATAGACATTGAGAAAATTCATCGATCACCTACTGAAAGGGACCCTAAAATCAAAACGCCAAGAAATATAGTGGCCAAGTTCAAGAACCATCAGACAAAGGAAAAGATATTGGAAGCTGCTAGAAAAAAACAATTCAGATATGGAGGATCCACAATAAGGATAACACAGGATCTAGCAGCATCCACATTAAAAGAACGCAGGGCCTGGAACATGATATTCCGAAAGGCTAAGGAACTTGGTATGCAGCCAAGAATAACTTACCCAGCAAGAATGAGCATCGTTTTCCAGGGAAGAAGATGGACATTTAACGAAATAAATGAATTCCATCTATTTTTGATGAAAAAACCAGACCTACATAAGAGGTTTGATCTTCAAATACAGAACTCAAGAGACTTCTAAAAAAGGTAAAAAGAAATCTTGAGAACTATACTTCTGCCAAAAAATATGTAAAGAACATATGTACAATTTGTCTTAGAAACTAGAGGTGGAAAGGAGATTATATCATAAAAAAGTATAAAGTGGTGGTACTACATCTCATGAAGAGGCAAAGGTAACCTATTATATCTGAGAGAAAGAAAGGAGGGAGATGAACATAGCGTGTATCAATAGACATATTCGATTTATGGTGAAACTTCTTCCACTTCATTGAAAAGTGAAAGGGAAGGAGTAAGCTAAGGGGAAGGGAATACAGTAATTTCGAGGAAAAGGGGTAAAATAAGGGGAGGATCTTTAAGGTGGGGGAGGGATCCTAAAAAGGGAGGGCTGTGAAAAGCAAGTGGTGTTCACCAGTTTAATACTGGATAGGAGGGTAAAAGGGAAGGAAAGGGGAAAAGCATAAGCAGGGGTTAATAGGATGGCAAGCAATATAGAATTAGTCCTTCTAACCATAAATGTGAATGGGGCAAACTGCCTCATAAAGAGGAAGCAGTTAGCAGACTGGATTAAAAGTCAGAATCCTACTATATGTTGCTTACAGGAAACACACCTGAAACAGGATGAGACATTCAAACTAAAAGTAAAAGGGTGGAGCAGAATCTATTATGCTTCAGGCAAAACCAAAAAAGCAGGAGTAGCCATCCTCATCTCAGATCAAGCAAAAACAAAAATTGATCTAATTAAAAGAGATAAGGAAGGGCATTATATCCTGCTAAAGGGAAGCATCAATAGTGAAGCAGTATCAATATTAAACATGTATGCACCAAGTGGTGCAGCATCTAAATTCTTAAAAGAGAAATTAAGAGAGCTGCAAGAGGAAATAGATAGCAAAACTATAATAGCGGGAGATCTCAACCTTGCTCTCTCAGAATTAGATAAATCAAACCACAAAATAAATAAGAAAGAAGTCAAAGAGGTAAATAGAATACTAGAAAAGTTTGATATGATAGATCTTTGGCGAAAGCTAAATGGAGACAGAAAGGAATATACTTTCTTTTCAGCAGTTCATGGAACCTATACAAAAATTGATCATATACTAGGGCATAAAAACCTCAAAATCAAATGCAGTAAGGCAGAAATAGTAAATGCATCCTTTTCAGACCATAATGCAATCAAAATAACATTTAATAAAAAGCCAGGGGAAAATAGACCAAAAAATAATTGGAAACTAAATAATCTTATACTAAAGAATGATTGGGTAAAACAGCAAATCATAGACATAATTAATAACTTCACCCAAGAAAATGACAATAATGAGACATCATACCAAAATGTGTGGGATACAGCCAAAGCAGTAATTAGGGGAAGTTTTATATCTCTACAGGCCTACTTGCATAAAATAGAGAAAGAGAGGGCCAACGAATTGGGTTTACAACTAAAATTGCTAGAAAAGGAACAAATTAAAAACCCTCAGACAAACACAAAATTTGAAATTCAAAAAATAAAAGGTGAGATTAATAAAATTGAAAGTAAAAAAACTATTGAATTAATTAATAAAACTAAGAGTTGGTTTTATGAAAAAACCAACAAAATAGACAAACCCTTAGTAAACCTGATTAAAAAAAGGAAAGAGAAAAAGCAAATTGATAGTCTTGAAAATGAAAAGGGTGAACTCACCACTAATGAAGAGGAAATTAGAACAATAGTTAGGAGCTACTTCGCTCAACTTTATGCCGATAAATTCGATAACTTAAATGAAATGGAAGAATACCTTCGAAAATATAGCTTGCCCAGATTAACAGAGGAAGAAGTAAGTAGTCTAAATAGTCCCATCTCAGAAAAAGAAATAGACCAAGCTATTAACCAACTTCCTAAGAAAAAGTCCCCAGGACCAGATGGATTTACAGGTGAATTCTACCAAACATTTAAAGAACAACTAACTCCAATGCTATGTAAACTATTTGAAAAAGTAGGGATTGAAGGAGTCCTACCAAATTCCTTCTATGACACAGACATGGTACTGATACCTAAACCAGGTAGATCGAAAACTGAGAAAGAAAACTATAGACCAATTTCCTTAATGAATATTGATGCTAAAATCTTAAATAAGATATTAGCAAATAGACTTCAGAAAATCATCCCCAGGATAATACACTATGACCAAGTGGGATTTATACCAGGAATGCAGGGCTGGTTTAATATTAGGAAAACTATTAGTATAATTGACCATATTAATAATCAAATTAATAAAAACCATATGATCATCTCAATAGATGCAGAAAAGGCATTTGATAAAATCCAACATCCATTCCTACTAAAAACGCTTGAGAGTATAGGAATAAATGGACTATTCCTTAAAATAATAAGGAGCATATATTTAAAACCTTCAGTAAACATCATATGTAATGGTGATAAACTAGAACCTTTCCCTGTAAGATCAGGAGTGAAACAAGGTTGCCCACTATCACCATTACTATTCAATATAGTACTAGAAACTCTAGCCTTGGCAATAAGAGCCGAGAAAGAGATCCAAGGAATTAGAGTAGGAAATGAAGAAATCAAATTGTCACTTTTCGCAGATGACATGATGGTATACTTAGAGAACCCCAAAGACTCTGCTAAAAAGCTATTAGAAATAATTCAGAATTTTAGCAAAGTCGCAGGATACAAAATAAATCCACATAAATCCTCAGGATTTTTATATATTACCAACACAATCCAACAGCAAGAGATACAAAGAGAAATTCCATTCAAAATAACAGTCGATAGTATCAAATATTTGGGTATATATCTACCAAAGGAGAGTCAGGAATTATATGAGCAAAATTACAAAACACTTGCCACAAAAATAAAGTCAGATTTAAATCATTGGAAAGACATTCAATGTTCTTGGATAGGCCGAGCTAATATAATTAAGATGACAATACTCCCCAAACTAATCTATTTATTTAGTGCTATACCAATCAGACTCCCAAGAAACTATCTTAATGACCTAGAAAAAATAACAACAAAATTCATATGGAAGAATAAAAGGTCGAGAATTGCAAGGGAACTAATGAAAAAAAAGTCAGAGGAAGGTGGTCTAAGTGTACCTGATTTAAAGCTATATTATAAAGCAACAGTCACCAAAACCATTTGGTATTGGCTAAGAAATAGACTAGTTGATCAGTGGCATAGGTTAGGTTCACAGGACAAGATAGTGAATAAAAATAGCAATCTAATCTTTGACAAACCCAAAGATCCCAAATTTTGGGATAAGAATTCATTATTTGACAAAAACTGCTGGGAAAACTGGAAATTAGTATGGCAGAAACTAGGCATGGACCCACATTTAACACCACATACTAAGATTAGATCAAAATGGGTCCAAGATTTAGGCATAAAGAACGAAATCATAAATAAATTGGAGGAACATGGGATGGTTTACCTCTCAGACTTGTGGAGGAGGAAGGAGTTTGTGTCCAAGGGAGAACTAGAGACCATTATTGATCACAAAATAGAACATTTTGATTACACCAAATTAAAAAGTTTCTGCACAAACAAAACTAATGCAAACAAGATTAGAAGGGAAGTAACAAATTGGGAAAAAATTTTTACAGTTAAAGGTTCTGATAAAGGCCTCATCTCCAAAATATACAGAGAATTGACTTTAATTTATAAGAAATCAAGCCATTCTCCAATTGATAAATGGTCAAAGGATATGAACAGACAATTTTCAGATGATGAAATTAAAACTATTTCCACTCATATGAAAGAGTGTTCCAAATCACTATTGATCAGAGAAATGCAAATTAAGACAACTCTGAGGTATCATTACACACCTGTCAGATTGGCTAAGATGACAGGAACAAATAACGATGAATGTTGGAGGGGCTGTGGGAAAACTGGGACACTGATGCATTGTTGGTGGAGTTGTGAAAGAATCCAACCATTCTGGAGAGCAATCTGGAATTATGCCCAAAAAGTTATCAAAATGTGCATACCCTTTGACCCAGCCATACTACTACTGGGCTTATACCCCAAGGAACTACTAGAGAAGGGAAAGGGTCCTGTATGTGCCAAAATGTTTGTGGCAGCCCTTTTCATAGTGGCTAGAAGCTGGAAAATGAATGGATGTCCATCAATTGGAGAATGGTTGGGTAAACTATGGTATATGAATGTTATGGAATATTATTGTTCTATAAGAAATGACCAACAGGAGAAATACAGAGAGGCTTGGAGAGACTTACATCAACTGATGCTGAGTGAAACGAGCAGAACCAGAAGATCTTTATACACTTCAACAATGATACTGTATGAGGATGTATGCTGATGGAAGTGGATTTCTTCAACATAGAGAAGAGCTAATCCAATTCCAATTGATTAATGATGGACAGAACCAGCTACATCCAGAAAAGGAACACTGAGAAATGAATGTAAACTGTTATTTTTACCTTCTGAATCCAATTCTTCCTGTGCAACAAAAAATTCGGTTCTACACACATATATTGTATCTAGAATATACTGTAATATATTTAACATATATAAGACTGCTTGCCATCTGGGGGAGGGGGTTGGGGGAGGAAGGGAAAAAAATCTGAACAGAAGTAAGTACAAGGGATAATGTTGTAAAAAATTACCCATGCATATGTAATGTCAAAAAATGTTATAATTATAAAATAAAATAAAATTAAAAAAAAAAAAAAAAAAAAAAAAAAAAAAAACATTGGTCATCAACAAGAAGATTGGCCTAAACAAAACTATTTAACAAACAAAATTTTGTAGACAGTGTCAATCCAATGTAAAATGTTTATCACTTCTTAAAATTATTATATGTTCAATTTAACATGTATTGGTCAACCTGCCATCTGGGGGAAGGGGCAGGGAGAAGGAGGGGAAAAGTTGGAACAAAAGGTTTTGCAATTGTCAATGCTGAAAAATTACCCATGCACATATTTTGTAAATAAAAAGCTATAATAAAAATTATTATATGTTCCATAATTGGGGAAAAGATACAATACTATTAAAAATAAAAGAAAAAGAAAAAAATGCCTCAACTCTTCCCTTTTTTCTGAGTTGAACAGAGGAGTGGAGATTTGGCTGTGTTCTTATTTCTCACTTTTTTTTTTTTAGTATCTCTGCTAGGAAAGTCAAAGTGGAAGTTTGTCCCACTGGACCAAGGAGAGATAATACAGTGTAATTTTCTGCCAAAAATAATTATATGATTTATAGTTCTAGTATTATTGTTAAAGATTCTATTTCAGTAACATAGAAAACATGTTTAATGAATTAGTGTATTCATTACTAAGCTAATAATCCACCTAATGTCTGTGTATGTAAATATACTTATGTACATATGTATATATGCATATGTGTACGTATCCTTTATCCCAAATAAATAAATCTATCTCTGGAACAACAACAAAAATTATTTTATGTTCTAGTGTCATTTAAAGCCTCTCAGAAGATGATAACAGTTATCATAAGTTAAGTTACTAAAGTCTATGCCAACCAATTTTTAAATGCATGCATATGAATCCCTTATATTTAGCATTATTTGTGTATATGGATAAATTACTCATCCCATATCCAGATTCATATTTTGTATTAAATTCCACTTTTACTCCCTTATTGGGAACTGCTAGACTTGTGATCTATAACCTAACTTACTAAAATTAATTATCTTTGAGATTTCCAGGGTGGGAGATTTAATGACACAATGAATATGAGAAAAGGGCTTCCCCCATCTCCAGGATCCAAGCTCCCTAGACTGAGCTTATTCTAAATTACATGGCTAAGTGTACAACAGGGATGGGGCAAGTGGTTCAGCTCCTGTGAGCCCAGCCTAAAAGTCCCTTAATAATAGAACTCCAACAATCAAAATCCAAATCCCATCCATTCTTGACAATCATATATGACTACAGTATTCATCCTCTTATAAGTTTATCATAGATGATGCCTCAAACATAGGAATCAGGGGATGTCTCCTTTGTATCTCACATACCAGTTGACTGCATTGAGGCTGTCAGGGCTGGAAGTGTAGATTTGGAAATCATAAAATCAGAGTCAGAATGGTCTTGGCAGAATGCTTAGCTCAACTATTTCATTTCAAAGAGAAGGATACTGAGCCCCAGGAAATTAAATGGCTTAACCAAAGTTAGGTAGCTATCCAAGACAGCAAGAGTCCTAGAGCCCATTGGGATCTGTTGCTCACCAATCCTGCCATCTTTCCAATATAATATATTGTCACTCAGACCCCAGCAAAGGAGACATAACTGAAGATGAGACTTTTCTTTTTTTTCTTTTCTTTTCTTTTCTTTTCTTTTTTTTTTTTTGTGAAGCAATCAGACTCAAGTGACTTAACGAGGGTCACAAAGCTAGTAAATGGCAAGTGTCTGAGGCTGGATTTGAACTCAGGTCCTCTAGACTCTAGGGCCAGTGCTCCATCCACTATGCCCACTAGCTGCCCCAACTTTGATAGCTTTCTGATAGAGGAGGAAGAAAAAGAAAAAAGAATGAGGGAGAAAGTCAGGAGAGAAATTTAAAATGCAATTATAGTTAAAATCATAATACTATAAATTAGAGCTTAGAAGAACTCTAGGAGGTCATCTAAAGTGAGGGGTAGATGGCACAGTGGATAGACAGCTAGCCTGGGAGTCAGAAAGCTCTTAATATGCCCTCTTCTCTCCTCTAACACTGCTGCCATTCTGGCAGATCCATCACCTCACAACTATATTACTGCAATAACCTGCTGGTGGGTTTTCCTGCCTTAGGTTTTTACCATTATAGCCCAACCTCTCCATAGCTGCCAAAGTGACCTTCCTATAGCATAAATCTATATTTATATATTATTTATTTATTTATAATATAAATGTAAATCTATATATGAATTCCCCTTTACTCAATAAATTTCAATGGCTCCCTATTTTCTCTAAGATCAAATATAAAATCCTCTATTTGGCTTTCAAGAGATCTTCATAATCTTGCCCCCTTCTACCTTTCAAGTCTTCTTATATCTTACACACCACCACATATTCTTTGATCCAGTAATATTGACCTACTCACTACTTCTTTAAGATACTTCATCTCCAGATTCACACCAATTGATTTATCCCGTTTCCCAGAATGTTTTTCTTTCTCATCTTTATCCCCTGGATTCCTTGGATTTCTTCAGGTCCTTGGTAAAATCCCATCTTCTACAGGAAACTTTCCTTATTCTCCCTTGATTCTTTTTTTGGGGAGGGAGAAATGGAGTGAGGAAATTGCCCTATATAGATTTTAAGTGTTAAGTCTGAGATCCTCAGATCCTCTTGACTTCAGGTCCAGTGCTCTATCCATTGTGTCATCTAGCTGCCCCCAATCTCCCCTCCCTTCTGCTGATTATTTCCAATTTATCCTATATATTGCTTGTTTATGCAGTTGCCACCCCCATTTGACCATGAACTCCTTCAGAGCAAGATTGTCTTTTGCCTTGTGTAGTATCTCCAGCAAAGCAGATTCCTAATAAGCCTCTCTCAAGCCTCAGTTTATTATCTGAAAAATGGACATAAAAATTTCATCTATTTCACAGAGTTGTTGTGAGGCTCAAATGAGAGTATTTGCAAACTGTATAAATGCCATCTATCTATCCCATCCCCTTATTTGACAGATGAGTAAATTCAGGTCTCGAGAAAGAAAATGAGAGAGACCCAGGATTTTCTGGTTCCAGACACTCATTCTACCACACTATGCATCAGAGTGAGGAGGAAAAGAAGAAATACAGAAGAAAATAAGTAGAACAAAAGAAGATCTAGGAAATCCTAGAACTAGAGTGTTTTAATAAAGTGGAAGTGGTTAATATTTCTATGTATTATTGTTTTTGTCCTTTGTTCTTGAAGAGAACCATGACATCAGGGAGGTGATGCCATGAAATGTATATGAATGTTACCAAGAAGAAGGAGGAAAATTAGCTGGTTTATCATGGTGTTTCTATTAAATTTAGATTTGAAAGTTACAAGTACAAAAGATAGACAGAGGCAGAGATATGATGAAAGGTCTTGAGCCTGAAGCAAAACCAGGGAGAGGTGGGGTAGCAGTTCTTGAGGAGGTCATATTGTGTTTAGGGGAAAAGACCGACAAAACTAGAAAAGACAGAAGAACTAGGAGTGAGAGTAGAAGTAAAAACTCAGGAAATATGCAGACTTATACCCAGCTTTTGCTGGATAGATTTTTGTTTGACAATTCTTTCCTGTTTATAGTGTTCAAGAATCATAGCGTGCAATATTGTGTGATGATAAACTATGACAAACTTAGCTCTTCTCAGAAATACAGTGATGAAAAACAATTCCAAAAGACTTGTGATAGCCATCCACATCTAGAGAAAGAACTATCAAAACATACATTTTCATCATAAGCAGATTGAAGCATTTTCACTTTTTTTGTGTGTTGTTCTTCCTCATGGCTTTTCTTTTTTGTTCTGATTCTTCTTTCACAACATGACTATTTAACATGATTATATATGTATAACATACATCAGGTTGCTTGTTGTCTTGGGGAGGGGGGAACAGGAAGGTGGGGAGGAAGAAAAATTTGGAACTCAAACTTTAAAAAAATGAATTTTGAAAACTATCTTTACATGTAATTGGAGAAAAATACTATTAAGTGCAAAAAACCATAACATGCTAGTCTACCAAGAACTACAGAGATCATCCAGTCCATTAGTAATTTAGAAAGAGAAAAGTGAGATCCAGAACTAGTCTAAAGTAAAAAATGGATAAGTGATGCAACTGGGACTTGAATCCAGGTCTTCAGCTGGAGGCAGCTAACTGATATCATGGAGAAAGTGCTAGGCTTGGAGTCAAGAAGACCTGAATTCAAATCCGGTCTCAGACATTTAACAGCTATGTGACCCTGAGCAAATTATTCAACTTCTCTCTTTGCCTCAGTTTCCTCATCTGTAAAATGGGGATGATGATTGTAACCCTCTTCCAAAAGCTCATTGGTATGAGAAACTCTCTTTACTGGTAAAAATGAATGCCCTGACCTATGTGAGGGTTAGAATGGAGTTGAAAAGGAAAGAGAACATTAATCTTCTCCAGTCTCTTTTAAGCCTTTCTAAGCAATAGTCTCCTGTAAGCTCTCCAGAACCCTTTATGGTCAGTTCCCTTTTGAGACTGGTCAAACTTCAAATCTTTTTCAAGTCTCAAGTCACTTGAGGAGCTCCTATTATCCAGCTTCAAGAGACAAGATGGAGAGATCTGTCGCATTTCAGATTGCTGAAGGAAAAGATCCTGTGAAGATATGACAGGAGGAGGCAGTCTTCTATCAAGTCCCTTTTCCCAGTTTACTATTCTAGAGATTTCAGGGAGCTTCCCCTCGGATGAGATTCAGGACCCTTTCTCTAAGCTGAGCTTCATTACCTTGCTCCAAATGGAAGAATTCTTTCACTCTGTATATCCAATATATATTCTCCTACTTATATTTGCTTTGATTTCTGTTTTGCTATGATTTTGATAAATGGATTTCTTTGTTGTTTCTGTGTACCTTCACTGTTGAACTGGTATTAGTTAGGGGAAGGCTTAAGCTTTGGATACAGAGCTTGTTCCTCTACCCCCAAATGACAAAGTGATCAAAAGTTAGATATTACTCAATTGAATCCCATAGACAAACAATATTTAATAGAACAAATAAATAACTATCCTGGCACCCCCTCTTTTTGAGGAGAGCAGAGATCTCACATTCTAATAACTGCTTCCTCTCCTTTCAGTAATGAATCTCCCTTAAAGAAGGATAGAGGAAAAAGAAGCTAGAAATATCTATTCTGCCTCCTTTTGAGCAGCACATGAGCTCTCTCTATTCATAACATTTTATTCTGCTACCTAACCTTAATAACACCTACCTCCTAGGATTGTTGTGAGGATAATGTTTATGCCTGGCATAGAAATAGGTATGGGCAGTTATGTGGCATAGTGGATACAGTGCTGGTCTGGAATCAGGAAGACTCATCAAATTTTACCTCAAATAATTCTAGCTGTGTGATCCTGGGCTGTGAAGACTGAGTTAGCACCCTGGATACCTTAGAATAAGCCTGAGTCAGGATAAGCAAAAGTCCTTGATCTTTATTGTTGGCCTTTTAAGATCTCCGTCAGAGGAATAGATATAGGAATTCCCACACCTTCTTTCTCTCTCTCCACCACCAAAGAGTGATTCCTGCTTGTCCTACTCTACCCTCCAATGCCTCTTTTCATTGACTGTATACACCCACAGATCAAGCCAGCACAGGATTGTGAGCTGGGTCATTCTCCAAGCATATGCTAATAGAGTATTGTCCAATTGGTAATTAGCCTCAAGTGCTTGGATCTCAGTGCAACTCAGTTGCAGCCCTTTACACCGGGCAATTCACTTAGACATGTCTGCCTCAGTTTCCTTATCTATAAAATGAGTTGAAGAAGGAAACAGCAAACTACTCTAGTATCTTTTCCAAGAAAATCCCAAATGGGGATCCTAAAGAGTCAGACACTACTGAAACGACTGAACAACAAAATATAAGTAGGTGCTTAATAAAAGCTTATTTTCTTCTTTCCTTCTAATTTCAAGTCCACTATATCTTTGTGTGATACTAGATCTCCTTTAATTACTCCATATGCCTATGTTTGATTTCTACAGAGGACCTCCTCACTGCAACCCAGCATAAATACCATATTCATTTCAGGTATTACGTATTAAGGCACATTACCACAATGCTTAGTACAGTGTCTGGCACAAAGTAGCATTTAAAAAAATGTTTATTGACTGATATTGAAAAATTGGAGTGTAATTTGGTACTAAGAAATAGAGTAGTGGATCAGTGGAATAGGTTCGTTTCACAAGATACAATAGTCAATGACTGTAGTAATCTAATGTTTGATAACCCCAAAGACCCAAGTTTCTGGGATAGGAACTCATTATTTGACCAAAATTGCAGGAAAAATTGGAAAATAACATGGCAGAAACGAGGCGTTGGCTAATGTCTAACACCCTACAACAGGATGAAGTCAAAATGGATTCATGATTAGACATAAATGATGATGGTATAAGCAAATTATGAAAACAAGAAATAGACTACTTCTTAGGTCTATGGAGAAAGGGGGAATTTATGGCCAAAGAAGAACTAGAGAACATTATGAAATGAAATATGGATCATTTTGATTACATTAAATTAAAATGTTTCTGCACAAACAAAACCTGGGGCCAAGATTGCAAGGGAAGCAGAAATCTGGGAATTTTTTTTTTTTTATAGCCGATCATTGTGATAAAGGTCTCATTTCTAAATTATACAATTGACTCAAATTCATAAGAATACAAGCCATTCCTCAAGTGACAAATGATCAAAAGATATAAACAGACAGTTTTTAGATGAAGCAATTAAGCAATTTCTAGTCATATTGAAAAAATGCTTTAAATCACTATTGATTAGAAAAATGTAAATTAAAACAATCCTGAAGTATTACTTCACACCTTTCAGATTGGCTAAGATGACAGAAAAAGATAATAATAAATGTTGGAAGGGATTGAGAAAACTGGGATGTAATGTTGATGGAGTTCCAAAATGATCCAACCATTCTGAAGAGTAATTTGGAACTATGCCCAAAGGGCTATCAAACTATGAACAACCTTTGATTAAATAGTGTCTCTATTGGGTCTGTTTCCCAAAGAGATCATTAAAAAAGGGAAAGGACCCACATGTGCAAAATTGTTTGTAGCAGCTCTTTTTGTAGTGGCAAGGAACTGGAAATTGAATGGATGTCTATAAGTTGGGGAATGACTGAATAAGTTATGGTACATGAATGTAATGGAATATTACTGTTCTATAAGAAATGATGAGCAAACTGATTTCAGAAAAGCCTAGTAAGATTTACATGAACTGATGCTAAGTGAAGTGAGCAGAACCAAAAGAACGTTGTACACATTAACTACAAAATTATGTGAGGATTGACTGTGGTGTACTTGGCTCTATTCAACAATGCAGTGATTCAAGGCAATTTCAATAGAATTGAGATGGAAAATGCCAATTATATCTAGACAGAGAATTATGTATTGCATACTAACCTTTTGTTGCAATTTGTTGGATTTTTTTCTTTCTTGTGATTTTGATCTGATTTTTCTTGCACCACATAACAAACATAGAAATATGTTTAAAAGGATTGTATATGGAGCAGCTAGGTGGTACAGTGGATAAAGCACTAGCCCTGAAGTCAGGAGGACCTTAGTTCAAATATGGTCTCAGACACTTAACACTTTCCTGGCTGTGGGACCCGGGACAAGTCACTTAATCCCAATTGCCTCAGGGGGAAAAAGATTGTATGTGTTTAATCTATATCAGATTGCCTGCTATCTTGGGGAAGGGTTAGAACACAATTTAGAATACAAAATTTTACAAAAATGAAGAGAGAAAACTTTTAAAAATGTGTTTGGAAAAATAAAATACTATTTAAAAAGAAAGAAAAAAATAATTAAAATCTAAGTTTAAATTTAAAGATAAAATATGTTTTAGAAAATAAAGAAGTAAAGAAAAAATTGGGGTATATCTTTAAGTAGGGAAACAAGCAGGATGAATGACCAGGCAGGACCAGTTTCCTCCTCTCCCTTCCCTGCTCCATTCCCAGTCTTTCTATCAGTTCCATCTTCCCATTTTCTCCTCCTTGATGGGCACTAACTTACCTTCCTCCATCCCTAACTCAGTAGTAACAAATGCAGAATTCCCTTCCAGTCTGATGCTTAAGCATACTCATCCCTTTTCCTGGTGGTACTGGATCATTCTTGTGAAGCAGGTACTCCAAAGCATTTTAAGAACACTGGGGCCTTTTCTATCTACCCTGCAATTGAACTCTCCTGCATTTATTGCCATCTCCCATCAGAATTCAATCTACTCAAGAACAGGGTCTGTCTTCATTTTCCATTTAAATACCCAGCACTTAGCATAATGCTTGGCATGCTGTAAGTCCTTAATAAAGGCTTTCTTATCCATTCATTTCAAGGGACTAGTACAGCTTTTCTGAGCCTTTTTTTTTTTTGGGGGGGGGGTAACAGATCTCTTTGGTAGTAAAGCCTATGATGAAGCTTTTAGACCCTTCTTAGAATAATATTTTTAAATTAATTAAAATATAATGCAAAGGACTACTAAGGAAACCATTTATAGTGAAGTATAGTTGTTACATATTTGAAAAACAAAATAAAACAAACCTTAGATTAAGAATGTCTGATCTACTGGGGTGTTTCAAAGTAGATATAAATAGTTGTATATTTCTGGCTTTTTCCTGGTTTTAGAAATCTGCCTTCTTCTTGGTATTTATATATCCTGTTATATCTGTTTTAGGTGGTTTCTTTTGACCTGTGATTTCATTTGCTTCACCTATATTCTTTTAGGCAGCTAGGTGACACAGTGCACCAGACCTGGAGTTGGAGATACTCATCTTCCTCAGTTCAAATCTAGTTTTAAAAAATTACTAGCTGTGTGACCCTGGGCAAACCATTTAACCTTATATTCCTCAGTTTCCTCATCTGTAAAATGAGCTAGAGAAGGAAATGACAAACCACTCCAATATCTTTACCAAGAAAACCCCAAATAGGGTCATCAAAAGTCTCACATAACTGAAACAACTTCATAACATTTTCTTTTGGATTTACTAATTCCAGCTCTCCTCTCCACATTTAGATCTCCTATTGCTGATATGATATTTAATTAATCTTTTGCTCCAGAATAGGACCAATGATATCAAGACGATGATATCTTGACTAGCAAGTGAATTGGATTTAAGTGAGACAGAGTTGTAAAAAGTCATTAGTCTTACTTTCTCCTCCAGAGTCCAATGGCAAGACACAAGTCAGGATGACTGGAGATGCAGGGGGAGACCTGGATCGTTTTTCCTTAGCTTTCCTTAGCTAAGTTTTCCTTAGCTAAAGTACTCCTCCTCTCCCTCCCCACCCCAGGACTCAGTTTGTCTGAGGTAACTTCCATCCAGTGATTAAAAGTTAGGTAACAAATGAGGCAAAAGATAACCTTGTTTGTTTTCTTAAAAGAATCAGTCGGGAAGGGGAAGACACCCAAAGTTTTTATGCCTAAAAAGAAATAAGCCAAATATGACATTTTAATATTTTAAGACTGTCATGTGGAAAAATTATTTAATTTTATTTGCTATTCCAATAATTTAGAAAAATGGAGGAAATAAAATTTAATTTAGCTTAGTATAAGGGAAAACATTCTTATTAAAATTATTCAAAAATAAAATAGGCTGTTGTGAACAAGAACTACTAGTCATTGAGGATAATCAGAGGATGGATGAATATTTCTAGGCAGTGTAATTTTAAGGAGAATTATTGCATTTAGAGAGGGACAGAGAAGTTTGGACCAAAAGGGCTTTATAATGTCCTCTAAATAAAAAAAAAAAAATCTTATCTTTTGCTAATATTTCTCTTTAATGATGAAATAACAAAGTTCTGCTGTTTTCCCTTGGTAATATTATATTGCAACTGTCTTCCTTCCAATTTCTCCATGAATTGCTTTCCTGAATTATTGCAATAACTCTTTAACTCATCTTCTAGGTTCATCCTACACATTTCTGCCAAGTTAATTTTCTGAAAAGGCTTCTTAGCATATTCATTCAATAAATATTTATTAAGGACCTAATTTTTTGCACTCCAGCGTTTTAGAAGGCAGATCAAATGGGGCTTGGCTTGGAACCTGTTGATCCTGGTTGACTCAAATTGAAAGTAAATGGAAATCATTTCTGCTTTGGTCAGAAACTAAGGATTTTCTTTTCCCATTTTTATTTACTTAGATTAGATGTCTTTTCTTTTCTTTTCTTTCTTTCTTTCTTTTTTTTTTTTTTTTTGAACTAGATGAAAGAGATATTCCTTGTCTCAATTGTTACCCAACCTTAAATACTGAATGTATGCAGTTTCTCAGTTGAAGATCTTAGCTTAAAAAGACCAAGGTTTCCCATTGCCATTAGGGTCATGTCCAATCAAATTGATCTCTCTCTCTGGCCACTGAACCCAGACAACTCTGGAGAGAAAGTGAGGTGCTTCCATAGCATCACCTCCCTGATGTCATGACCCTCTTTGAGAATGAAGAACAAAATACCAAAAAAGCAGATAGATGGCACAGTGAATAGAGTGCCAGACCTAGAGGCAGAAAGACTTCTCCTCCTGAATTCAAATCTGTTTTCCAACACTTATTAGTTGTGTGACCCTGGGTGAGTCACTTCATCCAGTTTGCCTCAGTTTCCTTGTCTGTAAAATGAGCTGGAAAATGAAATAGGAAACTACTCTTTGCCAAGAAAATTCCAAGTGGGGTCATGAAGTGCTGGATATGATTGAACAGCAATGACCAGTGTTTTAGATTCTGGCAGAGATGTAAAAAAGAGTGAGTTCATTGTAGTTCCAAATTTCTTTAGTTACCTATAGTAGCAGTCTCTAGATTAAGTTTAATGCTTGTTTAAAGTTCATGATACTACTCTCTTTGTGATTTGATTTCAAAAAAATGTATGGGAATGGCGAAATGGAAAAAGCACTCTGCCTGGAGTCAAGAAAACTTGAAGTAAACCTTGTCTCTGCCCCTTCCTAGATGTTTGACCCTAAACCTCTTTCCATCTCATTTTTCTTATCTGTAAAATGGGGTTAAAAATAGCACCTATATCCCAACTATGAGTGTTAGTGATTATTAAGTACCTACTTCTATAACCAAGACATCTGAAACCTTACGGATATCAAGTGTCTAAGTTTGTAAGTGTCTATCTAGGGTTAGATCTGAATTCAGGAAGATGATCTTCCTGCCTTCAGATCTGCCATTCTGTGAATTTTGGCATCTCCTAGCTGCCCCTAAGAACCATGCTACTTCTTTGCAATTTTGTACTTTCCATTTGCAGTGTTATAGTCATTGTTTATACTGTTTTCTTGTCTCTTGATTTCTTCATTCTGCATCAGTTCATGCAAATCTTTCTAAACTTCTCAGTATTTATCATAGTCATTATTTCGTGGAGTTCAGTAATATTCCATTACACTTATGTTCCAGAATTTGTTTATTCACTCCCAGTTGATGGGCATTTACTTTGTTAACTGATTTTTTTTTGTATCAGAAAAAGTGTTGTTACATTTTGATATATATGGGGACGTTCTTTTTTTAATAGGTGCTTTAGGATAAAAACCTAGTAGTGAAATCTCTGGATAGGAGAATATCTCCATTTAGTTGTTATTTACATAATTTCAATTTTCTTTCCACATACAACTCCTCCAACAAAGGCACTATTAACTCCATGTATTTTTATTTTCCTCCATTCCTGGAGTCCTCTCCTTCTTTACACTGGCCTCCAGGTATTCCTTGATTCTCCTACCAGTTCCACCTCTGTCATATTTTATATATATTTTCTATGTAGTTATCTGTGCCCATGCTATCTTCCTTTCCATCTCCACCTCAAAATACGAACTCCCTGAAGATAGGGACTATTTTTATCTTTGTTGTCATATTCATATTGCAGCATATGGCACATAAGGTGCTTATTAAATTATTTATTGAGTGAATGGATGTGAACAGAAGTAACTTGAAATAAGGTTAGAAGATTAGGCTGAAGTAATATTACAAAAGACCTGAAATGACAAACTGAGGACCCATTTCTGATATTTTCTGAGTTTAAGAGTAATCGGATGATTTTTGATATTTTTTAGTTTGAGAGTGGTTGAGTCATTTAAAAAAATTATCTCTGAAACCTTAGTGTCTTGCATAGAGGAAGGTTATTTTCATGGCTATGTGTAGGGAGGATTGGAGATGATAGAGATGAGATAAAGAAAGATCATTAAGGAAGGCTTACAATAAGGACGAGAATCTGGGAGGTGTCAATGGAAGTATAGAAAAGGGAAGGGGGCAGGGCAGACACAAGAGATGCTGCAGAGATAGAATTGAAAATGCTTGACACAACTGCTGATGTGAGGATTGTGGGAGAAGGAAGAATCAGTTAAGGATCCCTTATCTCCAGGAAAAAAAAAAAAAAAAAAGCTGAAATCAGCTTTCAAAATCTCCAGAATCAGTCACCCAAACCCTTAACTAATCTGTGGCATAGATTAAGTACTTAATAAAGGCTTTTTTTCATTCATTCCTTTGTAGTGGGAGATTGGATAATGAATGTCCAACCAGAAGAACTTGCTTTGATGGGCTTAGTGACTGTTTTCAGAAATGCATGATAGAGGGGCCTGTTCCTTCCCCCTTTCAAAGCACATGTAGTTATCCTATTTCCGGTCAGTTTAAAGTGCAGTGACCAAAGCCCTTTTAATTGATTGTTGATCCAGAATTGAGTGTGCACACAAAAGACTTGAACAGAGGAAATCTCTCTCTTTTCTAATGACCATGAAGAGAACTTTCTGGTGCAGAGAGAGATGGTAGCAGCTGCTACTGCTGCTTTATCTCCCTACCCAATTCTCCATGTGGCCATAAATCCAAGATCATCTCTGCTTCTCCTGTTGCTGTCACTATTTATTTTGCCTTGCTCTTAAGGAAGAAACCACCTGGCTATGGCTTTGTAAACTTTAAAATGTTGGAAGAGCCTCCAAAGGTTCAATAATTAGAATTCATGGTAGAACCTGCTAGTGAGCTAAGACCAATGAAAACCAATCCTTAAGGAACTTGCTTGACTTGGTGCACACTAATGAAACAAGTTGGCACATATTTTATGTCCTTTGAGAAAGGGAGTGACTCATCTATCTGCTATGGCACTCCTAGAAGGGGACTTGGTTGGTAGCATAATTTGGTTGGTAATTATAATTTAAAATCTGAATCCATTCTCCCCAGAGACTGAAGTGGTAGAAATGCTTATGGTTTCCAATATTACTGTACTTACAGGACTGTCTCAGTAAATATTCCTTTGTAAAATCGAATTGATATTAATTGGTTAATTTTGAGAATAAATTGATCAAATAGATATTGGGAAAGATGGTAACTAGTCAAATGATATCGTGTGCCACCAGCTCCTTTGCTTAGTTTAGACTCCACCACCATCATCCTCAAGCCTCCTTTTCAGATTTCTTTTTTGTATTGTCTTCCCTCATTAGATTGTAGGTAGGCTTGGAGTCAGGAAGATTCATCTTCCTGAATTCAGATCTGACCTCAGACATTTAATAGCCATGTAAGCCACTCAACACTGTTTCTCTCAATTCCTCATTTGCAAAATGAACTAGAAAACAAATGGGAAACTGCTTTAGTATCTTTGCCAAGAAGACGTTAAATGGGATCACTGAAAATTAGATTGCAAGTTGCTTCAGGGCAGATACTGTCTTTATTTTTCTCATTTGTATCCTGAGTTTGCCTGGCACTAGTAAGTAATTAATAAATGTTTATCATATCATATCATATATTGGGGGACTATATTGGACATGGGCTTATAAGTAATAATACAAGAGAATCCTCGAATCTTTTGGGTAATCCCTAGAATTCTGAAGGGGAGAAAAAATATCTTTGCTCTGGGGAGTGCCCTGTTAGTTTAAATTGAAGTTTGTTTGGCAGATTAAGTTCAGAGCCTGTGTGCTACAGGTTAAACATTCATTCATTCAGTTCAGGAAGTTGAGAGTTTCGAAAGATAATGGCAGAGTTATAAGAGATATGTCAGGGAAGTCATAGGAAAAGTATGAAGAAGTAAATAGTTAACTGTCAGATAATAGCAGATTTGAGGATGAAGACTGTGTAGAGGCTACAGCATTTAATAAGAGGTTAATAATTTCAATTAAGCAGTGAGTCAGAAGCCAGGTTGTAAAGAGTGTAGAGTCAATGAGTTGAGAGGGAGTATAGGAAAATCTATGCAGACTTTTTTTTTTTTTAAGAAGACTGAGTAAAATCTAACAATCACAAGCTTATGATGTGCAAGTCATTGTGCCAGGTTTTGGGGGTTTAAAGATTTTTAAAAATCACTGCCTGCTTTCAAAGATCTTATATTCCTATTGGGGTGAGGTATATCATATATTGTTGTTCATTTGTGCCCTTATCTCTATTTGGGGTTTTCTTTGGCAAAGATACTTCGCCATTTCCTTCTCCAGGTCATTTTACAAGGAAGTAAATTGAGGCAAATGGGATTAAATTATTTATTCAGGGTCATATAGTTTGGAAATGTCCAAAGCCAGATTTGTGTCATCTGGCTGCTCCCTGACATATTTAGGGACTATAATAGGAGATGGAGAGTTTAATTGCAGACTGTGAGATTTAGACAAAGAAAACTAAGAATAAGGATTTGAGAACGAGGATAACAATTAGGAGATGCTAGAATTGAGTTTTCACTTAATGACACCAAATATTTGAACAGTGCAGTGGATGAATTTGATAACTAGTTGATGTCTCAACCTTCCTTAAAGCCTCTTTCCTCTTCTGAAAAATGGATCAGATAATGCATCAATAAGATAATACATCCTAAGTTTGCTTCAATAATCAGAGCTGAATTGTGTTCAGATGTTACAGTGGAATCAATATACCTGCCACTTACTTAGTGCACCTTAAACAAATGCTGTGGTTTGACTGATCTACTGCTCTTTTAAATCAGTGAAATTTACCCGAAGCTGTTATGTGTGTTCAGGTGAAGAAATTCGATCTAACTGTAAAATACTGTGAGTATCACTACATGAAGTTCTGTAAGCATTGCCAAACCAATGGTAAAAAGCAAAATAATATACCTCTCCCTTATTGTAGCAATAAGATTTTTATGCAAACTAAGTTTGAATTCAATTTTGGGGTTCCCATATCCTCCTCAAGTTTGTTTAAAAGACATTCTATAATAATAAAAAAAATAAAACTGAATGCTGCATAATTATAATGATCAAACTTGGCCCTGGAGAAGAGTTAAGAAAATAAATCTTTTTTCTTTCATTGCTGAAGTCGGGGTTTTTAGGGGGCATGGGTGTGGTAAGAGTTTGTCTACTGTCAGATTAGTTTTGCAGATTGCTCTCTCCCCTAGGTTTCCCTCCCTTCTCTCCCCCCGCTCCCCCCGGCCCCCCCGGCCTTTCTTTTAAAATCTTTGTTACGTGGGATAGCTTGTTGAATTGGAGGGGGGGGAGGGATATATTTGGAAATTGAAGAGATGTAAAAACAAAAGGCGTCAGTTTTTAAAAGTGTGTGTGAGTAGGGGGCGGGGGAGTGGTGGTGTGGGAGGAGGTAGTTCTCATTTGTGAATAAATTCCCGACCTGTGCGGCTGGGCTAAGCCCGGCGGGTTGGGTGACTGGGCTCGCCCCGCCTCGCTGGCTGAGTGTCAGCTCAGGCGGGGCCAGAGAGGGAAAAGTAGGGGCGGGGGGAGAGGAGAGGAGAAAGGGAGGGGAGGAAATCGGACGAGGCTAGTTGGCTGGGGAGGCTGGCCGGCTGGCCCGCCTCGAGGGAGGAAGGGAAGGGGAGGGAAGGGGAGGAGAGAAGAGAAGCCGAAGTTTAAAAAAAAAAAAAGAAAAAAAAAAAAAAAAAAAGGGAAGAGTGTGCTGGCGCGCGAGGAAGCCGCGGGAGAGAGCTGGTCCTGCAGCTACAGAAGTTGGGTCCCAGGGTGCTGAGCCGCTGAGCCAGCCCACCCACCTCTACTCCTCGCGGGGTCCTTGCTCAGGGCCAGGCCTGGCCTTCTGGGGAACACTGAACCGTAATAGCCAGAGGCACCGTAACTTTGTTCGGTTTGCCGGCGGTGGCTGAGGGGTGGGCGGCGGCTAGGACTGAATGGTCGGTGGCTCGTGCCCTCCATGCAGCAGCGCAGTTTTGGGAAGGGATGGTAGCATCTGAGCCCGGGCCATTGCTATCACAGCGGCGGCGGCGGCGGCGGTACCGGCAGCGGCACCCTTCCACCTCCTCTGCCTTGGCCGGGGCTGCGAGTTTGCGGGGTCCCGCGCGACGGTAATGAGGCTCCGTCTCCCTGATCTGGTCCTCTGCACTTCGGCCCTGGCAGTGCAGTCGCGACCCCCCAGTCCCCAGAGCAGGCGCAGTTCGGGTCTCCAGTTTCGCTGTTCGGAACGCATCTGAGTCTCTAAGCGTGGTTGGCGTCCCCCTCAACTGGAGCGGTTCCTATCCTAGCCCAGCCGGGCCCCGGGAGCCGGGCGCCCCGGCTTGCCCAGTCGCGCCCCTAACCATGTCCCGAAGGCTGTGGCCACTTTCTGCCTGCCTCCTGGTGTTCTGCATCCTCCTGCCCCAGAGCCCAGGTAAGCCTCAGCTGCAAGCCGGAGCTTCAAACGGAAACTTTGTTGGGCAAAGCTCGGGCCCCGGGACTCTGGGAGAGAGGTGAAGGAGTAAGTGGGGACTCTGGGACCAAGAGCATCTTGTTGCCTTTAGTTGGGAGAGTCGGGGCGGGGAAAGGGTTGGACTGCTTGCCTCTTAAGTAGCGCGCAGAACTTGGTGGTTCTAGCCCAGCTGCGCAATCCCAGCCAAGGTGGATGTTGTCCTGGCTTTCCTTCTCTCCTGGAGGAGCCTTCTCTTCCTGCGTAAACAGCGACTTCATCTGCTGACTGAGCCCGTGCTGTGTGCTCTGAGTGCCCATCGGGGAGGGAGAGGGAGCCAGGGGGAGCTGGGCTTCTGCCTACCCTCGGGCACAAAAGAACTCTCTGTGGATGGAAGTGGGCAGAGCTTTTGGGGAGTGTGCGAGCCATGCGGACGATGTCCTTGGACTGGGGAAAGTTTATTGCCAGAAGTCTGAGTTTTCCTTGTGAACCGGAAGGCGGAGCCTATAAACTCGAGCAGGGGTTTGTCTCCCTTGGCAGAATCTAAGATTCTTTGAATGTCCGATCTGGACCGGACCTTGAGGTAGTTGAGCCCAACTCCCTTCCTTTATTGATTAGTAAGTTTAGAGCTTCAACTGGCACGGATCATCTCGAGATAGTCACGGAATAGGACCCACGTCCCAAACCATGCTCCTGAAGCTCTGATTTCCAACTTTATGTTTATTTAGCTCGAAAGGGGAGAAGCCCCAGGTTTAAAATAATCACTGCCGCTGTCTTTGTCATCTGTGATATATTTTACATCATAGGGATTACTCTCGGGGCATCCTGAGCGCACCCGTTTAATCTGACTTTGGAATGTGTGTGTCTGTGTGTAATCTGTGTGTTTGTGTGTCTGTGGTTTTTGGTGATTTCTTTAGTGCCAGGAACTCCTTAAAACTGCTACCGAAGCAGATATACAGCTGTTTTGCACCTTACTCTTAAACAATTCTGCTGAGGGATTTGAGAATGTAAGTGACTTGATTTGGAACTTACACTGACTGTCATACCACGACTTGTTCTGGGACAGGGAAGAGGCTTGAACCCAGACCCTGCTGTTTCTTTCTCCACTATCCCCAAACTCTCCTATGAGAGTTTAAGGTCACTGATTTTATGACTTTTTAGCTTGGGTGGGAGAAGAGTTTGTACTTTTCAGAAGTGATACCCCAGTATCAAGACCTCAGCATTATTAAACTGATGGCAAATCACTTTTTGTCAGTGGGGTGTTGCCCCCCATGCCCCTTGATAATGAAATGGGAAAAGATTATAATAAGCATACAAATGCTGAAACCCATACCGTTTCCCTAGGATTTGGGGAAGTTTAATTCACAGTGCATTGTTAGCAAGTTGACACTTGCCCACCTCATCATTCTTAGAAGCCTGGAGAGATGATTATCTCATTTTCCCCCTTCCCCCTTTCTCTTTTACTCCTGAACTTCTCCTTAAAGAAGCATTTTTTTTGGGGGGGGAGGAAGAGAAAGAGGAGAGAAAGATAGACAAAAGAAGGAGGAGGAAATAAGAGAGGAGTGGAAAGAGAAGAAAAGAAGGAGTAGGGGAAGGAAGAAGAGAGAGACAGAAGAAGATGGGAGAGACTGAGACAGAGGAAGAGAAGAAAACAGAGAAGGGAAAGGGGAGAGAGAGACAGGAGGAAAAGAGAGGGGGGAGAGAGATGGGGAGCAAGAGCTTTGAGCAAATAAAAAAAGTTCATTTGTAATTCGGTTTTAATATAGTAAATTAATAAATAATTTAATAAAATTTGCTTTCATTGAAGTAAATATCCCAAAGTTAGAGTAAATGACCTCTAATGTCCCTTCCAGGTCTAACATAGTAATTTTTTAAAATTGGATTTTCTCTTTGGAGGTGGTGGTGGTTGGAGACATATTGATTAGACCTTCCTATTACACAATGCTGAGCTTAGATGGGGAAAAAGGTAGAAAGTTCTATAGGAATGGACTCCAATTACCATTTTGTGGTTTCCCTTTTCTTCAGTGCTGAGCTGCTCATTTTCTCCCTCATCTTTTGTCTTTTGTCTAATTGTAGGGTAGAAAGAGTATTACAGGACTTTTTTAAAATTAAAAAATTTTTTTTAAAAATTTAAATATACTTTTCCCACCACAACCTTATAAGGCAAGTAATACAAGAATTATTAATTCCATTTTACAGATGAAGAAAACTGGGGCCTAAAGAGAATATAATGTCACATAACTAGTAAGTATAGTGACTGGGGCAGGAACCCAGTTTTTCTGGCTCCTGAGCTTAGAGAAAGTTGTGGTGCTGAAACCTTTATTCTATTCCTCTATTTTTCAGCCTTGGTTCTTAAAAAAAATTTTTTTTTTAATTTTGATAATAGCTTTTTATTTTCAACATACATGCAAAGATAGTTTTCAACATTCACCTCTGAAAACCTTGTATTCCACGGTTCTTTTCTTTCCTTACTTTCACCCCTCTCCCCTAGACAGCAAGTAATCCAATATAGGTTAAATATGTGCATTTCTTTGAGAAATATTTCTACATTTATCATGCTGCACAAGAAAAACTAGATGAAAAGGAAAAAATGAGAGGGGGAAAAAAGTAAGCAAACAATAACAAAAAAGGTGAAAATACTATATTGTGATCTACTTTCAGTTCCCACAGTCCTCTCTCTGAATGCAGATGACTCTCCACCAAAAGTCTATTGGAATTGGCCTGAATCACCTTTTTGGTGAAAAGAGACAAGTCCATCACAGTTGAACATCATATAATCTTGTTGTTGCCATGTACTATGCTTGATTCTACTCACATCACTTAACTTCATGTAAGTCTCTCTAGGCTTTTCTGAAATTGGCCTGCTGATTGTTTCTTATAGAACAACAATATTCCAAAACATTCATATACTATAATTTATTTAGTCATTCCCCAACAGATGGGCATTCACTGAATTTTCAGTTCGTTGCCACTATGAAAAAGTCAGCCTTGGTTCTTAATGTTCATCTCAGGACTGTGGTATTTTATTTCACTTGAGAAACAAGAACAAATTTTTAAAAACTTTTCAAAGAACTTCACCTCTAGGAATACATCTTTCCTTTGCAATGGCCACCTTGATACCTGACTTATCTAAATCATTTCACAAATTGAAACTTCTTGGAAATAGAATGAGGGTTGATGAAATCCTATTGTTGAGGCATTTCAATAATCAGGAAGATTTGAGTTCAAATTCAGCTTCTGAAGTTTCCTATCTAGGTAATCCTAGCTATCTCATTTAACCCTATAAATCATTCCAGTATCTTTTCCAAAAAACAAACAAACAAACCCTAGTGTTGGGGATTGGGTTGAAGAGTTGGACACAATTCAACAACAACATAAGATATATTCAGTATAAATGGAAAAGCAGTAATAATGGGGGTTTGAGTGTAGGGGAGAGGATGAAGAAAGGCCTCCAAAGGAAGGTGACTTGGTAGAAAAAGACTTGACCACAAAGTCAAGAATAACTGAATTTAAGACCCATCTTTATGACCCTGACAACTCACTTAACCTCTCAATGTCTAGGCAGTTCCCTGAAATCCTAAATTTAGGAGGTGCTAGAAGGAATTTCTTTACTGGGAGTTCCTTAAGATAATGAAATCACAGTTCTGAGCCTCCCAAAATGATTCCCTAATGAGAATTTATTTCAAGAACTTTGAAAACTTTATAAAGTTCTCTTTGACCCTCAGTTATTTTATTTTTAAAAACAAAAACAATATGCCTATTTTCTCAGTGAACACCTTAAGAATTAGATTTCACAGAGTCCAGGAAAAGCTCATTCATTCCTCTACACAACTATACTCTTCCTCAGCCCATCTCTCCCTTTCTATATTTTCCATACACAGGACAGTGAGAAAGTTGAGAATTGGTGGTGAGTCTGCAATCTCAGTTCAGCTAGTCTAGTGCCAGGATTAGACATGACCAGACTTTTGTTTGCTCCTTGGGTTTACATTTTAACTCAGTTGTCCCTGAACTGAGGATTTCTATGAAGGATTTTGTGGTGGAAAAGGGAAGGAGCTAATTAATTCTGATTAGTATTCCTCTCTGGCTTGTCCTCCATGCTGATTTAGCTACTGAGGCAACTGAGAATAAAATATCTACTGAACTTGGCAATGGGCCCTTTGTACTTGTTTGCCATGGGAGCTAATTTTTCTTCTTCAGACTGGCCATGGAAATATTCTCCTGAGGGCTCAGATATATTAATAACTCAGGACAGTCACACAGTTTGCAGACAATACAAGCCCTTCAAAATGGGACTGTATATCTCTGGGCTAATAGGAGGATAGATATTTGCAAAGGCATTTATCTGTTGGCTGGGGTTCAGTACTTTGGGAACTAGTGTTTTGGTGTAGTTTGTTCTCTTCTTGCCCCTCCTCCCCACCCTGGAATTGGATTAATGGCTTTTGTAAATATAGAAGAGCTTTATTTATCCTATTTATTTTGTTTATTATACTTATAAATAATCCTGTTTGTTTCAGTCCTCTCTTCCACTTTGGTCAAAACTTTGGATTTTTCCCCTCAGTATGAAACATAGGGTAAGGTTTGAAACTATGCAGGCTGTGGGTGTGTGCTAAGGTGAGAGGAACACTGGCACTTATGATTGGGAAGCTGGGATGCTGGTCCTACTTGTCCCTATCCCTCCTTACTTGCTTGACCATTATGAAAAATACTGGGTAAGTTCAAGTCAGCACTGATGGCAAAATTAGGAAAAGGTGTCACTTAAGCAATAGTTCAAAACAGAGACTTTTGTGGCTCTTCTCAAACTCACCTAGAGATGATGGAAGCTGAATCATTAGGGGAAGTAGAGGTAGGAAGAATGGGCATAAGAAATAATCTGAGAGAAATAAGAAACACTCAGCTATCCTTTAATTTCCTTCCAGAAGCTTGTAGAGAGAATGTCTTGTGTGACTTGTTGCTTGAGTTTTTTCCTCAGTCAGGAAAGTACCTAGTTGTTAAGTACCTACTTTGAGCCAGGCTTTGGGGATCTTTAAAAGATGAAATGAAATAATTTGATTCAATAAGTATTTATTAAATTCTTACTATGTGCCAGATACCATACTAAACACTGAGGCTACAAAGCAGTAAAAGACTGTCCCTATCCTTAAAAAGCTTATGGTTCAATGAGGAAGATAACATACAAACAAATGTGTGAAATGAAAGCTATATACAGGAAATAGAGGAAATAATTAATAGTCCTTGCCCTTAAGGAGCTTATAATTTAATGTAAAATGATTGGAAGAAGGAAAAGGCAAACTACTCTGGTATCTTTGCCAAGAAAACCCCACATGGGGTCACGTAGAGTCCAACATGAGGGAACAACAAATTTTTGTCTAATCTTTCTGAAGATAGGAATGAATCTGCTTCAGTGACAAAGATGGTACTTTGTACCATCTTACCTTAATATATTTTGTCATTCATAGGATCATAGATTGAGAGCTAGAAGAGACCTTAGAGATCAATTTAGAGCAGCTCTTTTATTTTACAGATATGAAATGACTTACTCAGGGTCACTTTGCTAGCATATAGCTAAATTGGATTTGAACCCAGGTCTTCTAGAATCTTAGTCCAACACTCTTATTTTTATTAAAGTTATCCCCTACAACAGTCTGCTTCTCTCGATAATGAAGATTTTTTTGAGTTGTTGAAACATGGCACTGAATGTTTTTCTATCTTAAAAGATCTATTTTACTCATCTTTCAAAAGAAAACAGTAGCACAGTTGTAATCATGATCACCACTCCTTTTCTGAACAAAAGTATAGGACAGCCAGGATGCTGAATCCTGTTGCTATCTCCTGTTTCTCCATATGCAATTTGTTGGATGGATGCCCCTGGTTGGGTGCTTTTAGATTCCACATATATTTTGTATACTCATTTCCTGAGGGCTATGGTCTCCAAATTGGTGCAAAGGTAACTTAAGAATCATAGAATTTTTAAAGGTGGAATCATGGTAACTCCTCTTCCTGCCATCTTGTGGCTTGGCCAAGATAAGTTCAGTTAAGAAAGTCATTATGAATGAGGCAGAACACCGAGACTTTGGAGGCATTAGTTTATATCCATGTTAAACATGTTACATGTCACTATTAAGGCAGAATGACAGGTTTTAGGGAAGTTTATAAATTCTTCTGAGTATAGACTCCATTATTCCCAAGGGAAAAGTTGATTTTCAAAGGAGACAGTAATGACATGAACCCAAAAAAGTAGAAAACTGCCTTGTGCTCTCTACAAATCTTTTCTGGAGTAAAAAGTATTTTGTATGAAATATGAAATTTATATTTCTAATATGTTTTAACCTATATTTTGGATTTTAAGCTCTCTTAAGACTGGAACCATATTTATAATTTCAAGAATTTTCCCACAGTTGTTAATAAATTTAATAAAGTCAAGAAGACCTAAGTTCCAATGTTATCTCAGACATTAGCTGTGTGATCCAGTATTGTTTGCCTTAATTTCCTCATATGTAAAATGATCTGGAGAATGAAATGGCAAACCAGTACCAGTATCCCCCTTCCCGCACCCCCTCTCCTAGATGGCAGTTAGTCCAATATATGTTAAACATGGTAGAAATATAGTTTACTCTCATTCGTAGGGCTTACCTTCCTTCTCAGTTAAGGGCAGCAAAGTGGTACAGTGGATAGAGTGCCAGACCTAGAATCAAGAAAACAATCTTCCTCAATTCAAATTTGGCCTCAGAAGCTAGCCATGTGATTCTGGGCTTAACTCTGTTTACCTTAATTTCTCCATCTGTAAAATGAGCTAAAGAAAGAAATGACAAATCACTACATATCTTTGCCAAAGTCTTAAAAGGAAAACCAGGAGATGAAAACATAGGATCTTAGGTCTAGATCTGAAAGGAACTTCAAAAGCAACATAGTCCAGCCCCTCATTTTATATTTGAGGAAACTGAGGCTCATTGAGATTTAGTGACTTGCCAAATGTCACAGAGGCAGCACGCCTCAGAAGAAGGTGTAAATATAGAGCTTCTGAAATAAGCACCAGCCACCCTCTTTCTATTCTACCCCTAATGGGGAAGGAGGAAGTAGAATGGATTGTAATTGAGGCTAATTTTTTCAATACCTTAAGGCTCTCAGCTTTATTATAAACCATAATTTTTTTTTTGTCAGTTAACAAACATTTATTTTTTTATTATTATCATTTTATTGTTTTTTCCAAATATAAACAGCCTGACAATGTTGCAAAGGTAGCATTTTTTTTTTTTTTTTTTTAAATAAAGATTATAGCTTGGGGGGGAAAAAAGATTGAGACTGAATGTTGTTCCAGGCATAGTATTTTTACTTTTGTTGTTTATTTGCTTGCTTGCTTTTTTTGCCTCATGTTTTTTCTTTCCCTTTTGATCTGATTTTTCTTTTTTTTAAATAAAGCTTTTTATTTTCAAAATATATTCATAGATAATTTAACAACATTGATCCTTGCATAGCCTTGTGTTTCAGATTTTTTCCTCCTTCCCCCTACCCTCTCCCCTAGATGGTAAGCAATTCAATATATGTTAAACATGCTAAAATATGTGTTAAATCCAATATTTATTATAAACATATACAATTGATATGATTTTTCTTGCATAGCATGATGAATATGGAAGTATGCTTAGAAGAATTGTACATGCTTAATCTATATTGGATTACTTGATGTCTAAGGAACAGGGAGGGAGAAAAATTTGCAACACAGGGTTTTGCATATATTTGGGGAAAATAATAAAATAATAATAAAGATAAATGCTTATTGACTGACAAAAAGAGATTATGGTTTGCAATAAAGAGTAGAGCATTGAAAAAAGCATTTAAGTTGGTTTAGAGATAGGAAGTCACAGTATAATAGAAAAGTAATCTAGGCAATATTCTGTTTACTATTTCCTATTTTAGTAACCTGGTGTGACATTCTAGGGATCCAGCTATTATTCCTTGCTTCTTTTCTTTGAACTCAAAGTGAATTTGGGTGACTCACTAGACTGCCAAATGCCTCCCTCTCTGAAATGTTAGTGCGTTTAGAGAGCAGTCCCCAAGTGAACAAAAAAAAAAAAAAAAAAAAAAAAATAGTGGCTGAATTTCTTGAATGGAAACAGATTGGATGTGTTGGTGAGACTTGAGAACAATCTGGTATGGTCATCTGTATTCTCAAATTTTCCAAGTCCTTTCTAGTGCTAAAATTCTGTCACGCCAAATACCAGCATATACATTCTACTTAATTTGAGGTCGGAATGTACAATATTCCTCTTTCATGAAGTCCTAATAGTAACATGTTCTTTGGGATATACTTAAGCAGTGGTTTAAAAAAATTATTGCTTTAAAATAATAAGTGAGACTTTATAATAATAATTAGGAATTAAGGACTAGGCCTTTGATTTTATTGATTGAGGGGACTTCTAAGTGGGAAAAACTCCCTTTATTAATTGTGTTCAGCAGCTTCTCATCTTTATTTATCTAGATCTAGAACATTGAGAAGTTAAGTGACTGCCTAGTGTTGAATATAAGTATAGAAGACTGAAAAGAAAGGAGCCAGTTTCTGAAGGGCTTTAAAAGTCCATCAGAGAAAAAAAAAAGTGTGTGTGTGGAAGCCTTTGATGAGGATTTTATATTGGATTTTGAAGGTAAAATAGGGAGCTACTGGAGTTCATTGAGTAGGGGAAGACCTACAATTTAGAAAGATCACCAACTCTTTGGGAGATCATTACTGAGTTCCCTTTACAGTCCCTTTGGCTTGATTCCTAGAATAGTTTATATTCTCTATAGATGAAAATACATTTCTGTAAATGTACTGTTGTAATGATGAGATTGAGTAGAGCTTTCCCTTTGAGCTATCCCTGAGAGATCTCTAGCATCTGTTTAGGTTTCAACTCCTAGCCTAGGAAGAACTAGCCAGAATCACTGGTTACTGAACTTCCATTCTATTAAAATCAAAGTGCTACTTTTATTACCATTTTCCCTTCTCTCTTCCATGTCATACTTGGGTTCTTCTTTAATTTGTTCTAGTGGAAGTGTCTCTTTATTTTTTTACAACCAGCTCCAAGTCACTTCATACCCTGGACTTCTGGTTTGCTGATCAATAAATGAGAAGATTGGATTCAGTGGTCAAAAGAGATCCTTCTTAGCTCCCAGTCTATGATCCCTATGGTTGAGGGGGAAATATGTATAGAAAATAATTTCCTGCTCATAAATATTAAGTAAAATGTATTTATTAAAGAAATATTTATGCAGTGTTTATTAAATACAAATTTTAAAAATCCATAATCATTTGTAAAATAAAATAAACATTTTAGGATCAAGTTAAAAAGTAAATGGTTGTCTTAACCGAAATTCTCAGTTCTAAAACTCACTTTGTAAAATGTGTATTCATAAGTAATCTTTCATCTTTGTTGTTGTGTTGTCTTTCAGTCATGTCTAACTCTTCATGATTCTATTTGAGGTTTTCTTGATAGAGATTCTGGAGTGGCTTGCCATTTCCTTCTCCAGTTCATTTTGCAGCTGAGGATATTGAGGCAAAAAGGATTAAATAATTTGCTCAGACTCATACAGTAAATATATGAGGCCAGATTTGAATTCAAAAAGATGCATCTTCCATGCCTACTGTAAGATCTTTCATTTTAGGATTTCCAAACATTAGCTTGATACCACTCCCTTGAGAAAACATTAGATATCTCCTCAGTAGCTCATGAGGTAACCCATAGTTTTTGCACTTTTTTGAGAGAAACCTTATTACAAAGGTTTTGAAATTGGTCTATGAAAGCACTAAGTGACATGCCTATGGTCATAAAATAAATTGGTGAAACAGATAGGAAGGGAATGAAAGATTCCAAGTTTTTTCTAAGTGCTTTTATAAGCCATTTGTCTGTCTTAACCCCCAATACCTGGGCCTTTCAGAAACTTTATAGTATTATATGTGTAACTTAGTAATGGACTTCTCCTGTGGTGCAGTGGATAGAGATTCATCTTCCTGAAATCAAATCTGGCCTCAGACACTTCCTAACTAGGTGATCCTGGGCAAATCTTTTTGCCTCAATTTCCTCATCTATAAAATTAGTGGAAAAAGAAGTGCAAACCACTTCAGTATCTCTACTAAGAACACCTCAAATGGAGTTATGAACAACAATAGAATGTCTAGGTAAGAAAGGATCCTTTCCCCAATGGTCTTCAGAAAATCAAGCTACTAGGGATCACAGTGATTTTAGGTTTCTGCAATATGGGATGATAGATGGAGTACAGAGTTTTGGGAACCGGGACCTGAATTTGACTTTTGGCTTTGTCACATACTATTTCTGTGACCTCATGCCAAGTCATTTGCCTGTTTTAAACCCCCTTCCTTCCCTCATTCCCTCTCTCCCTCCTTCCCTATTGTCAAAACTTATGCGTAAATAGTTTTCAACATTCATCCTTGCAATATTACCCCTTGTATTCCAAGTTTTTTCTCCCTCTCATCCCTTTCCCACCCCTTCTAGACAGCAAGTAATCCAATATATGTTAAACATGTGCAATTCTTTATACATATGTCCACAATTATCATGCTGCACAAGAAAGATCATATCAAAAAGGAGGAAAATGGAAAAAAACAAACAACACAAAAAAGTGAAAATACTATGTAGTGCTCTAGACTCAGTCCCCACAGTCCTCTCTCTGGATGCAGATGGTTCTATCACAAGACTACTAAAACTGGCCAAAATCATCTCACTATTGAAAAGAGCCATGTCCATCAGAATTGATCATTGTATAATAGGCATCAATGCATGTGTCTCCAGTCTTTCTGAAATCATCCTGCTGATCATTTCTTATAGAATAATATTTCATAACATTCATATACCATAATTTATTCAGCCATTCTCCAACTGATGGGTATCCATTCATCTTCCAATTCTTTGCCACTACAAAAAGGGCTGCCACAAATATTTTTGCATATGTGGATTCTTTTCCCTTTTTATGATCCCTTTGGGATACAGACCCAGTAGAGACACTGATGGATCAAAGGATAAGCACAATTTGATAGCTCTTTGGACCTAGTTCCATATTTTTTCCAGAATGGTTTGATCAATTCACAATTCCACAACAATGTATTAGTTGGACCTTGGTTTTTTCATCAAAGGTTCTTAATTTTTTTGCATCATGGATTCTTCTGATAGTCTGGTGAAGCCTAAGGACCCTTCTCAGAATAATGTTTTTAAAAGCACAAAATAAGATACCTGGAATTGCAAAAGAAATTAGTCATTGTGAAAGATATTCATTAAAGGATTTTTAAAAAGATGTCCACAGATCCAAGGTTAAGAATCTCAAGATCCTCTAAGGTCCCTTCCAACTAATAAGTCTATGATCCTGTATTCTATGATTAATGCAGGTACTTGGATTAAGAAGTTGTTGTTTGTCTTTTTGTTTTCTTAGAGGATCAATGACATTATAAAGATAATGTCTTAACTTGTGCATGAATTGGATTTAAGTGAGGCAGAACTATATAGTCACAAGTCTTAGTCTTCTAGAGTCATTGAAGTTCAGTCAAAAGACAAAAGTCAGGATAATTGATCATGGCCCAGGATGTAGCAGATGACCTTTGCATCTTTGATGTCTGACCAAACTAAGTGCTTCATAGCACCTCCTTCAGCTGCCTTTATGGCCATTGGAACAAATTGTTCTCATCCAGCTATTTCAATGGGGAAGGAGATGAATGGATAAAGAATCAGGCAAGCCCTGAATGATCTAGTAAGTGATATAATATGGGGGTCTAGTTTGGCTAAGTCCTTTCCAGTCTTGTTGATAATAGTTAACAAGCATTTATTCAGCACCTACTACCAGCATTCACCTGTAGTAGTTCATTTGATCCTTGCAACAAACCTGTGAGGTTGCTCTATTTGGTGGTATGAGAGAGATTACAGAAGACCTGATTTCTAGTCTTCTCTCTTTTGTTATCCTAAACAAGTAATTTCATGTCTTTCTACCTTTTATGCATCTGAAATGAAAGTCAGGGTTTGAACTTGATTGGACTAGACTTTGAAGATATGTCCAGTTAGAAAACTGTTTTATCTCCCTTTAACAGATAAATAGATTGAATTTCAAAAAGGTTATGTGCCTGAATAAACCAAGAGTTAGAATTTGATTCCTCATTAAAGTCTCAGATAAGATAATATTTCTAAAACGTGTAGCATAGCACCTATCATGTAGTAGGTATTATATAAATACTTAGTCTTTTTCTATTTCCTTTCTTTAGCTAAGTGTTTGAAAATTTCTGCTCCATTATCTGGCTTATACTTCCTATTTTAAATGACCAAAACGCTTGGTATGGGACATAACCCTCATCTCTATTGTCAGCTTTCCTGGAGGTTAGAACCCTTTCTGACCTGGATATTCAAAAATAGTGAACTAATGACAAACATTTTTATAGTACTTGAAAGTTTTCAAAACTTTTTATGTATATCACCTCACTTGGGCCTCACAACAATATGGTCAGATAGGTATTAGAAAAATTATTGTTTCATAAAAATGAGGAGACAGAAGCTCAAGGATCAATTATCCTGACTTTTGTCTTTTGACTGAACTTCAATGACTCTAGAAGACTAAGACTTGTGACTATATAGCTCTGCCTCACTTAAATCCAACTCATGCACAAGTTAAGACTTTATCTTTATAATGTCATTGATCCTCTAAGAAAACAAAAAGACAAACAACAACCTCTTAATCCAAGTACCTGCATTAATCAAAGCTTTAATTCATAATTTCATAGTTCATCTGAATGTGGATCACAGTATAACATTTTCATCTTTTTGTTGTTGTTCGCTTGCATTTTTAAAATTCATTTACTTTCTTTTTTTGATCTGATTTTTCTTGTGCAGCAAGAGAATTGTATAAATATGTTTACACAATGGATTTAACATATATTTTAACATGTATAATATATATTTGATTACTTGCCATCTAGGGGAGAGGGTGGGGGGAAGGAGGAGACAATCTGAAACACAAGGATATACAAGGGTCAATGTTGAAAAATTATCCATGCATATGTTTTGAAAATTAAGAGTTTAAAAAATCATAATTCACAATTGTCAGAGAGGCAGGAGTTCTTGTCTCAGTTAGCACTCTTTCCATTACAGAGAATTAAATTCTTATTCCCTGAGAAAAACAATGTCAGATTGCTTTTGTGATGATGTTTGAAAAATGAAGAAACTATAAATTTCAAAGCTGCTATTATTTCTAATTTTTAAAGCTTATCAATTTGGGGAAAGCTGGCCAAATTTTGGTATATGAATGTGAAGGGATACTCTTAATTTTAGTGCCTTCCTTCTTTTGATCATTTCCAACTTATGGTGTATAAAGCATATTTGTTCATAGTTACTTGTGTTTTGTCACTTCCATTAGATTGGGTTCCCTGAGGAGCAGAAGCTGTCTTTTGATTTTCTGTGTAATCCCAGTGCTTAGCACAGTGTCTGTCACATAGTTGATGCTTAATAAATGTTAACTGACTGACAGCTATAAGAAATGAGGAAATAGATGACTTCAGAGAGACATGGGAAGACTTGTCTTAATTTATTTGTAATGAAATGAGTAGAACCAAAAGAATAATTTCTACTGAAGTGATAATATGATGAGAATGAGCAATTTTAAAGACTTTATAAATTGATGATGAATGAAATGATGATGAAATGAAATGAGAACCAAGAGAATAATTTATACAATAACAGCAGTACTATGTAGAACAAATAACTTTGAAAGCTATAAAAACTCTGATCAACAATGACCCGCCTTGATTCCAGAGAACCAGTGAAAGAACTTAAAGGCACAGACAGAGATGGGTTGGGGGGTTTTTTGGTCTTATTTGTGCACATAACCAATGAAGAATTTATTTTTTCTTTGGCTGTGTATATTTGTTACAAGAAATATCTTTTTTTTTTTTTTTCCTATTGGGATGGAGGTGAGAGGAAAAGAAAATAGATTTCCCTCTTTTGAAAAAAAACATGCATACAAATTTCAGTGTGGTAAAGAAGAAACTATAGTTAATTTTAAAGACCAAAAGTTTTTCAGAATGTTTCTCGATATTTTGGAGAATTAGATAAAAAATGAGTGACATTTTCCTCCCTTTCTTTCTTCTAAGTGATTCTGTGTTTCAAAGGGTTGGGTGCCTATTTGAAAACAGGCTAAAGGGTGAAGTGGATAGGGTATGGGACCTGGAGTTAGAAAACTTATCTTTGTGAATTCAAATCTAGCCTCAGATAGTTACTAGCTATGTGATCCTGGGCAAGAACCTTAACACTGTTTCCCTCTGTTTCCTCATCTGTACAATGAGCTGGAAAAGGAATTGGCAAACTACTTCAGGTTCTTTGCCAAGGAAACTCCAAATGGGGTCACAAAGAGTTGGACATAACTGAAATGACTAAACATTAAAAAATAAATATTTGTTAGGAGTGAGGGTGTGATGCAGAGATCTGTAATGATAAGAAGGGAATAATGATTTGATGAATGTTGTTGAATAGTAAGGGAGGAAGAGATGCAACAATAGCTCTTTTCTATTGAACAAATGGTCCCCCAATGACTCCTCAAAAGTTTCATCATTAAAGTGATAGCTTGGTACTCACTATCTGTTTTATTTTTTTGTCTTTGAAAGGTCTCAACATTTGTACAAGTGGAAGTGCCACCTCCTGTGAAGAGTGTCTGCTCATCAACCCAAAATGTGCTTGGTGTTCCAAAGAGGTAGGAGGGGAAGAAGGGTTAAGAGTTGCTGTTAACAACCAGAATTAACATTTATATAATGTTGTAAGGCTTAAAAAGCACTTTACATATAAAGCATTTGATCTTCATGATTCTGGGAAGTAAGTGCCAATGTCATTCTCATTTTGGTGATGAGGAAACTGAGTTAAATAGTGGAGAAAGTGACTTGCTCAGGATCACACAACCAATAAGTGTCCAGAACTGGATTTAAATGGACTCTTCCTGAGTTTTTTGGCTCAATGCTTTATTCACTATGTTGCCTGTTACTTCTCTTAAAGAGGCTTGGTCAGAGACTAAATCTCCTCATTTTCTTTACTCCCACTCCTCTGTTTCCCAAGACACAGCAGGTTTTTATATAAATCTGCAAGCTGATTACTCTTAGGTTAGAGACAAAGAAAGTGCTGCTGTTTTATGAAACTAAGCATTATTATTACTTGCTGTTGAGTTGTATTGTTTCTTTGCTTTTAGGAATGTGTTTTCATTTCACTTTGACTTAAGAACTCAGAGCCAAAACCCTTTGCTGAGCCCCATAGACAGAGACTAGCAACTTTAAATTTGTGGGATTACTTCCTTGGCACATAGCATTCTGGTATCTGCATGTGGAATGCTGCGGAATGTTAGTAATAGTTACGTTGGCTTTTTATCAGAGTACAAACATTATAAATTGGCTCTTACTATCTTTGGGTATAAAGCTGCTGCTATTTCTTCAAGTTCTAAAAGTTTTTCATTAGCATATTTATAAGATAGTGGCTTTAAGGTTGTCAGAACCTTGTGATCTAATAAGAAAATGTGTAATACCTAAACTTAATATCTCTCTCAAATTTACTTTTTCTGTCCAAGATTAGGAGTCAGGAAGACTAAGTTTGAATGCTGCTTAAAAAAAAAATTTATTTGTGTGATTCTAGAAAATCACTTAACCTATCTGGACCTAACTCTTCTCATTTGTAATATGAAGGGATTCTTCATTTACAATAATCCCACATCCCACACCCCCACTAGCTATAAGACCTAAATCCCTATACATTGGAGAAGATTTAGAAGCAAAAGCAACAAACCCAAAGATGTTGCATAGACAAAATTAATGCAGATAGAACAAGAGAAATTATAGAATAGAAAAATATTTTCACCAATATCACTTATACATATACAAACATATTTAGCTATCATATGTGCATATGTATACATGCATATGTATATATAAATATATACCTAGATATTCAAATATATGAATCCAAGAGATGTTTCAAAGAATATGAGTAATTTTCAAAGGAATGGCAAAATATCAGTCCTTTTGAAAACATCTTCTAAATCACTAATAATAAAGGGAACAGAAATTTTAAAAATATTTATTTTATCTCACACCCTGAAATTTTTCAAGGGTGATCAAAAAAAAAAAAAAAAAAGAAAAGAAATGAAAAAGAAAAGAGTTAATGTTGAAGAATGGTGAGAACAATTTTGAGTTGGGATTATTCTAGATAACAATATAGAATTATGCATGAAAACTGGTCCTAAACTCTTCCTACTCTGACTCAACTATTCTGGGATGCTTTTGTACTTCAGGGAGGCCAAAGGCAGAAACTGAGTTTAAGTATATATTCAGTATATATATATTAATTCCGATGAAGAACTTTGGTAGTTAAGATCTGGAAGTAATTTGGATGAATAAACTATTGTATATTAAGGCAACATATTGAAGTAAATAGGTAATGTAGTGAATAGAGTTGTGATCCTAGAGGCAGGAATAGATAGTTCTATCCCTGCCTCTGATATTTACCAGCAGTGTGATTCTAGGCAAGTCAATTATAACAGTTGTTCCTTAGAGAGTCATGGTAATATTTGGTAAAATTTGACATGTGCTTTGTAAACCTTAAAGCATTATATAAATGCTACCTATTAACATTATTATGTGAATAAAGTGGAATATTATGCTATAAACAATGTAGAATATGAGGAATTCAGAGAATCATGGGGTAATCTCTATGAACTGATACAGAGTGAAATAAGTAGATATAGAAGAGAAAATAGTATGCAACTATGTAACTAAAAATATCCCTGAAAGGCAGCCAAACTGAGTAAGTAAAAAAAACCAATAATGCTTCCTTAGAACAGATAATGAAACATCCTGTCCCTTTTCTCAGCAGAAAACTGGGGGGTGGGGGTGGTTATGAGATCAGGAAATTATGAATATTGTCAGACAGGTCAGTTGTATCAATTGCTTTAGCTTTTTTTTTTTTTTTTTTTTTTTTAAATAATAATGGAGGTTTCAATTTTAGTGATGGTGGGTAAGTATATATCTAGTAATAATGTAAATACAATGAATCATTAAAGCCTATTTAAAAAATAAAATGATAAAATTACACAAAGGGGGCTAGACACTAGTCCATAAGGTCCCTTCAACTTTAAAGTTATCTCATGAGGGTATTCATTATGAACTTCCTTAGTATTCTTTCTCTATTCCTCAAAAATTCTTAGCATCATTATCTTACTAGTCATTCAACATGCATTTTTTCAGTTATTATTTAATTTTCCCCAATTACATGTAATGATAATTTTCAATATTCATTTTTTTTAAGACTTTGTGTTCCACATTTTTTTCTCTTTTCTTCCCTTACTTCTCCCCTCCCCAAGATAGCAAGCAATATGATATAGGTAATACATCAATATACATTTATTAAGTGTTGTACTCTGTGCCAAAAACTGTGCTAGGATGGAAATACAAAGAAAGGCAAAAGCCAGTCTCTGTTCTTAAAGAACTTACAATCTAACAGAAGAGAGAACATGTAAACCTCTACATATAAATTATATAAACAGGACGAATTGGAGATAATCAACAGGGAGAGAACATTAACATTAAGGGGCATCAGGAAATATTGAGAGGGTTTAGCTAGAATTTAAAGGAGGCCAGGGAAGCCAAGAGATGGAGATGAAGAGGGGAAAAAAGAGTAGCCTTGGCAGATAGTCAGTTAGAATGACCAGTGTCTGGAGATAAGGCATATTTAAACCAGTGTTGCCATATTACAGAGAATCTATGGAATGCATAAGATGTAAAAGCAAAAATGGAAAGGTATGAGAGGGCCTGATGGTGAAGGAATTTGAATGGCAAGTAGAAGATTTTCTATTTGAGCATGAGATGTTGATCCTATAGTTTGATGAATAGTGGAATGGGGGTGAGCATAGTAGAGAGTGAGCAGTCACATGATCACAGTTGAACAAAGAGATATTTGCATTCCTAAAACTAATTCTACTTTTATCCCTAATCCAATTCCCTCTTTTCTTCTCTTGGACTTTGCCCTAGTAATCATTCTCTCTGTCTCTCTCTTGTTTCTTCAGTTTCTCATTGCCATTGATTGCTTTTCATCTTCCTCTAAATATTGTCTGTTCCCCCCAGTCCTTTTTATCAGAGTATAAACCATAACCCTTATATCCTAACTAGCCACTTTACCATCTTTCTTCTTTCCTTTACTGCTAAACTTCTTCAAAAAGTTATCTCTACCTAAAGCCTCTTGTTCTTTATTAACCTATTTCTCTCTGCAACCTTTTGAAATCTAGCTTCTATTTCCACTATTTTACTGAAAGTAGAATCTCTGATAGTTTTCTGATTACTAAACTGTTAATTTTTCACTTCTCCTTGACCTCTGCAGGTTTTTCTTCTTATTTTGTGGCTTTCGAGGCACCATATATTCTGGATTTTTCTTTAGCCCTTCCTATTCTCGTCCACTGTCTTTTTTCCCCTTCTTTTCTTGATCCCTTCAAGTGGATGTGTCCTTAGTGGTCTTATCTTTCTGTGCTTTTTCTTCTGTAAATCTCTTTAAATTCTAACAGCTTCAAATACCACTTCTATGCAGATAACCCCAATATCTATTGCTCTAATCCCATTCTTTTCTATGAACTTTATCTCTATCTAAATGTCTTATAGGTACCTTATATCCCACAGGTCCCAAAGCCAAATTTATCTTTCCCATAAATCTGATTCTCCTGACTTTGTTATTTTGTGTATGGCATCACCATTTATCTACTCAAAAAATGAATGTTGCGACTTTGGGGAAATCTTCGATGTTTCCCACTTCTTCATCCTTCCTACTCAATCAGTTTATGTTCCTTTGGGCTGCTAAATGTCTCCCCCCCAAAAAAAATTATTTTATTTGAAAAAATAGAATAAGCAAAAAAAAAAAAAAAACCCAGAAAAGCAATATGAAACAAAACAAAAGAGAACATTATCATGTACCTAGCAGAATATCAGAAAGGATTCAAAATATATAACAACAAATAACCATCTTAAAAAGCATATGTATTAGAAGAAATAATATTCATGAGTTTCTGTCTTTACTTTCTTGTAAATCGTTCTTTTATTCCCTGCTGCAGACTTTATTTACTTTATTCTTTTCCCTCCTTTTCATCCCCTCCCTACCCCCAAGCAGCCAGTTAAGAAAGATATATTTATATATACATATATAGATATATACATAATACACATAGATATACACACACATCTTCTTTTCCTCCTTCCACCCTCAAGCAAGTTATAGTTAAGAAAAGATATATTCATGTACACATATGTAGATATACATATATACACAGACTCTCACACATACCCTATCCCTGCTGACTTTCATTAAATTCATCTCTATAACTTGGCTTACTATTACTTAACTTCCCCCCGCACCCACCCACCGAGGGATCCTTCCCTTGTCTTCTTCCTTTACTGTTTGCTTCCCCATCCACCTATCCTTCCCCCCTTATTTCTTTATAGGTTTTGGAGCTTGCTATACCCTTCATGGTATACATGTAGTGTTGCCTATTCAACCCATTCCTGATATAAAGTAGGTTTTTAGAACTATGAGCCCTTCTCCCCCCTCCAGTGCTTCTGTGTCTATTCTTCCTCTGCACCTCATTTGTATGGCATGATTGCTATTTTTACCTTTACTCTGCCAGTCTTTCTTTTGAGCTTGCCCTATTGTTCATGTAATTCTTAAACATAAAGTACATTTTTCCTGTGAAGAAAAAAGTCCATGTTTAAACAGTTTATTTATGTTAAGTTTTTTTGTTCTTTGATATAAGCTCTTATATGTTAAATTTTCTGTTAAGTTCCAGTTTGGCTGATAGAAAGTCCTGAAAATCTTCAAGTTTTATTGAATGTCCATATTTTCTCTTTGAAAATTATAGATTATTTTGCTGGATATGCTACTTTTGGTTGCAGGCCTAGTTCTTTTGCTCTGTCTGTAGATATGATTCCAAGATCCGTGATCTTTTATTATATCTCCTGCTAAGTCTTGTACAATTCTAATTATAGCTCCAGTATATTTGAATTGTTTTTTTTTTTTTTTTTCTTTTTTCTTGCAAACTTTTTTCTTTAATCTGTTTCAAAATTTGGCAATAATATTCCTATGTGTTTTCTACAAAGGATCTCTCTGAGGTGGTATTCGGTTGATTTTTCTGTTTCTACTTTCCCCTCACGTTCTATAATTCCAGAACAATTTTCTAGGATTATTTCTTACATTATTGTGTCAAAGATCTCTTTTTAGTCACAACTTTCAAGCAGTCTAATTATTCTTATATCTTTTTCTTCTTGATCTGTTCTCTAGATCTGTTGTTTTTCTTATGAGTTGTTTCACATTCTGTTTTATTTTTTCATTCTTTATAATCTTGTTTTGTTATTTCTTGGTCTTTCATAGCTTCACTGGTTTCCCCTTTCCCAATTATAATTTTCAGCGTTATTTTCATCTTTGAGACTCTATACTTCCTTTTCTAATTGGTTAATTTTTTTTATTATCTTCTTGTTTTTCTTGCATGATTTTAATTTTTTCTTTAGTTTTTCTTCAATATTTCTCATGTGATTTTTGAATTCTTTTTTTGAGTTCTACAAATTCTTTCCAAAGGAACTATTTCACATTGCTTTTTGGAGTCGAAGCTTTTTTTTTTTTTTTTTTTAAACTAAAGTATCCTCTGAAGATGAATCCAAATCTTCTCTGTTTCCATAATATGTTTCAGTGGTGGGGTTCTTTCTTCTTTGCCAATTCATTTTTTCTTAAATAAGAGGTATTAGTGTGCCTCTAATTGTGGGTTGGGGGGATGGCTCCTCAAGCTTGTCTTCAGCTCTCCCCTCTGACCAAACCCCAAGCCAAGTGTGCTCCACTTGCCTGTAAGTGCCCACAGCCAGCAGTGCCCTACCCTGATGCTTCTGCATTCATCCCGTCCAGGTTCCTCCTCACCCAGGCCTACATCTCAGCAGTACAGCTGGACCTGTTCATTCTGTTTTCCCCACTCAAAATTCCACTAGACAAACATCCTGGGAGGTGAAAAGTGAATGTGGTTCCTGCTGAGGCTCAACCACAATAATCTATCCCCAGGGGTCCCCACTTGTTTCAGCAGAGCTAGCCTGGAGGTATTTGCTCTTCAAAGAAGTTAATCCCAGCCATGGGTCTTTCTTCAGATCTTATCTGGTTGTGTTTGGAGGACCCCTGTTCTGCTCCAAGTCTTCTTGGTTTTTTAGCTGTCTGTTAGCCCTGAGATGCAAATTTGTTCTATTTATTGCTTTATTTCTTATCTAGTCTTAATCACTGAATGGTCATTGCTTCAGTCCAACTGAAACCTGTCAGGCCTCCTAGTCTATATCTTGTCACTGACCTAGATGGCTCTGGGGGAGAGAGTAAGGCTGATTGACTTTGCACAACCCTCACTTGCAAGACATCACCTTTTTGATGCCATAGGACTTTTTGAGGATGAAGGACACAGCAGCATCCAACTCTACTCCCTCCCTCTCCCTCTCCCTCCTCTTCTCTTTTCTCTTCTCTCTTCTCTCTTCTCTCTCTCCTCTCTCTCCTCTCTCTCTCTCAAGTGATTTGCTCAGGGTTACTCAGCTTTTAAGTCTTAAGTGGCTGAGGTTGGATTTGAACTCAAGTCCTCCTGACTTCAGGGCTGATGCTCTATCCACTGTGCCATTTAGCTGCCCTAACTCTCTTCTTTTAATCTGTCCTTATTATTAGCAGAATATACTTATGTGAACATATCTGCTCCTGTTGTTATGCACATGTCAAAAAATTCTTTATTGTATACCAAAGAAAATTCAAATTATTTTGGCATTCAAAGCTTTTCCTATCTTTCTAGCCTTCTCTTATTAGACTCTTTTATACATTCTATGTTTCATTGCTTCTGGAATCTTCTGTGGCCTCTTCTGTGCCTGGAGGAATGTCTCCCTCTCTCTCCCTTTGCCTGTTGAATGCCTGTTCATCCTTTAATGTAGAGATTAAATCTTTACTCTCCCAGAAACCCTTCTCTGAACTTTATAATTCTTAATAACCTCCTACAAACCTTTTCTAGCATTTTGTTTTGTAACTCTTTCATATAAATTTTTTGGCTATATATCAGAGGGTATCTATTGGATGTCTTGGTCCACTACTAAATTGTAATGTCCATCACTAGGGTCTTATCTAAATTTAGTGTCTCTTCAGCATCTGTACATTGTAAATGTTTAATAAATGTTTGCTGAAGAAAGGAATGCCTATCAGTTTCAACTGCAGAATTTATGAAGGTATGCTTTAGTAGCCACATTTTGAGCCCACTATCTAGGGAAATGCAAGAGAAGGGAACTTGTGGCAGCTAGGTGGCTCAGTGAATAGAGCACCAGCCCTGAAGGAGGACCTGTGTTCAAATTTGGCCTCGGACACTTAACATTTCTTAGCTGTATGACTCTGGACAAGTCACTTAATCCCAATTGCCTCAGAAAAAAAAAAGAAAAAGGGAACTGAATAAAACATAAGCATTAGTTAGAAAATAATGAAAAGGAATAATTTTAAAAATATCTCCCACAAATCCTTAAAATGACTTAACCTGTTGGAAGCCTGTGAAAATTTGTTCCAAGGATCAAAGAGATCAGTTATTCCCATAGCCTCACAGTTGTGGGAAATTAGAAACCCTACTTTTATTTTCTCCATTTATTTCCCAGATGATGTAGCTGAGGTTTCTAGAAGTTCATTGACTTAGCCAAGCACACATAGCTAATGAGTCACAGAGACAGAGGGAGGAGTGAAAAAAAGGAGAAGGCCTAGTGAAAAGGAACTATGACTTAATTTTCTAGTCCTTTTTGTTAGGTAGGAACACTTTTTTTTTTTTTTTTTTTTTTTGGTTAAAAATGACTTTAGGAAGTTTATATTTCCACCTTGTCTAGAATTTTCTGAAAAACACTTTCTCTTTTGAAACATTTTCTCTTTGGAAAATAGAATCAGATCCTAGGAATTACTGTGTTTAAGAATGCCTCAGAAAAGAAAAGTAGAAAGTGTGAGCTGTAATGAACTATACATCACAGGACTTTAGGTACATAGAACTCAAGTTAAATGAAGCAGAAAAAGATTAAACAAATCCAATGTGTTTTAATTCCCAGCATGAAGATGAAAGGACCACTGTTTAACAGTCTGGAAGTGGAATATAGAGAAGCAAACATAGTCAAAGAATACAATTCTTCTTGGTATTGGTGTGTCTACACCATCAATGGGGAAAACTGAATTTTGCTAAACCAGACTTCAGTAAAAGTGGCAGCTCTTTTTAGTAAGAAGGCAATGATAGGGAAAGGGAGAAGAGAATAAGCATTTATGTAGTTCCTATAAAGTGCTAGGTCCTAAACTAAAAACTTTACAAATGTCTCATTTGATCTTTATGACAATCCTTCCATATAGGGTCTATTATTTTACATTTGAGGGAACTGAGGCAAGTAGAAGTTAAATAGCTTGTCCAGAGTCACACAGCTTATAAGTGTCTGAGGATGGATTTGAACTCAAGTCTTCTTGACTCCAGACTCAATGTTCTATATATTACATTACTTAGCTGCCTCAAGATAAGAAAGATTTGGAGCCTGTAACTAACTGCCCTGCTTTTCCTTTCTTTTACTTTATTTCCTCCAAAATACAGTTGATGTCATTGGTCCTATTTGAGAACAAAGGATGAACTACAATTCTGTTCCATTTGAAATTTGTATTTTCAACTTTTTACCCTGGGGTTTCTTTCCTTTTTAAAAAAATTATTGTTTTGTTTTTTCTAGTTATATGTGCATATTAACTTTTTAAATACACATTTCTTTATAATCATGTTGGGAGAGAAAAATCAGAACAAAAGGAAAAAACAGAAAAAAGTAAACATAGTATGTGTTGATTTACATGCAATCTCCATAGTTCTCTTTTTAGATGCAAATAGCATTTTCTGCCCACATTTTATTGGGATTGCCTTAGATCACTTAACCACTGAGAAGACCAAGTCTTTCATAGTTGATCATTATACAAGTTTGTTCTTACTGTGTGCAATGTATTATTTGTTTTGCTTGTTTTACTGAGTTCATGTAAATCTTTTCAGGCTTTACTAAAATCAGCTTGTTCATCATTTAAGTAGAACAATAATATTCCATTATCTTCATATACCACAACTTGTTCAGCCATTCTCCAATTGGTGGGCATCTACTCATTTTCCAATTCTTTACCACCACAAAAAAGAGCTGCTAAAACATTTTTGCACATGTGGGTCCTTTTCTCTCCTTTTAATTTCTGATACAGATGGGGTTTCTTTCCCACCATCTTTTGTAATGGGAGAATGATTTGTTAAATATGTCATTTATTATTGTGTTAATCAGTATTCAGCATAAGTTCAATAAAATTCATTGAACATTTATTTTTATTTTATTCTATTATTTTTAAAGAGGTAGCTAGGTGGATAGAATGCTGGGCCTAGAGTCATGAAGCTTTCTTCTTTCCTTCCTCCTCAGTTAAGGATGGATAGGTAGAACCATGGATAGAATACCAGGCTGGGAATTAAGAATAACCTAAATTCAAAATCCGGTCTCAGACACTAGCTTTGTGATCCTGAGCAAGTCACTTAAACCTGTTTGCTTCAGTTTCCTCATCTGTAAAATGAACTGGAGAAATAGCAAACCATTTTTATATTTGCCAAGAAAACACCACATGGTGTCATGAAGAGTTGGACATGACTGAAATGAACAACAATGTTAGATGAAGAATAATTGTTGTGTACAGAGAGCAGACCTTGGTGGCTGGAACACTTAGGTTTAAGATATTCTTCTCTTTGCTGACAAGTCACTTTACCTATTAATGCCCTCTGCAGCTCTCTAAAAGAAATATTTCTGAGGCATTGCCTAATTTGCATTGATGGAGGGACTTTCCCACACTGGGAGCCCCCTATACTGCTGAAACTGCAGATCCAGACACCACCTCCTTTTTCAGCCCTATCAAACATGCAGAATCCACTAAAGTTTTCTTCTGATCTCATTGACGATACTGGTAGAACTTTTGATTCAAACAGAACCAGATCTTAATAGGTTTAGACATTGAATTACAATTGGTTGGAAAATATCTCAGTGGCCATTGAATCCAACCCATTGATGATGACAAGTGGTCAGCCAGTCTCTGTCTGAAGACCTCCAAAGAGGTAGTCTCTGAACCTCAGTTTTACCATTTGAAAAGGGGATAAGAATACCTGCCCTATAGAGTTTGATAAAATCAGATGAAATCATTTATGTCTAAGAGCTTTGGAAACTGTAATATCCTAGCATATGGTATTGTAGTTTCTATATTGTAATATAAAAAAACCTAGATAGTAGTAGCAAACTTGAACAGAAACTGAAGCCACTAAATGTAATGTTCTGATCGTCTCTCAGTTGTAATCCTTCTCTGGGAGGAGGTTTCTTTTCTGTATAATCTTTTCCTCTATGAGCAGGTTTCTTGGGAGGCTTCTGGGGCCTCCAGCCAGCCTCTTCTTCTTCCTGAATCCTGGCTCTGAATCTTCTCCAGCTCTTGTCCTTTCCAATCCAGACTGCTCTCCAGGCTCAATGTTGCCTCTTTTTATCCTCCCAGAGAATGGGCATGGGATAATGCAAGGGCTTCTGGGAAGAAGTACTCCAACCAATGAGCTTGCTCCTCCTAGAATTCCTAAGGTATAAATTCCCTTTAAAGGTCCAAACCAAAGGTCTGAGCCAGAGAACTGTCAAGTCAACCTGAGTTCTCACCTTGTAATTGTCCAGACAACCTGAATTCTCACCTTGTCACTGTCCAGACAACCTGAGTTCTCACCTGGTAATCCTAACAACTAAACATACATAAGGATCTCTGTGGGCCATCTAGCCTTAGAAAACCACATGCTAACATTGTCCTCCATTATAGTTTCATTTATTTTGTTAATTATTTCCTGATTAAATTTTAATCTTGTGGGGCTGCATTTGGGGTCAGGTATTTGATGCTTCTGCTGTAAAGAATTCAATGTAGATTAGAAGTTGAAATCGACACTGGAGTGGGATTCTAAATCCACATCTAATAGTCTCTGGCTATGTGACCCTGAGAAAATCAATTTACTTTACTTTTGGGAGTTTCAGTTTTCTGGTCAGTTAAATGGAATTCCATTCAATGACCTCTAAAGTCACTTCCAGCTCTAAATGTACTCCTGTGGCCTCTTCTTCATGTCAAAGCTCTTTTGTTATAGAGAGTTTGTGTTATATGGGCCAGATTCTGAAAAAAAAGATTGGATTATGTTATATCAGTTTATTAATTGTGAAGAATTTAGTTTAATTATATCAAAAAAGCATCATCTCTGTGATCTGCTGGGATACAAAAATAATTTCTTTATCCAAAACTCTGGGGTAGTAAGTTATATTTGTAATAAGGTAATTTTTCCTATAATCCTTCTTTGCATATGCATTGATACACAGAAATAAAGTGTCAGTTATGTGGGATAAGGCAGCTGTTAAACAGTGTTATTTACAGGACAGTCCCTTGCTTGGTATAATGTGCTAGAAAGTAATAAAGTGCTTGACCCTGGGTAAGGATTTTGGGAGGTTCTGGGGGAAAGAGGTCTAGAATGGGAGATTACAATAGTTCAAAATACTTCTGTTTGTAAATTGAGGGACAATTAGGTCAGATTAATTTATTGCCATGATTTGTGAGCTGAAATATCCATCTGAATCTGATTGTCTTAATCTTTGAGTTTTCTAATACCTACCTACCTACCTACCTATGTACCCTGGTTAAGCAAGTCAGCTCAGCCAAAAAACTATCTTGACCTCAATTTAGATATAGAAGGGCCCTTGGTGGCCATCTTGTCCAACCCATCTCTTTTTACAGATCCAGAAATTGAGGCTCAGAGTGGTTACCCAGATTGATAGTGCTAATAAGTGTCAGAAGCCCATTCTATCCAGACATTGTCTTGTGCTCTACCCATTACTACAAGTTATCTCTCATAAAGGCTCCTAGAACTGGAAGAGGTGTAGAGATCATGTAACTGCACAATTTTGCTTTACAGGTGAAGAAACAGATCCTATAGAGGTTTAGCAAATTTCTTACAATCCCACAACTAGCATATGACAGAGACAGAAGTAGAAGCCAAGTCTCTCCTCTTTTCCCTGTCCCTCAGCTTTTTCCACCTAGATAATTAATGTCTGTAAAGTACTTAACACAAAGTGGATGCTTAGCAAATGCTCATTCCCTTCTCTTGTTTCCTTTACTCATAGGTTTGAAAATGAAGCACAACTTCTAAGTTCTTCAGTAAAACTTTAATGAAAAGCTGAAAGAGGAGAGCTTAGCTTTTTTCCTTTTCTTCCTATAAAATGACATCTAATAACCTCTTTTTTCCTAGAATAGGAAATTAGAGGTTTTTTAAATTGAAAACTAGAGAGATGATTTTACTGATTCTCCCAAAATTTAGGTAGATGGAAAGGTAAAATTTTTTTTTGTAACTTTATGCAAGTTTACCATTGAGAAAAAAATCTAAAGGATTAAAAATATCAGTCTTAGTAAATTAATTTAAGGATTACTCTTAAGGGTTTTGGCTCTTTTTTTCCTTATTCTTTTCTATCTTTTCATTTTCCCTTCTTTCTCTCCCTTCCTTCCCTTTTTATTCCTTCCTTCTTTTTTTCTCTCTTTCTCCCTTTCCCTCCCCTAAAGCACAACTACTATGTGTTACCTGGACAAAGTATTTTGTCTTTCTGGGCCTCTGTTTCTTCAGCTTTAATTTTGTTTGAGATGATCTCTTGAAATTTTTTTTCCATCTTGGAATCAGTGGGAGTTTCCTTTATGTTAGGTTATACTTGATTATTTTCTAGCTCCCATGAGTCAATAGCCTTTGGTAAAACATTTCCTCACCATTAGTTTGAACTATTTCCATTTCAGAGCTAAGCATTGATTCTAGGGATCTCAGATTTTCAATTCAACTTCTGGTAGTCTTCATTTTAGAGAGGCCGAAGGGAGGAGGAATAAAGTCTAAGAATTTTTGATTGGACAGAGCAAGGAGAGATGTGGTAAATGTTCAATAATTGGCTCTCCAAAAAAAAAAAAAAAAAAAAAATTGCATTCAGGACAAACTTTTAAATTGCATTTGTATTAGTAACATTTTTTCTAGTACTTTCTTTAGTTTAGACAATGAACAATATATCAAGTCAGATTTGTGGTATTTGCTGATTTTGGAGATGTAAATATTCTGAAAACTTAAACATCTTGAAGGTAAGATCTTCATTCAGTAGGTATGGAGTGGAGACCCTACCTTCAGTTTAGTTCACTTTAGGATCCTGGAAAAGAGGTTCTGAGTTTTTCATGTAATCCATCATTGTGCTATAAGATTTAGATTAGTTTACAAACTTTTCTGTGAAACAACTTAAGATACAGTACTCTACGATCCTCAGTAATTTTTTCCAAAAAAAAATCTAATTTTTCTGATATCTTTTGGTTTTGAACAAATTTGCATAGCATCTTCACTATGGACATATTTTATCCCTATTTTTTAAATGAGGAAAACAAAGAAGTTAGTAATATCACTCTGACAAGGTGGCCAGTAAATGTTGTAACTGTCTTTCTAGCTCCAGACTTTGGCTTCCCAAATCTCTATGTTTTTTACCTGTGTCCCAGGAATTGTGCTGAGGTGGCTTTTCCTTGCAGACTGATTTGCCAAGAGATCAGACTGACTGAGTAATTATTGGGGAGTTTTCTATTCTTAGATCCCATTGAAGCTACACCTGTGGAGTGTCTCCCACGCTGCCTTGGAGCTCTTTCTAAGTTTTTAAACAAAGCTGCCTGCCTGGAGAGTCTGTTAGCTTTGTAAGGATCACTTGTGCTGGGTGTTGCCTGAAAAACCTATTTTGACATCTTCCTGGTGGGTTGACTTTCCCTCGGGGCAAGAGGGTAAAAAGCTGCTCTCAGAGGTGCAGCAATATTCTTCTCTCCTTTTGCATTGGGACAGAAGATATGTGATTGACAAAATTGATTTTAACCATTCACAGAAAAATAAAATAATTCTTAAGAAGAATGGTTTGCTGGGTCAGGATAAGAGTGCATAGAAGAAAGGAAGAGGACTCTAATTATTTTGGACATATGAAAATTAATCTTCTTGTTTCTAGGATATTTGGGCAGCTAGGTAGTATAGTAGATAGAGTGCCCAATATGGAGTCAGGAAGACCTGAAGTCAAATCCTAGCTCAGACACTTACAAAAGGAGAGAAGAATATTGCTGCACCTCTGAGAGCAGCTTTTTACCCTCTTGCCCCGAGGGAAAGTCAACCCACCAGGAAGATGTCAAAATAGGTTTTTCAGGCAACACCCAGCACAAGTGATCCTTACAAAGCTAACAGACTCTCCAGGCAGGCAGCTTTGTTTAAAAACTTAGAAAGAGCAACAATAACAATAACTGGCTATTTTCCTTCTGGTCACATACAGTCATGAAGTTAATCTTCCTGAATCATTACTTCCACCATGTTTTGTTCATTATAGAACATGTTTTAACTTTTAAAATGATTTTTTTTTTTAATAGGGAAAGCAATGATGTGATGGAAAAAGTTTTAGCTGGACCACTTGGGTTTCTAGCTCCAGCTTTGTCACTAATTAGCATTGTAATTTTGGGCAAGTCATTCATTTCTTGGACCTCCATTTATTTATTTGTATCACGAATGTGGTATGAATTCTGCTTTTGTAATGCTAGGACTGGGATTCAAACTCCAGCTCTGCTGTGCACAACTTGTGTGATCTTTGGCAACTTGTTAAATCTCTCTGGGTCTCAGTTTCCACATAAAAAAGGAGGGAATTGAGCTTTTCCAGCTTTCTAAGTCTACAATCCTAAGGGATCAGTTTACATGATCTTCAAGGCTCCTTTCAGCTCTAGCAGTCTCTAATTTTACACTGAAAACTAAGCTTCTCATTCTGTCATTCAAGGCTCTTTGTATTCTCTCCCTACTTATATTATCTCCTTGTACTCTTCCTTGTTGAGCCCACATCTGGAGTTTTTTGTTCACTTCTAGACACTAGTCATTTAATCATTTTAATAAGAAAGATGAACAGCAAGTGTTTATTAAGCACCTACTATGTGTAAGTACTGAGCTAAACTATAGGGATACAAAATATAGCCCTTGCTCTCAAGGAGCTCACAATCTAGTAAGTTGCATGACAATATGTGAGCAATTATGTATAATCAAAATACATTCTAGGTTAATTGGAGATAATCCAGAGAGCTTTTAGGGAGAGCAAGAAAGGTTTCTCTTAGATGGTAGGATAAGGGAAGTGAGAAGATTCAAGAGATGCTGATGAGGAGGGGGATATTCCAAGCAGGTGCAATAGGAGTGAAAGAAAATGCCAGAGTTGAGAATGGAGACCATTGTCACTAGATCACTACATGTAGGGAAAAGCAGAAAGCAGAAGACTGGAAGGATAGGGAGGGTCAAGTCCTGAAGGGCTTGCATATTTTATATAGGACATCAATACACTGGAAACGGACACAGAGAAAGGAAAAGCAAAATAGTCAAGGGCCTGGTGTCCATGTTATATGAGGGTTAGTTGACAGAACTCAGGTTATTTTGCTTGGAGAAGAGAGGGCCAGAGAAAAACAGTGCAGTGATTCTATCCATTCCCCAGGCCCTTCCAGTATTCTTAACCTTTCTGCTCCAGTTAGAATTAGATAAATCTGTAAGTCGCTCATAGGTGTTAACATTTTGTTGTGGTCCCTATTCTATGGGGGAAAATTGTGGAAAAGCATAAAGTGGAAAAAAAGTGCTTCAGTCTTCATTCACAGTTGATCAATTCTTTATCTGGATGTAGACAGCATTTTCTTTTGTTAATTCTTTGTACTTATCTTGGATCATTGTGTTGCTGAGAAGAGCTGAGTCATTCATAGTTGATCAGCACACAATGTTGCTAATACTGTATACAATGTTTTCCTAGTTATGCTCATCTCACTTTGTATCAGTTCATACAAGTCTTTCCAGTTGTCTCTGAAATCTGACTGTTCATCATTTCTTATTGCACAATAGTACTCCATTACATTTACCCACCACAACTTATTCAACCATTTCTCAGTTGATGGACATGCACTCATTTTCTAATCTTTTGTTACTACTAAGTTGCTATAAATATTTTTGCACTTTTAGTTCTTTGCCACTTCTGCCTTCCTCCCATTTAAAAAAAATCTTTGTGATATAGTAGTGGTATTGCTGGAGAAAGGGGTATACACCATTTGGTTGCCCTTAGGGTATAGTCCTAAATTGCTCTCCACAGTGGTTGATCCAGTCACAACTCCACTAACAGTACATTAGTGTCCCAATTTTCCCACATCCCCTTCAACATTTGTCCCTTTTTATGGTCACATTTAACATATGAGGTGGTACCTCAGAGTTGTTTTAATTTACATATCTCTGATCAAAATGATTTAGAGATTCTTCATATGCCTATAGATGATTTTGATTTCTTCATCTAAAAAACTGCCTTTTCATATCCTTTGATCATTTATCAATTAGGGAGTGCTAGGAGTAGTTAAAAAAAAAAACTAATTAAAACAAATGTCCCCTGCCTAAGATCAAAATCCATTTGATCTTTTTGCTTGATATGCATGTTAAAGGGCCTGATGTTTTAGATATTGAATCCTTGCCTTGACCTCTGCACCTTTTTCTTTATTTCTTAAACAGTTTCAGCAGACAGGCTAAATCAGGTTGATGATAACCAATGATTTAGGGGTGAATTAGGGGGATGGCTATCCTAAACATGTGAAGACTTCCAGCTAGAGAAATGAGTGGATGGGAACAATTTGTTCCAATAGCCATGAAAGTGACTGAAACAGGTGCGATGGAGCACTGAGAGCTTGGTCTAACATTGAAAATATCAAGGTCATCTGCTATATCCTAGGCCATCAGCAGTCATTTTTGACTTTTGCTTTGCCATTGGGCTTAGATGATTTAAGAAGAGAGAGGCTGATGACTTTGTGCATCTCTGTCTCACTTAAATATAATTTACTCATAAGTCAAGACATCAACTATGCCGTCATCGGTCCTCTTTAGAAATGAAGGATGAACAAGGTCAAGGTTATCACTTCCTCAAACTCCTGATAATTGTTTGGTTTTTGAAATCTTGACTGAGTATTTACAACCCTAGTCTTGGTCCTGCATAAGAATCATTTGTCCCACTATTGGCCATTCATGTCATTGTATGACACTAACAAATTGCAGCTACCATCTTGATGCCAACGAGAGTGTTAAACTTGGGTCACAAGACCTAATAGAAACTCTACTGCCTATTACCATTGTGGCCTTGGTCAAGTGGCTAATTACTCTGGCCCTCAGTTTCCAATAGAGAGTTGGATGAGGTGACTTCTAAGGCACCTCAGACTTTAGTTTTGTGATCCTTCAAGGTGCATTGAAAGGCCTGCCTAATTTTTGAAGTCTTCTTTATTTCCCATGTTCTTCTCCCTTCTTGGCACTTCTTGGAATCTAGAGCATTGTTTAAGAATCGACTTAAGTCAGTTCTGAGGTGATTGCTATCTGCATCCTTTCTCCAAGTTTGTATGTACTATGTTCAGGCTGCTCACTCCTGTCCCTTTTAGAAATAAGCTCCTTGAAGATAGGGATTTTTTTTTCCATTTTGTTTTTATAGCCCCACCATCTAGCACCAATCATTTATGCTTGGTACATAGTAGGTGCCTAATAAATGATGTTAAATTGAATTGAATTGAACTCTAGCCAACATAGATCTCTCTAAATTTTGATCACTTATAATATTTTAAATCTTTTAATGAACAAAAAACTTTACTGTCTCTCCTTTCTTCAGATGTTGAAAAAAGAACAAAACCCTTGTAAAAATATACATAATTAAGCAAAACAAATTCCCAAGTTGGTTATTTATAATGTATATAATTAATGAGTAATTATATATGTTAATATGGTATGTATTTATTAATAGGGGTGTGTATGTGTATCTCTCTTTCTTTCTCTCTCTCTCCTCCCCTCTTTCCTTTTCTCTGTCTTCCTGTCTCTTTGTACCTTTGCCTCTGTGATTGGATTTCGCTCCTCTGCATTCATCAGCTTAAGTTAGGAAGTGGGTAACATGCTTGCTTCATCATTGGTCCTTTGGAGTAGTGATTGGTCACTGTCTTGATCAGAGTTCTTATACTTTTCAAAACTGTTTATAGTTTTGTTGTGGGGCAGCCAGTTGGCACAATGGATAGATGCTGAACCTGTACTCAGGAAGATGAGTTTTCCTGAATTCAAATCCAGCTTCAGATACTTTCTAGCAGTGTGTCCCTGGCTCACATAACCCAGTTTGCCGCAATTCCTCATCTGTAAAATGTGTTGGAAAAGAAAATGGCAAACCATTCTAGTATCTTTGCCCAAAAAAAAAAATCCCAAAAGGAGTTATAAAGAGTTGGGACATGACTAAATTACAGAACCACAACAATCAAGTTGTATCACATTTACTATTGCATGTCTTTTGTGTGGTGAGAAAACATTCAGTACCCTTTGTTATGTACTATAGTATAGTCAGTTCATCATTTTACCTGATATTCTGTTCAGAATACAAATGAAATTACTTTTCTCTTATCAATAGGGGAATTTGTCTACTATTATTGCTGTATGCTTTAAGTTGTGGTATTGTAAAGCAGCAAGGTAGGATCCTAGAAAGAGACCCTATCCCTAAGTGGGAGAGTGGGAAGGTACCTAATAAAGTAGGAAAATAAGAGGAGCTGATAGTCTTAAGCCTTGTGGGTTTTTTCCTTTTCTTTAAAGTTCTTTCCTAGTTTGTTTTATGCTCTGGTGAGAAAATCCATACTGCCTTCCCTGATAAAAATCACTGTAAGGCCTTAATCCTTCTTCTTGCCAGTACCAACATGTGTCTGTGCAGCACCCCTGACTTGCTTCATTCCATTCTTGCATTCCTTTCACTGTTTTCTTGATTCTTAGGCTTTGCAAGTCTGTGCTTTGGTTGATTTTTCTTTGCATAGAAAAGTAATCATAAATCATGTCCAAAGCTGTTCTTTGGCCACTGCTGGAGTAGTTTCCCACCCAGCTATACTCACTCATCTGGACTTTTCCATCATGCAAAAATATCTTCATCCTGGTACATGTCTCATCGGTACCTCCTGTCTCTAGGCCCCCTCCCTCTGATTGGAGAGTGGAGAATTTCTCTCAAAATCTCCATTTAAGGAAGGGCTCAGGCCAACCACTTTATTTTCCACCTAGCATCACTCTCTGAACTTTTCCATCATTTCCTCATGGCTACCTTCCTTCTACTCATGTCCTATCCTCCCCATAGCTTGTCAGCTTCTCTTTGAATATTATTTATTGTAAGCTCTTTAAGATCAGGGATTATATTTTTCTACACTGTATTTGTGTTCCCAGCACTAAGCACAGTGCCTAACACATAGTAGGCACTTAATAAAATGTTTATTAAAAACATGGTAAGACATATATGAACTGATGCAAAGTTAAGTGAGAACAACTGAAAGATTATTGTATATAGCAACAGTAATGTTGTAATGATGAGCAACTGTAAAACACAGCCTACTTTGATACAGTGATCTAAGACAGTTCCAAAGGACTCATGGGGGAAAAAGCCATCCACTCAAGGAAGAGAACTGATGAACTCTGAGTGCAAATTGAAGTATAATTTTCTCACTTTCTTTATTTTTCTTAATATGGAAAGACAGTTTTCATGATTTCACATACTTGTTCACATGATTTCACATAATTGATATCATATTGCTTGCTTCTCAGTGGTTAGGGGAGGATAGAAGGGAAGGAGAGAATTTGGAACTTAAAATCTAAAAGAAAAGAATATTACATAACAAGTAATAGATTAAAATGTTAAGGTTTATTTCTTGATTGATTTATTTAATATTTAAAATAACAAATATTTAAAATAGACAAATATTTAAAATAACATCATCTCAGTGAATTTTTTTCCTCAAATTTTATTCATAAGTTCTGTGGCCTTTCCAAAATGAAGGGCATCTATACCCATCTGCTTATGTTGAAGAAGCCTGCTTGTCATAACCTTCTTGATTCTGATGATCATGTAATTATTGCTTTTGGTGGCCACTATCTTAAGCATAAGAGGAGGAAAATGGAACTTTAATTAATTAATTCTTAATTCATTTCTTTCCCATTAAAATGTGTGTTCCTTGAGAGTATGAATGACTTCATTTTTTATTATATTATTATATATTCATTCATTATATACCACAGCCTAGCACAGAGCCTGGCACATTAATAGGTCAAATGTTTGTTAATTGATTAGCTGAGAGGACATCTGTTACCCAAGCTTTACTAATGGGTAAAGATCCAGATGTGGGAACTTGATGGGTGGTACAGCAGGTGTGAGCTTTGGTTCTAAGGGATAGCTGGTGAGCCACACAGGAAAATCATGCTCCTGAGCCCCCATAAGAATGGAGGGTGCTTATAATAAGGCATACATGGCCAGAGCACAGAAGTGGACTAAAAGTGTGACTACTCCTGTGCTTAACAAGTCAGAATGGTCAAATGAGAAAGTACAGACATACCTCATTTTATTATACTTTGTTTAATTCCATTGTGCAGATAATTGTGTGTGTGTATTTACAAATTAAATGTTTGTGGCAATCCTCTGTTGAGCAAATTATATTGATGTCATTTTTCCAGTGGCATGTGCTCACATCTGTGTCTCTAAATCTCTGTGTCACATTTTGGTAATTCTTGCAATCTCAAACTATTTCATTATAATTATAATCTCTGTTATAGTGCTCTCTGGTCAGTGATCTTTGATGCTATTATTGTAATTGTTTTGGGATGCCACAAACTATCCCCATATAACACAGTGAACTTAATTAGTAAATGTGTATGTTCTGAGAGCTTCATTGACCACACATTCCCCAGTCTTCCTCCCTCTCCTCAGGCCTCCCTATTCCATGAGATTCAACAATATTGAAATTATATCAACTATTAACCCTATTAATGGCTCAAAATTATTATCAGTGACTTAGAGGAAGACAGATACAACATGTGTATTATCTTTATAGATGACACAAAGGTAGGAGGAATAGTTAACATAGGAGGTAATAGAATCCAGAAGGATTTTAGATTAAATCTGATAAGGTGAAATTTGATAGGGATGAGTATAAAGTGCTACATTTAGGTTCAAAAAAAATATAGTTCACCAAGTATAGGTATGGATAGGTTCTTATGAAAAAAGATATGGAGTGTCTAGTGAACTACAACCTCCATATAAGTTGTCCGAATGAAGTGGTAGTCAATAAAGCTAATGTGATTTTAAGGTGTAATAAGAGAAAGTCAATGTCTAGAATGGAAGAGGCCATAATACAGTGGTGGGATGATAAATGTTTAACTGAAGCATAATGCACTTTTAAATTTAATTTGCATTAACATTTTCTCCATCAGAGATAATCAGCAAAACAATAAATCAAGCAACAGTTTGTAGTGTTTATCAATTTCCAAGGTGTCAGTACATTGTAAATGAAATTTTAAAAGTGGGCTTGTGAGCCAGTTGGCCCCCCAGTAGAATTTTCTGTACTCTTTCCTGATCAGACCACATTTCTATTGTATTGTACTCTCTGCACCTCACTTTAGGAGAGGCATTGAAATATGTCCAGAATAGTATTACCAGTATTGCTAGGGAATTAAATACCAAGGATTACTTGTAGTAAGTGGGAGTGCTTAGCTTAGAGGCAGTTAGGTGGAATTATGGTTAGAGTTCTGGGTCTAGAGTAAGACTCAAATTCAAATTCGGCTTCAGATACTTATTAAATATGTAATCTTGGGCAAGTTACTTATCCCTGTTTGCCTCAGTTTCCTCATCTGTAAAATGAGCTGGGCAAACCACTCCATTATCTTTGCCAAGGAAATACCCAATAGTGTCACAAAGAGTTGGATGTTACTGAAAAATGACTAAAAAACAACTCAGGGTTGTTGTAAAAGGGAGAATGCTTTCTTGATAAAGTATTTTATAAATTTTAAAGTACTATATAAATGCTAGTTATCATCTTATTTTGGGTGGAAGGAGGTCATGTTATCTTTCTTCAAGTATTTGATGGCCCCTACTCTGAAAGAGGTCTGATTTCTTTGTTGCACCTGAAGGAATAATTATGAGCAATGGATAGAGGTTTCAGTGAGTCAGATTTAATCTTGTTGTAAGGAAAAATGTCTAAGCCCTGGAATTATCCAAAAGTAGAATCAACTGCATCTGGAATTTTTCTCTCCCTTCTTCCCTTCCTTTCTTCCCTCCCAATTGGGGTTAAATGATTTGCCCAGGGACACACATCTAGTAAGTGTTAAGTACCTGAGGCCACATTTGAACTCAGATCCTTCTGATTCTAGGGCCAATGCTCTATCCACTGTGCCATCTAGCTGTTCCCCTGCATCATATTATTGAGAGGAACAAAGGTCTATTTTCACTTAGCACAGTTCTTTGCACACTTAATAAATATCTATTGAATTGAATTAGATAGTTAATATTTCTGCTGTAGAAAGTTCTTGTTTAGTTTGGACCAGATGACTTTGGAAGTCCCTTTCAGGCCTGATAATTTCTGATTTCAAGTTTTTTTTCTCCAGACACAAAAATCGAATCTTCCTTTTGACATATCACAGCAACCTTCTTCTAGGGAAGGCTAGTTTAGCAGAAATGCTCTGCTGATCTCACATAAGAATTGTTCATCCTAGGAAGACCTGTTTAATTCTTAGGGATAATGAAATTCTTTTTTTTCTGAATACACAATTTGATTATATAAGAGTGTGTGTGTGTGTGTGTGTGTGTGTGTGTGTGTGTGTGTGTGTGTGTGTGATCATTTGTGTAGTGTAATGATTGGGGTCCTGCACCTGAATTCAGGATATTCAAGTTCAAATCTGTTCTTAGACACTAGCTGTGTAACCCTGAGCCCATCACTTAACTGTTGCTTGCCTCACTTATAAAAATGGGGGCTAATAATAGTACCTCCCCTGAAGAATTTTTGTGAGGATCAAATGAGATATTTTAAAAATTCTTTGAAAACCTCAAAGTGCTACATAAATACTAGCATTACTACTATTTGGAATTTAACATCTTCATTAAGTAGGGATTGCAAGTATCATTATTCATATTTTATAGAAGAAGAAACCAAAGTACAGGATAGTGAAATGGTTTATCCAGGATGCCACAGCTAGCAAATATCGAAATGTAGGGGGAAAAAAAAAAAGTGAGATACCTAAGAATGACCTGATTTCTAATCCTTCTCTCCCCTTCCTTCTTAGGACTTTGGTAACCTAAGGTCAGTCACATCCCGGTGTGATCTGAGGGCAAATCTCCTCAAAAATGGTTGTGGAGGGGAAATTGAGAGCCCAGAGAGCAGCATCATTGTCCTGAAGAACCTTCCTCTGAGCATCAAGGGCTCTAATCCTGCTAACTCTGATGTCATTCAGATGACACCTCAGAAGATTGCTATGAATCTTCGGCCTGGTGAGTTGCCCTGAACCAGAAGAGCAGAAGAATTTAGTTGATTAGTGGTTGGGTGGGGAGTTAAGGAGTGATAATAAGGGGAGGGATTTTTCCCTAATTTTAATAGGGGGGTATATTGGTGTTCTCACTTCCAAGTTAATAAAATGACTTCCATTTTAGGGGAAAATGTTACTTCTACAGAAAACAAAGATTGTAATTATTTGAGTCAGCACATTCCATTCTGAGTCGGCAACATTCTGAAGGGGACACATTCTCGTGCCCAGAGATTGGCATTTCAATACTTGAATTTGGAGACACATCTTTTACTTGCCATTCCCCTCAATGGAATGTGTGCTCTTTGAAACCAGGGGCAGCTTTCATTGTCTTTCTATCCTTTGCACATAGTAGGCTCTTTATTGGATTGTGTTGGATGGGGTCCTCTTATCCTAATTTGATATAGTCCTGTGGAGCCAAGCTTAATATTCTCATAATTATTCATACTTAAGCATTTGTAGTAACTAAGTATTTTTGAGGTATGCAGTACAAATATTGTTATTCCCATTTCATAGTCAAGTCAGCAAGCATTTATCGAGTACCTACTATGTGCCAGATATTGTGCTAAGCATTGGGAGAACCAAAAAAAAAAAAAATGACAGCAGTCTCTTCCCATAAGGAATTCACAGTCTTAACTATTTTCTAACCTAGATACATGCTAGATATATTGGAAATATTGAAGAGAAAGTAGACACTAGCATCATAGGGGAGCAGGAAAGCTTTATTAGAGGCACCTAATGATTCAGTGGATAGAACATAAGGCCTGAAGTCAGTCCTGAGTTCAAATTTAGCCTCAGAAATATACTAGCTGAGTAACATAGGCAAATCACATAATCTCTTAGTTCAATTGTATAATGGGGAAAACAAGAGTACCTACCTCCAGAGTTTGTTGAGAAAATTAAAAGAGAAATATTTGTAAAGCACTTGGCTCGGTGCCTAGAACATAGTAGGTGCTACACAAATGTTTATTCCCTTCCCTTCCGTAGAAGTTAAGCTTTATCTGAGACTTGAGGGAAGCCAGAATGTCAAGTGAGGAAACTGATCGTAAGGTCACAGAACTAGCAAATATCAGTGTTTGGGCAAATCTTGAGAGGAGCAAGTGACATATGATGTAGGAGATTGAGTATCACTGTTCTACAAGTTTATATTGATTTCAAGGGAATTATTCTTGCCTGAAAACCCTAGGATTATGTTCTTCTCTCTAACACAACCCTTACCCATGCCTTATAGTCTAGGATATCACTTTTAAAATTGCCTCAGTTTCCTTATCTGCAGAGATGAAAGATTTGAATTCATTGACTTTTATAGTCCCTTGAAGCTCTCTTGCCTTCCACAATGAGGTTATTCCAAACTGTAACTTCCTGCTGAAACCTATTATACAATCTCCCTTTCCCTTCCTCTCCCATACCCTTTCCCACCTCCCATTTTTATTTGCTATCAGCAAAGAAACTCACTTTTTTTTTTTTTTTTTTTTTTTAAAGAAAAGAGGCCATCTCTTTTGAGTTCTCTCTTTTCCTTTACTTCAAATCCCTTAGGCATCAACCATTATTCTCTCTTCTTTTGCTTTTTTGTTTTTATTGAAGACAGAGACAGGATCCTTCTTCCCAAGATTCGCCCCTCTACTTGGTCCCTTGATACCCATCCATCCTATTTACTTTGTCATTTACCCCCATCAATTATGCCCTTATGCTTTCATCTTCATTTTCCTTATTTACTCCTTTCTCTAAAGGCTGCGTGTGTACCCAGGTATCACTCATGAAAAACCTTCAGAATAACATCTCTTTGCCCTTTTACAACCCCTGGGAAGTCGGGTTCTCTCCATGTTTCCTTCCTTCCTTCCAATATGTTATGTTAATTATTTTCTTAAAAGCCAAAGAAGGTGCTTCCAAGTTGTGATTGGGCCTGTTTGCATGGCTTCTGATGACGCTGGCCATGGCTTTCTGGTCACTTAAGGACAAAAACAGGCCTTGTCCATGTGGAGTCTCCACCCTTCAGAATTAATAGATGTCTCAGGATTTTCTGAGTCACCCCACCCCACCCTGTAGACAATCCACCTGAGTTGTTTGCTGTATCTTTGAGTATCCCTTCTAAGCTATGGCTATGTAAACCTCCTTTTGAAAGGTGAGTAACCTGTGAGTGTCTCACTTTGTTGCAACACTGGACCTATACTGCTAGGGGATTAGCAGGAGTCAAGCCCAATCTTCTATGCTGCCAAAATCTTAAAACAAACAAACAAAAAGGCATCCCTCCAAAAGTTGATTGTCTTTATCTCTTTTCTCATACTCTCTAGTCCCTTGAAGCCTGGCTTCAGGTCTTGCCATTCAAATGAAACTGCACTGTACTGCATTACCAAGTGGTGTAGTGGATAGAGCACTGGGCCTGAAATCAAAAGACCTGAATTCAAATTTGGCCTCAGATTGTTATTACCTATGTAATCCTAACCAAGTCACTTAACCCTGTTTGCATCAGTTTCCTCATCTGTCAAATGAGCTGGAGAAAGAAATGGCAACCTGCTCCAGTATTTCTGCTAAGAAAACCCCAAATAAGGTCACAAAAGATTGAAACAACTGAAATATATGCTGAAAACTTCCACATGTCTACATACAGACATATGTACTTTTAGATTTGGGGAGAGTTTTTTTTTTTTTTTCCTACTGCCTATTATAATTTTTTCTAGCATCCTTTGGATTTTAATTTTTTTAGATAATAGCATTTTGTTTTCAAAATATATGCAAAAATATTTTTCAACATTCACCCTTGCAAAATCTTGTGTTTCAAATTGAAGCCATAGTCATACAGTACATCTTGGGCCATCTTCATTTTTCCTGACTTTTGTCTTGCTACTGGACTTCAGTGACTCTGGAAGAGGGGGTGAGGCTGATGACTTTGTGTTTCACTTAAATCCAACTCATATGCAAGTCAATATCCTTGTCCTTTTCGAAAACAAAGGACAAACTATAATCCCATGTACACTTTGATTTCTTGGGATTGTTTCCCCCAGTAGAATATAAATTCTATGAGGCTAAGGCCTATTTTTCATTTTATTTTTGTATCTTAGAAATATCAGGAACTTAATAAATGCTTATTGATTGGTTGAATGTTGGATTAGATGAGAAAGTATCCTGTTATTTCCTTTTACCAGTGTGGGAAATTGACTTGCATGTTCCCTTAATAAAGAAATGGGAGACCCAGTCCTCAAACTTAGGTTTTTGAAATTTAAGTCTTGTCTTCTTTCTTTTTATATGACACCTCTTTGGAAATCATCATAATCATCATCATCAATAATAATGATTAACATTTATATAAAGCTTATTGTGTCCTAGACACACATGCACTTCTCTGAGGTTTGTAAAGCATGTATTATCTCATTTTTATTATAATAATTGTCCCATAAAATAAGCATTTCAGACGATATTATTTCTGTTTTACAGATGAGGAAATTAAAGCTGAGAGTGGTTAACTTGCTCAGGGTTACAGAGCCATTGCCCAAAGCTCTATTTGAATTCAGATCTTTCTAATTCCAAGTCCAGCACCCTAATCTGGAGGCCACAAAATAAAATCTTTCAAAACAGAAAAATCTTATCCTTGTACAAAATCCTAACGTCTCTCAACCTGAACAGTTTACACTTCGAGTGTAAGTAGGGACTGAGAAAGATATAGACAAGGACAGCTACCAGGGAAGGAGAGGCTGCTATATGAGAGCAGCCCCAAACAATTGGATTCTTCAGTCTGAAAAAGTGAAGGTTAAGACTGGGGCATATTAACCATCAGTAAGGTAATTCAATCCATTAATCACTAAACAATAATTAAGTGGCTGTTATGTGCCAGGCACTATTTTAGGTACTGTGAATAAAAGACAAAAATAAAGCCATTTTTGACCTAACTGGATAAAATGATCATGATCTTATCAGCTTTGTAAATTCAGAAGTCGAGATATGGCATGGGATAGTAAATGGCATGCTGGGTTTGGACTTAAGAAGGTCTATATTCAAATCCTAACTCCTAAGATTAGCAACTAAGTGAACACAGCAAGCTTCTCAATCTCTGTGTGGTTCCCCTGTCTATAAATAGAAGTAACAATAACCTATAGTAACTATCTTAGAGACTCATTATGAAGTTCAAGTTTATGTAAAGTGTTTTCTAAATCTTAAATCATGATAGAAATATTATAACAATTATTAATAATAAATATTAGAACTAAATGTCACTCAAAAGAAGCTGGAAAACATTAGCATTTGGAAGAATAAGGGAATATATTCATGACTAGGGTATCTGCATGTTAGAGGAATGATGACTTCTAAACAATCCATTAAATGCATTTTAATTATGAATCAATAAATAGTATAAAAAAAGAAAAGAAAAATGTGATAAAAAAAACATTTATTAAGTGACTTCTAAGTGCTAGGTACAGTATTAAGTGCTGGGTAGATAAATAAAAAAAGGAAAGTAAGTATCTGCCCTCAAGCTGTTTACAATCTAATGGGGGAAGACAAAAGGAAAGCTGAAAGGGATACCCCATCTAGGGATATGATAAAAATGAAGTTGAATTTGAAATCAAGGAGAGCAGCTGGTGACAAATGAAGAGATGGCTGGCATTTTGACACTCTGGTTCTCCAATCAAAGGGGCAGAAGCAACTGAGGGTAATGCTATTGATGCTGCTGCTGCTGCTGGTGCTACTGCAGCATGAGTAGCAAGACTGAAGCATGTTTCCATGATGATGAGTTTTCTGGTGATGAGTTTTTCCTGGCTCTAGAGTGATGAAAATGACGATAGAGTTGAAACTAAGAAGAAGAAATGGTTGGTGGCAAATGAAAGATATTGACATGGAACATGAACATTTTAATATATAAGGAATTGAAAAAGATTACACACAAAACTCTGAATTTCTGGTGTGTACAGTTTTTAAAAATATATTAAATTTAATATATTAACAAATTGTCTTTCTTGTCAATGTTATTTTCCTCTATTCTGTGTATTTAAAAATATTTCTTTGATGTATGTGTGTGTGTTTGTATGTGACAGAGAGAGAGAGGGAGAGGGAGAGAGAGAGAGAGAGAGAAAATGAATTTACACAGTAACACTTGTCGGGGCAATTTCTCCCATATAGAGCAAGGGACTTCCTACTGTACGGATTCTGACATGTACTGAATTTATTTATAGTTATGCTTTTTAATAAATTTTGTTTTGTTTTGTTTTTGAAATTCTTACCAAAAGTACCTACTGAAGAAAATGATCAAGTTATCAGTCATAAAATCTGGGGAACTAGATTAATCAACTGTACCATCAGCAGCTTTTGAGAAAGGGATCTTAAAAAAAATTAAAAAACAAACAATCATAAAGCTAAGTTTGTCTAGTGAACTTAGAAGGGAAAAAATCCTTTCCCCAAACATTAAACAGGAAGAAGACAGAAGATTTTGGAAGGCCTTGAGAAATTAGATACTTTAAAATTAAAATTTAAAATGAAAAATCCAGAAAACAATTTGGTAAATACTTTTAAAATCAAAATAGTACTTTTGAGGTTTCTGGTTTCTGAGCATTAAGAGAGTTGATGTCTTGAAGAGCAGAAATAACTATTAGGGAGAAAGAATGGATTGGTGCAATCCAGATTCAAGCTGTTAACCAACAGCTGAGCTGAAGTTTATTGAAGTTTATTTGGCAGGGCACAAAGTCAGGAAATGAATCTGAGATCTGAATGTCCTGAGAGTGAGGAGGAGATGGTAGACAAGGTCAGGGGAATATCCAAGGGAGGTGGGGATCCCAAGCAAGCACTAGGAGTTGACAATTCACATCAAGCTAGGGATCTTTGGGTATCCATAGCATCTCTAAATGGTGACCCAATTTGGACCACACTCCCTTTTTCACCCCAGCTGTAGCTGTGCAGATCCTGAGTAACAGTGACAAAAATGTAAACAACAGGCCACCTTTTAAGCTCTTAGTTGATTTTACACAACGAAGTTTATTGAACTTGACCTTATAGGAGACCCTAAAGATCATCTCTCATTTTATATAGGAGGCAATTGAAGTTGAAAAATGGGTCATAGTGGATAGAGCACTGGGCTTGGAGTCAGGAAGATTCATCTTGTCCTCAGACACTTTCTAGTTGTGTGATCCTGAGCAAGTCACCTAACTGATTTCCTCAGTTTCCTCATCTGTAAAATGAGCTGGAAAAGGAAATGACAAACTGCCCCAATATCTTTGCCAAGAGACCCTCCCCCCAAATGGCAGTACAAAACAACAAGGCTAAAAAGGGTTAAATGATTTGCTCATCATCACACAGGTGGCAGGTTGAAAGCTAGAAAGCATTTTGGAGCAAAGCTTCTTAAATTGTGAGTCGTGCACTGATTTATTGTTGGTGGAGTTGTGATGGATCCAACCATTCTGGAGAGCAATTTGGCACTATGCCCCAAAAGTTATCAAACTGTGCATACCCTTTGACCCAGCAGTGTTACTACTGGGCTTATATCCCAAAGAGATCTTAAAGAAGGGAAAGAGACCTGTATGTGCAAGAATGTTTGTGGCAAGCCTTTTGGTAGTGGCCAGAAACTGGAAACTGAGTGGATGCCCATCAATTGGAGAATGGCTGAATAAATTGTGGTATATGAATGTTTTGGAATATTTTTTGGCTTATGAAATCCTAACCCCCAGTGATTGGAAATCCATAGCAAGGACATGTTTAGAATCTGGACAAAACTTGTTGTGGCTTTCAGAGTATCATGAATTATGTAGGATTCAAGCCAGATGCAATAGGCAAATAGGAGTTAATACATAAGTCACTTTTGACCAAGTAGCAGATGAAGGTCAGTATGGAAAGAATTCAGAACAGATTAATTACCCCACAACAGTTTATGAATAGATGGCCACTGCTGCAACAAAAGCTTGAGGTTCCCTACCCAGACAAAAAGATCAAGGGGAAGCCTTCACAAAAATAGATCAAGGTCCCAATGAACCCTTTGCGGATTTTGTGGGACATTTGCAAACAGGTGTCACAAGAACCAATGGAGAAAATTCAGCTACAGGAATAATGACTAGATATCTGGCTAAGGAAAATGCCAATGAGGTTTGCAAAAGAATTATATGGGGAATATACAAAGATGCTCCTTTATAGGAGATTATAAGATGCTGTGCTACAGTGGTCACAAATGCTTATTATACCCAGACCATGTTGAACATGGGAAGACAGGGTCCCTCTTAGCAAGGGACTTCTTGAGAAAATCATCGATGTTTTCAATATGGAAAAGTTGAACATCTAATAGCTCAGTGTAGATATAAAGATAGAGTGAGAGGACAGGCTGAGAGAAGACCTAAAATCCTATGTCCATAATGCCACAAGGGCTTCCACTGGGCCTCAGAATGTAGATTGACCCAGGGAAATGAGAGGCAGGGCCCAGCTCCAAGATATCATTCAAAAGACAGGTGGGGCATGATGGCAGCTGAGTTTACACCCAGAGAGTCTTTGGAAGGTCAGGACTCTGATGTGATTAACCAGCAGAAAAGCAATCCCATGGCAGAAAGGGATTACACCTGGGAAGAATACAGGTTTTTTAAACCAACAGGGCAGTTTCCAGTGCAAATAGCTCCAATGCAATTGCCAGATGATGAGGAGAGATTTAGAAAGTGGTAAATAGAAGGGACTAGATGGGTTAACAGCCTGGAAGAGAGGGGTTGCTTGTATTTTTACAGATAGAAAAAGAAAAAGATGGGTGGCAATGAGCACCTGGAGAGAGACAGAAAAGGAGAAAAACCTCAAAACAAAGGAGAAGATCTAAGAAACATCTGATACTGAAAAAGCATGGCTGATAATGAGACTGTTGCAGGACTTCAAAACCATCAGGAATCATTGGACTCCCTAACACAAGATAAGATTATTGCAGGACTTGAAAACCAGCAGGAATCACTGGATTCCCTAAAACAAGATGAGACTATTGCAGAACTTCAATGCTTGCAGGAATTATTGGATTCTTGGCACATGAACTAATGGACAATGGATTCCTTTTGGACTATTTTTAGGACTTATGGACATGTATAATTCCTCATGTTGATTCATGTTATTTGTTACATCACTTCTTGCCTGTGTTATATTGCTATGTGCTTATGTAATTTATGTAATTATGTGTAATACCTCCCATATTGATGGATTTTTGTATACCTATAATGCTATGGGTCAGAACTTGAAACAAGGTGCTTAGTTCATACCTTTAAAGGAGTTCACACATAGCTCACACCTTTAGAGAGCATATATAAGGAGGAGATTCACAAATCAAGGAGATTCATAAGTCGGGCAGCAACATAGGCAAGAAGCTCTCAGGGCCAGAGCCACAAGCCCACAGAAACCCACAAGCCCACTCTCTGGGAGGGGGAGTCAAGAGTCATTCCAACTTCCAACTTTGTGCTGACTGGAGGCTGAAGGATAAACCTTTGGATTCAGAGACATTCAGAGGAAGCTCTTGGAACCAAGGAGAGAGATAGACCTCTACTAAAGCTAACCGGGCCCTAGGAAAAGATTCAAGATTTTGAAGGACACATAAAGGATTTGGACTTTAACTCCTGGCGGCATTTGGGGTTATTGAACTGAACTGAAACGATATCAATAAAAAGCTATAATAAAAAAAAAATGGGGGTCATAACCTGCATAACTGAATGTGGGAGTCATGAAATTATGATTTATCAGAAAATGTTTGATTTATTTAACTCTTTTACACACTTATATAGCCAGAGTCATGTAAAAATTTCTCAGGCAAAAAGGGAAAACAAGTGGAAAAAGTTTAAGAAACCTAAGGCTGAGAGGTGTTCAAATCTTATGACTATATTTTCTAGATGAAGTTGATTTGGGCTTGAAAGGGGAGTCTGTGTCTAAGTGTGAAGTAAAATTCATTCTCAGGCCTTCTTCACTCCAAATCCAAGTTCTATTCATTAAACCTCCTAGCAGCATAACTAGTTCTTAAATATCTTCCTTCCTACTTCATTGAAGGTAGAACATGTAAGAATGTGACTACCCTTTCTATAAATTGTTCTCCCGATTGTCTCATTTTACTTCATCAATTCATACTACTCAGGATTCTCTGAAGTCGTTTCTTGCATCATTATGTCACAATACTATTCCATTACATTAATATAGCACAGGTTATTTATCCTAAGGAAACAATTGTGAATGGACTATTGGTGGGATCAGTGTTTCATAGGACTGACTTAAGTTTGAGCCCACTTCATCCCTAGAGACTGAGGGAGGGAAATGTTAGTATGCATTTTGGAGGGCTATGTCTTCAAAGTAAATAACTTTGTTAAAGCTAATTTATGTTAAATAATTAAATTGTAGTGCTAGTAACTGGTGGCTAACAGTGGGGGAACATAGTTGGTGGAACTTTAGATAAAGAAGAGACAACCTTCTTAAACTTCTCAGAGGATAATGGGCCAAATGAGATGAAATTTCCTCATCTGTAAAATAGGACTAATAATATTTGTAATACTATGAATTATTTTGAGGGAAGCATTTTGTAACTATAAAGTTCTATGTAAATGTGAGTATTATTAGTAAAGGAAAATAGGAATGTTTATGACCATTTTGAGGCAGATATTGTATGAGTCAGAGATAAACTGACTGCCTATAATTTGCATCAGAGACAGTTTTTTAAAAAACTTATAAAATTAAAACACTCCCATTACATGGGGCAGTTAGGTGGCACAATGGATAGAGCACCAGTCCTGAAGTCAGGAGGACCTGAGTTCAAATCTGGCCTCAGATATTTAATCCTTCTTGGCTGTGTGACCTTGGACTAATCCCGTAATGCCAATTGCCTCAGGGGGGGAAATTGCATTCCATGTACACAGCAAAACATGCAAAAATAATTCTGTGAATCCTTGAATCTCTACTTAATACTACTTGCTTTAATACACCCCCCCCACACACACTAACATCTACATGTTATTTTAAAACTGTCCTGCTGTGCTTTTTTTCTAAACAACCTTCTTTTTTCTTCTGTTCATTCAAAAAAAAAAAAAAAAAGCCTTTTTTTTTTTTTTTTTTTTTTTTTTTAAAAGCCAATCATGTATTAAGTGACTTGCCCAGGATTACACAGCTAGTAAGTGTTTGAGGCTAGATTTTAACTGGGGTCCTCCTTACTCCTGAGCCAGTGCTTTATCTACTATGATACTTAATCCCTTTAAAGATGAAAAAGAGAGGAAAATATCAGCATAACTAATCAATACCTTGGGGAAAAATTCCAAACCTTGAAATGTGCAACACTGATGATTTTTTAAGGATCTCATTGATAACCAGAAATCCCATTCAATCTGTCTGCTTCAGTTTCCTCAGCTATAAAATGGAAATAATAATAGTATCCACCTTCCAGGACTGTTGGAACAGTCCATGAGAAAATGAGATAATGTATGTAAAGCTTTTAGCTTGGTACATGACTCATAGTAGGCACTTAATAAATTAAATGGTGGGGGGGAGGGAGTGAAAGACCATTTGAATTTATCTATAGATGAAGTATTGCTGAGGTATTTCATTATAATCCTTTGGGAAAAACTACCTCCATTCATAGATTCTGCACGCATAAGATTCTCCAATCATTGTATTCCTTTTTATTTTATAATAGTCATTGGTACTTTTCCTTTTCAATTTTAAAACTGTTTTATTGATATCTTGTTTTTACATTACTTTCATTTCCCAATATATCTCTCCTCACTCCTGCCACTCAGAGAACCACAAACCAAAAAGAACAACAACAAAGAAAAGAAAAAAAAGGTAGTTCAATAAAACAAACCAGCTCATGTCCAGTAACACTAGCATTTTTATATGGTGATTACTATGTGCCTGAAAGTATGTGCCACCTAGCTGGCAACAGTATATTGGCTCCCCATCTCTGTAAAGGACAGAGGTAAATATTTAACAACAGATTCTCTGAATAGATCACATTTTAAAGTTAACATTTTCTGTACCACCTTCTTGTCTCTACCCAATCAATGACACAGTAAATTGAGCCCCAATTTGTAGTTTGAGATTTCCCAGATCTAAAAATTCACCATGAAAATTTAACAATCAGCCAAATGTTCTAAAAATTAGATGTCCTAATCAGATGTTTTCCATTTACATTATAGTTTCTTACTTATATTGTTTTCTTGTCTTTACTTACTTCATTCTGCATCTGTTCATAAGTTTTTCCATGCATTTCTTGTGTCTCCAGGTTCTAACACATTGCTCAGTACATAATAGGCACTTATATACTAATCAATTGATTATCTGGCTCTCTGTATTTTTTGTATTTTGTATTTATATGTATTGTATTTGTTGTTTTTTTATGGTGCATTAATATTTTAATATGTTCACATCTCACGATTTATTTAGTCATTTTCCTGTTAAGGTGGTATCTACCTTGCTTTTAATTCTTTTTTATTAAAAAGTACATCTATAAATATTTCAGTGAGTGTTTTCTTTTTTAATTAAGGGGAAAGCCAAGTAAAAGGGTGGCTTTGAGAAATATATTTCTTAACGATATTGCTGTTAATCTGTACGGTGTTCTCTTGTTTCTGCTCACTTTGCTATTCACTATTTCGTGAAAGTCTTTTTATGCCTTTCTAAGATCACTGAATTCATCATTCTTTTAGCATAATAGTATTCCATCACAATCATATACCACAGCTTGCTCAATCATTCTCCAATTAATGGGCATCTTCTCAATTTCCAATTATTTGCCACCACAAAGAGAACTGCTACAAATATTTCTTTTCACATTGAAAATTATAATCACTATTTGTGAATTTCCCACTTATTTTTGCTTATTGTTTTCTTTTCCAGCTTCTCTTTTTACTTGATCCATTACCTTATTTTCTCCCCTCACTTTCCCATTCCCCAGCCCACCTATTCTTCCACTAGTTCCTGCTCCTTAATAAATAGTAATATACATATATTTGATTATGATGGGAAAACAAAGCATTTTGGATTTATAGTGCTAAGAATTCCATGTAAAAGTTCAGATGTAGGGGCTTTTGAAATGGTGAAAAACTTGAACCACTTCCAAAATCATTCCTGCCAGAAGGGCTATGATCTTCACAGGTGCAATTGTTAAATGAGTTCACTTCATTTTGGTTTTCTAATCATCTCCTACTCCTGAGGCTAGGATTACTTTAAAACACTCTAGGGGAGGGGTGCAGTCTGAGATTTGGCAGCAAACTGGGAGACTAGTTACATAGGAGCTGAGAAGATAGGAAAAAGGAGAAAGACAAGTCTGGACAAAATGTGAAGCAAGCAAATCAAGAAATAGAAGACATGAAAGAGACAGATCCCAGAACAAACTCTGAAAAAAAAAGACAGGGAACAGTAGTTGATGGCCCAACAATCAATCAACAAATACCTGTTGATGGATTGAACATATTAAGTTGTAAGGGACTAGGTTGTTTAGTAAAGAAGGTCTTAATGAGAATGATACTTAATAAGGAATATAAAAGATGTGTGTGTATGCCTCAGGAAATCGGCTTTTTGGACCCCTAGTGAATAGAGTTTACATAAAATGAAGAACACTTTTTGGGATTCTCCCTGGTAGAAATAACTCCAGAACTGTTAGTTCAATTTTTTTAAAAAAATCTATTAAAGTTGAAGATAACTACATTTGATAAAGCAAAAACACACCATTGGCTTAACTAGTTTACCTCCTACACTGAATAAAATTCTTCCTAATTCAAGGTTTGCTAATAGCAAATCCCATACTTCTCATGGTTCTCTGAAGAGAATAGGGCTTCTTTGAGGTAATAATAATAATACTGCCTTCTGGAAAGCTGAGGAAATCATTGTCATAATCATTCTCTTTCTTCTCTCTATCTTCTGTGCCCTCCTTAAGTCTACTGGCTCTTTTCTTGATACCTATTACATGATCCTATCACCCTCATTCTTTTCTTGCTACCCCCTCAAACTATTGTCCTGTAATTCAGCCAAAGTCCTAAAAAATGAGGGAATGGTACTAGATTTCTGGGGCAGCTTTGTGGCCCTATTGATAAACTGGACCTTGAGTCAGGAAGAACCTGGCCAAATCACTTAATTCTGTTGGCCTCAGTTTCCTCATTTATAAAATGAATTGGAGAAGGAACTAACTAGCAAACCAGTTTAGCATCTTTGTCAAGAAAATTCTAAATGGGATCCCAAAAAGTTGCACAAACTAAAAACAACCTAACAATAACAAGATCTATACTCTGTTTTTACTTTTCTTTTCTTCTCTCATTTTCCTGTTTTTTTTTTTTTTTTAAATTTGACTTTCAGTCTTATCATACAACTGTCCAAAATTACTCTTGCACTCTTGATTGCCAAATCTGTCGATCTTTTCCAATTTTTGACCCTTTTGCTATTTCTTAAGTATTTTACATAATGGACCACCTCCTCTGGGTTTTTTATGATACTTTTTCTCTTTCTTGGTTCTTCCACTTGTCTGATTGCTTTATCTTTCCTATATATATCGTGCTTATGTAGGTTTATTTATCTCTGAAGTTAGAATATAATCTCCTTGAGGCAAGGATTGTTTCAATTTTGTCTTTATATCTTTATTATATAACATTGTTTGGCATGAAGATTTGCTGATTGATTGGTCAATGTTCCTTAATTCTTTGGCCTCAGATTCTATAAGGGCAAAATAAAAAATTTGGAAAGGTTCCTTCCAGAGTTCCTACATGTCTCTCAGAAGTTTAAAGTCTCTCAGCTTATAGGATAGCCATGTGTGATAGCACATGGATATATGTAGTAAGTTGTTCTATGTATCCATCTTACTTTCAGAGAAACTGAAGACTGGGGAAATTTTAACAATTTTTGAAGTGTAAATTATGCTTCCAGAATCCAGTTTTCTTTTGAGGGGGCCATAATAGCTTGTGGCCAAGACTAAGATTGAAGTGGAATTTTGATAGAAACAGAGTATTTTGATGAATCTAGAAGCAATGTTGGAAAGTTAGTTCTTATGTAAGAGGTTGGTGAGGGAGCTGGAAGAATTAAAAAAACAAAACACTTTCCTAGTTCTGAACGGTGAAAAACAGAATATATCCCAGATGTATTCTTTTCTTACATGATAATTTCCTTACAGAAAAATCATAGAGGGACCTTTCCAATCATTGTGTGTCATTTTTTTAGATTATGGCATAGGATGGTCATGATGTTTTATGTTTATGTTTGTATATTAAGATGTTATGACTATTGTCAACTCATCCATCAAAATTTGATTCGTTAAGATATTCTGATATTTTGTGACGATATAGTTATTATGATTGTGTCATCTGATTTATGGGCTTTTTAGATGATGAAGAAAGATGATTGTACTTTCCCACTTATTCTATTTTTTAACCAAAAAGATAAATATTTCTAAAAATAAATTAAATTTTAAAAAAATCCCCAAATTAGATTAATATATAATCTACAAAAGAATAAGCTTTTAAAGAAACAAAATTTTTCTACCTTTTCCAATATTGTTTAACTATTTTCAGACCCACAGTTCAGATTTAATCCTGGCATTATCTCCAAACCTAGCTAGCAAGTTTCCTTTGAAATAACCCTGGTCCTTGCAAGGAGATCATTATATACTTCAACAACAACACTATAGGATGATCAATTCTGATGGATGTGGCCCTCTTCAACTATGAGATGAAACAAATCAATTCCAATACAGCAGTAATGAATTGAACCAGCTACACCCAGAAAGAATTCAGGGATGAGTGTGAACCACCACATAGAATCCCCAATCCCTCTAATTTTGTCCGCCTGCATTTCTGATTTCCTTCACAGGTTAATTGTACACTATTTCAAAGTCCGATTCTTTTTGTGCAGCAAAATAACTATATGAAGATGTATACATTATTGTACTTAACATATACTTTAACATATTTAACATGTATTGGTCAACCTGCCATCTGGGGGAGGGGGTGGGGAGAAGGAGGGGAAAAGTTGGAACAAAAGGTTTTGCAATTGTCAGTGTTGTAAAATTACGCATTCATATATCTTGTAAATAAAAAACTATAATAATAATAATGAAAAAAGAAATAACCCTGGTCCTTGAATTAGAGTCAGATTTCCTCAAGGCTAGTCTTCAACTCTTGAACTTTAGACCAACTGGTACAAAGACTTTCTCAGCTTATTATGCCTGCCACTTGCATCTTTCTGCCATAATAATAATAATAATAATAATAATAATAATAATAATAATAATAATCTATTCATCTTCTGAGACTGTTATTCACTTATTTCAGTTAGTCTTCATGACTATATTTAGAGTTTAAAGATACTGAAGTGGTTTATCATTTCCTTCTCCAGCTTATTTTACAGATGAAGGAAATGAGGTAAATAGGGTTAAATGAGGTAAATAGTGGGTCACACTGCTAGTTAAACGTCTGAGTTCGAATTTGAACTTGTGAAAATGTGTCTTCCTAATTCCAAGCCCAGTGTTGTCTTGCTGCTCCTAATTAAAGGCATAGCTAGACTTTATTCTTCTAGTCTCTTTATTTACTATTTATTCCTCTAATTTGATGATATATATTTTTCTCTTTACCTGTGGAATCAGAGAGAAATTATACTCATATAAGTATGTCTTTATGTCAAAATCAGGAGAATTAAAAGACTTTAAACTACTACACCCAAGCTAGATAAAGCAATTTTCGATTATTCTCATAATTAAAGCTTTTTATTTTCAAAACATATGCATAAATAATTTTCAACATCCCTCCTTGCAAAACTTTATGTTCTAAATTTTTCTCTCTCCCTTCCTCTCACCCCATCTCTAGGCAGCAAATAATCCATTATATGTAAAACATATAATTCTTCTCTATATATTTCCACAACTATCATGCTGCATAAGAAAAATCAGATCCAAAAGGAAAATAAAATTCTATTATTTTAAGGAAAAGAAAAACTATCCTAATCTGATATAAATCTAAAGCTGGCATAGAGATAAACTGAAATTTGAATATAGTGGCCCTTCTCTGTTAACTGCTACATATTGGTTGGGGCTTGCCTGCTCCTAAAAATAGGTAGCTTTTACAAACTATTTATGCCAACTACTGTAGTAAAAATTCCCCAGAATCAATTATTAAAAAGAATTGTAGTATTCCTAAAATCAAGCATTTTCAGTTTTATTTAAGACATTAGTCTTTTTCTGAATAAGAATGCCATTTGGGGGTGGAATACTTTGTGTTATGAAATTTTGGTGCTTTTCTGGGAAAGTATCTTATTTTTAAGTGATAGTTTCAAGAGACAAGGTTGGCAGTATTTTGTATCTAACTTCGGTGTCATGTTTAGAATAGGAATCTTTGGTATCTAGCTTAAGGAAATGGATTGGTATTTCTACTCACTTTGATTGGAACTGAGAAATTAGGAAATGAATAGCTTAGCAGTCTTGCCCTGATTGACAGTGTTCTTGTCCAAATTTGGCAGGTGAAGAAGTAAATGCAGGAGCAAGTATTTATAATAATGCTGTTGTGGAGTTGTTTTAGTCATCTCTGACTCTGTGACCTAATTTTGGATTTTCTGGACAAAGCTATTGGAGTGGTTTGCCATTTTCTTCAGTTCATTTTACAGATGAGGAAACTGAGGCAAACAGGGTGATGTGACTTTCCGAGCACCACATAGCTAGTAAAAGTCTGAGGTTGGATTTGAACTTGTCTTCTTGGGCTGGTGCCTTATCCATTGCACTATCTAGCTGTGCTACTTATAAAAATATTAATAGCTATTAACATTTATAGAAGGCGAGAATGTTTACAAAGCACTTTATATAAATATTTTCTTATTATATTCTTACAATAATCCTGACATAGGGTTTTTACCCACTTTACATGCTCAGGTTCCTTCAGCTGGTAAGTGTAGCTCTAGTTTTTCAGACTTTACTTGGTGCAAGTTCATTATCTAGGTGGAAATGGAAGAGAATGTTTCTTCCAAGAAGTGACATTGCACTATATTTAGGCTGGGAATGGTACTATGACTTCCTGTGAGAAGTCATGTAGACTTTACGACTCATGATCTTATCAGTAATGAAAACACTGACATTCTTCTATTTGAGTCAGAATCTCAATTGTTTTAAAAAAAAAAAGTAACTTTGGGTTTACTGAGTAAAAAAACCACAGTAGATTAAAAAGAGATAAAATGTTGGATTTGGAGTAAGAATTGCACTCAAATACCACCTTGGGACATAATAGTTGGATATGACCATGGGTAAATCAATTAATCTCTAAATCTTTATTTTCTTATTTTCAAAAAGAGAATAATAATAGCACGTATAGAACTTGTAAAATGCTTTATATATTTTATCTACCTGGGTATTTATATTATCCCCATTTTACAGATGAGGAAACTGAGGATCCTGGAGGTTAAATGACTTTCCTAGAGTCACACAGATAGTAAATAAATGTTTACTGACTGACTGATTAAATGATTGAGGCAGAATTTGAACCTGCATTTTCCTGTCTTTTGGTTCAGTGCTCTTCAGATTTCAAGTGGGACATTGCCTATAAAATGCTATATAAATATCAACTTTTATTATTTAGAATCAGAGATTCTAAATTGGATTTGGATTTAAGGTTTGTACTTACTGATGATGTGCTTTTAGGTAAATAATTTTCCTTCTCTTGAGGACTAGCACCTTTGATATAAGAGCTATTGAACCCTTTTCAGGGCTGCACATTCACTTTTGGTGTCTACCTTTGATCCAACTCTCACCTGTGACTCCACAAATCTGTAACATGGACATTGATCGTACTCTGGTAAACCATGTCAGCAGAGGGTCTATACCAGGTAACCAGCAGTCTTCAAACCTGCTGGTGAGTTAGGGGGATGTCTTATCCAAGCATATGAAAAGTTAATAAGGTGGGGTGAGCAGATGTTCCAGTAATCAAGAAAGTACATGCTGAAGCAGGTACTTTGGAGCTCTTAGACCTTACTGCCTCTCTTATTTCTGTTTTCTAGAATGTAAAATGAAATTATTGAACTAAATGATCTTTAAGTACTTTCTGACTACAAACTAGATTCTAATATCATCATTATTACTTTATAATAACACACGAAGACAGCTGTACATGAGTCTCCTTAGAACTACCACCTTTTGTCTGACCAAAGGAACAAAAGGTCTTAGCAATTCTCCATGAAGCATAGGGAGTTGTTCTGCAGCCATAGAGTGTAAAGTATCTCTTTGTCTATTCTAGAAGGAAAAGGGGAAAGCTGTGTTTGTCAGCTGGAGGTAAAAGGAACAGTGGCTATATAGTGTTGAATCTGCTGTGGTCATTTTGTTCTTGGACTTTGAAGGAAAGTCTTTTCATTTCAAATCTGGGTGACGGAGCCTTTTGCTATCAAAATGAATAGAAAAGTGTATGGTTTTCAATCCCAAATGATTGCTTCTAGAGCCATAAAAAAAGTCTTGTGTTAATTTTCCAGGTCATAGGTTGTCCTGATTTGGAATTCTGAGACTAAGGTCATAAATGAGATGCAGCCAGTTTCCCCTGTTTTTTTTTTTTTTTTTTTTTTTTTTCTTCTCCTTGGCTAATTTCCTTTTTTCTTTGGCTTTTGGCCAGCAGGTGCTAAAGCCAGCAATGTTTTCCTTTCTGAGTCCAAAGGACAGGGTTATCTAGTAGCCTTGTTGGAAGGGCTAAAGTCATATGTTGGCTTCTGATTGTAAGCTTTTTTGGAATGAGAACTTTAAAAAAAAAAAATGTATACCAGATTTCTAGAGAAGTGCCCAGGAATTCTTCGATATTTATTAACTTAATCAAATTAAATATTTCATTTGTTCTGATGTCCAGTCCCAATTAGAGTTGGACTCTACATTTGTGGAGTGGAACAACATTTGTTGGGGAGTAACTTGTAAATTGGGAGATTGAGATTGCCTTATATCCCCATTCTGGTTATTCCTGGGATGTCTGCCCTCCTTACTCTATGCTAATTGCAACATTACCTTCATGCTATGGAGAAAACATGAAGCTTTGTAGGGGCTTGAGGTCTAAGGACCAGTGATGTTGGTCCTTAATTAATCAATCAACTAACATTGATTACTTGACTGAAAGTTAGGGGAAATTATAGATGGTGAGATCTTAAAGAGACCTCAGATATCATCAAGTTCAATCACCTCATTTTACAGATGGGAAAGTTGAGTTCTAGAGATTATATTACATAAGTAATCCAGGCACTATAGGGAAGTGGTGTAGTGGATAGAATACCAAGGCTAGAGTCAGGAAGATATCTTCCTGAGTTGAAATGTGGTCTCAGACACTTATTAGCTTTATAACCCTGGACAAGTCACTTCATCCTGTTTGCCCCAATTTTCTCATCTGTAAAATAAATTGGAGAAGGAAATAGTAAACCACTGTAGTATCTTTGCCAAGAGAACCCCGAATGGGGTCATGAAGAGTCAGGCATGATAGAACAACAACTGTCAGACAAGTAGAATTCATGTCTTCTAGAATTCTTGGCTGTCTGACTCTTCTGTTTTTCTAGTGCTTCATACTGCTTTCTCAAAACCTTCTTTTTCTTTTTTTTTTTTAAAGCTTGTTATTTTTAAAACATATGCATATATAGTTTTTAGCATTCACCCTTGCAAAATCTTGTGTTCCAAATTTTTTCTCCCTCCCTTCCCCCATTCCCTTCTCTAGACATATGTTAAATATGTGGAGTTCCCATATTTATTATTCTGTACAAGAAAAATTAGCTCAAAAAGGGAAAAAATAAGAAAAAAACCAAAAAAAACAAGCAAACAACACAAAAAAAGTAAAAATACTATATTGTGGTCCCCATGGTCCCCACAGTCCCTGCACAGTTTGGGTGCAGATGGCTTTCTCCATCACAAGATTATTGGAACCAGACTGAATCATCTCATTGTTGAAAAGAGCCATGTCTGTCACAATTGATCATTGTATAATCTTATTGTTGCTGTGAACAATATTCTCCTAGTTCTATTCACTGAGCATCAGTTCATGTAATTCTCTCCAGGCCTTTCTGAAATCATCCTGCTGATCATTTCTTATAATATTCCATAACATTCATATACCTTAAGTTATTCAGCCATTCCCCAATCGATAGGCCTTGATTTAGTTTCCATTTCTTGCCACTACAAATATTTTGATACTTGTGGATCCTTTTCCCTTTTTTATGATCTCTTTGGCATATAGACCCTGTAGAGAAACTGTTGGATCAAGGGGTATGCACTGTTTGATAGCCCTTTGGGCATGATTTCAAATTGCTCTTCAGAATGAGAGTTCATTCTGGTGAAGTTCAAAACTTCATCAACAATGTATTAATGTCCCAGTTTTCCCACATTCCCTCCAACATTCATCATTATCTTTTTTCTGAGAAGTGTATAATGGTACCTCAGAATTGTCTTAATTTGCATTTCTTTGATAAATAGTGATTAAGAGCATTTTTTTAATGTGAGTAGAAATGGTTTTAATTTCTTCATCTGAAAATTGTTCATATCCTTTGACTGTTTATTAATTGGAGAATAGCTTGTGTTATTATAGTTTGAGTCAGTTCTCTATATATCTTAGAAATTAAGCTTTTATCAGAACCCTTGGATGTGAACATTTTTTCCTAGTTTACTGCTTCCTTTCTAATCTTTCTTGCATTGGTCAAAACCTTCTATGCTCTGCCCTTCTAGCATTATTTTTCAGAAATACTTTGATGTAACACACACTTACTGAGGAAAATCTGGGGTGAATCAAATTTGATGGTAATTTTTTAATTGTCTTCTCCTTTTGAGGCTCTACATCTTTCTTTTGATATAGGTGATAAGACGCCCTTCCGAGTCCAGGTACGACAGGTAGAAGATTACCCTGTGGACCTCTACTATTTGATGGATCTCTCCCTATCCATGAAGGATGATTTAGACACAATCCGGAATCTGGGCACTAAGTTGGCTGAGGAGATGAGGAAACTCACCAGCAATTTCCGTTTGGGTTTTGGATCTTTTGTTGACAAAAACATCTCCCCCTTTTCCTATACAGCACCAAGATACCAAACCAATCCATGCATTGGGTAAGTAACTAACTTTTCTTGGGTTGGGCTTGTAAAGCCTGGGGTTGGAATGGGATTGGATAGTGATGAATGAGGCAGCAGGACTCTTTCATCTTCAATGAAGGTTTGGAAAGAAAGAAATAAAGGAAATGTATGACTTGGGTTTCAAAACCTTGGCTTCTGATGTGATTAACAATAGTTGAGTTCCATCTTTCCATGATACAGGAAGAGAGGTGAGTTATTGTGAAACTGGTTGAAGATCTCCCAGTTTTTTTTCCCCTGAGGAGCAATGACTAGAAGGAAAGAAGATTCCCCCTATGGACCTTAGTTCTCTTCCTGCCTATGCCATAAATCCTCCTTAGAGAAAGGTTCCCACCATGGGAAAGGATTTGAGAGTTTAGAAGATATCCCAAGGATATTTATTTAGTTGCTCCAACTACTTAATATTTTCAACTTGGGCTATGGTTATTACATGATTAGAAGTGCCTCATTTGACTAATTTTGGCTTTGGGAAATTGAAGTAAATGTTGGCTTAGATTTTTTTAAACTTAAATTATGTTACTCTTCCTGGCACCATCTTTTTGTGGACCCAATTAAAAGTTTTAGGTGAGATCACAGGATCATAGATCTAGACCTAGGCGTGACCTTAAAATCCTCTAGTTAAACCCCTTCATTTTATAGATGAGGAAACTGAGAACCAGAAAAGTTGTGATTTGCCAAGGTCACACAGTGAATAAAGAGCTGATATCTGAAGTCAAAGCCCATTATTCCAAGTTCAGCAAAACTTTTCTATATTCTCTACTGTACTATACTGCCTCCTGCAGGAAAACAATGTTGCAGTATAAATTAGATAAAAGAATTCTTCACATTACTATGTCCTTTTAAAAACACAATTTTAGCCTATGGCTTAATTTTTCTGCTTGGACCTAGTCTCCATTCTATTAATAGTTCCTATAGTTTCTTGGTGGGCAGAAATCTGAGTGTGCAATCCTGGTCAGTCACATTAATGGAGGACCTGTTGCATGGGGCTGTGATCCATAACTCTGCACATGGTTCTCTGCTTTCACTCTTTGCAAAAGCTTCCAATAAATATGAGATACTTGTGTTGTGGAAATAGATGTGGGCTGTTTGAAATTGGCACAGAATAAAGGGCCGATCCAGAGCATGAACTCTTTAAATTGTTCAAGTGATTACGTGTCATTGAGTTAAAGCCTGTTTCTCTTAGCTGCCTGCCCATCCACTTTTATAGTTACCAGGAGGCAGGGAGTCTGCAACCAGTGTAAGATACCTAATCCCTGGTTCTCTGAGCAAAAAAAGAAACAAATAGGGAATGGGATTGTTTTCAAGGGAACATCCAAGAGATGACATGTAATTCTTTCTGTTTACAAGTGGCAGTACTCAAGCTGAGGCCCAGGATTTAAAAATAACAAAAGCTAGCATTTGCATAGGACTTTGAGGTTTGCAGCAATAATCTTAATGACTAGCAGTTATACACATGTTATTTCATTTAGTCCTCACAATAACCTTGTAGAGTAAGTATTATTACTGTCCCCATTTTACAGATGAGGAAACTGAGACTTTTTTCCCCTAATTTTTGCTCAGAATCACATTGTTAGCAAAGTTTGGAATTTTGAGCCTGGGGCTTCCTGACCCCAGCACTAGAATTTAATCTAGTCTAGGCTAGAGGTGTCAAACTGACTGCTAACACACTACTTTTGTTGTTTTAGTTTAGTCATTTCAGTCTGACTTTTTGAGACTCCATTTGGGGTTTTTGTGATAAAGGTAGTGGAATAGTTTGCCATTTCCTTCTCCAGCCCATTTTACAGTTAAGAAAACTGAGGCAAACAGAGTTAAGTAACTTGCCCAGGGTAAGACAGCAAGGAAGTGTCTGTGGCCATGGTTGAACTCGGGAATGTGACTTTTCATGATTCATGCTAGCTTTTGAGACATTCCTGAATATAGCCAATTAGCAAAATAGGTTAAAATGCAAATAGAATATAGATTATATTAATGTGTTGTTATTCTAAGTCAATGTGCAGCCCTCATGGATCAGTGGCTCCTGTTTCTATTTGAGTTTGACATAACTACATTATACTTTTATTTTGGTAGAGAATTGAATTGTATCAATAAACTAGACACAATAAAATGTCACATTGAAATTTGTTGAGGTTTCCTGTTATCAAGCTAGTTACTCTGCCCTCATCCTTGAACATATTCCTCCGATTGTCCTCTATCCATGACTTCTTATCGTTATCTGTGTCCTACATAACTCTATCATAAGGAATCTACCCAACAAATTGGGAAGATTCCTCTTGATCATGTGATATTATGTGATTACCAGCAGAGCACACATGCTGTCCATTGATTATCACTCCATGATCAACTTACCTCTTTTCCTTTCTAATAGCCCTTTGATGTTGTTTTCCTCTAGCAATTCTTCATTGGTAAGCAGTTGCAGTCTACTGTTTATGACCTTCACCTCTCCACTATCTTTTGAGTCACCCACAATTTAGTATTTCATCAATCATAGTCTTGAGGCATCACTAGGAGAATATATATGTGAAATAGATGGGCCTTTACTTCCAAGAGAGGCAGTAGGTTTCATTAAAAAGCAGGCTGCAGTTGATAATTGTGGAAATATGTCTAGAAGAATTGTCCATGTGTAACCTCTATTGGATTACTTGCTGTCTGGGGGTGGGGGGAAAGTGGGGAAGGAGGGAGAAAAATATGGAAGATAAAGTTTTTCAAAGATGAATGTTGAAAATCATCTTTGCATGTATTTTGAAAAATAAAAAGCTGTTATTAAAAAAAAAAGCATGTTGCAATTTTCCAAAGTCAATCCAATTTATTGTCCTCCCTTCTTTTCAATGCTGGACCTGACTCATTGTCCACCTATAATGTTTATTTAAATTATATGTACTAATGGATTAACTCTATAGATTGTATATCTAACTGATTATCATAGTTTGGATTAAAAAGCATTCTTCATCTATTTGGCTTTTCCTGTGTGGAAAATATCTTAAAATCCCTTTGTTTCCTCTAAAATTCTACCCAAATGCTATGTTCATGAAGCCTTTCTTGATTTCTTCCATTCTCATAATAATGTTCTCTTCCTACCCAAATTTATCTTGTATTTATTTTGTATCTATTTTCTATATTTTACTTACATTTACATTGATTCTTCTGAATGGAAGCTCCTTTGTTTTTGTCTTTGCCTCCTCAGAGGCACAGTGCCTCACACAGAATAACCCTTAATATAATTTTTTTTTTTGATTGACTAATTGGATAGAGTCAATTCTTTTGAGTATCTTTATTTATTTTTATCTAACCTACATTTTTATCAAACTAGGGAAATTCTACCTAGGAAATTTCTTCAATTAATGCAGTATTTATCATATCAGAGTTTATTTTGTGTAAGAAACTACAGTTTCCTGGGTTCTGCTAAAATCAGCACAGTGTTATCTGTGAAAAGGAGTCTCCGAAGGATCTGACACTCTTTATAATGAATTTTGATCCTGTTGGACATTGTCTATGATAGTAGAAGATATCTCTAGAAAATATACAATGTATATCATAATCAGAGGGAGTGGAACAAAGTTACCCCTACTGTTTCATTTTTCAACGAATATCCTACAATTTTGACACACATAAAGAAGATACCTTTTTGGAGAGCCTTTGCTTTATCAAACTAGTAGTTAATATAGCTAATAGTAAGCATTTAGCTAATTGAGGACTTGTCACCCTCTTTTTTGTGGCTTTCTTTTTAGAGACCAAAATTGTTGCTTCATAATATGATCTCATCATAATTCAAAGGTTACATGTTTCTTCATTTTTATCCTCCAAATTTGAGGTCTGATGGTTTGAGTAGCTGGTGAGGATTAAATAGTGCCTAAGAGATTCATCAGATCTGGCCATATCCATTATCTAGATTTCTATGAGTGAAAGGTTGCATGAAGGAAATAAATATTCCCAGTAATTTTCCTCTAGTTGAAGGAAGAAATGTTTGTGACTGGTTTTTTGAATGATCAAAGTCATTTTTAAGTGAAGCATCAGAGTGGGACTTTAGTATTAATAGTAAGTAAGCAAGAGTCAATCTTGGACTCAAAAAATGGTTCAAGTATTACCATTCACATATACTGAGTTGTTTAATTCTTGATAAGTCACTTAAAGTCCCAGAACCTAGGGTAACAGACTCTACTACTCAAAGATAACATATGGCAGAGCAGGTATGGATATGCATTGTCTGAGGCTGCTACCTTAAACAAAGGAAATCTAAGAGTTCCTAAAACCTATGAAATGCAGGTCAGACCCAAAAAAGCATAATAATAATAAGCAATAATAAGATAATTTGATTCTATTGTTGTTATAGTGAGCATTTTAGGATCATTAAAAATATTTCACAATTTCCTAGATGTATCTAGCTTGGATTGCTTCCTCTTATTTAAATTTGGGTCCAGTACATTGTTCAAAGGCAGCACCTACCAAATATATTTATACTAATGACCTGTTCATTGTATTATCCATTCAATTTCATGTAATAATCAGGGTAATATGTAGTTTTTTGGATAATATAGTTTTCATTCACTTTATTTTTCTAATGAATATAGAATTATTCCAATTGAATGTGTATTTCATTTGTAGTTCTTGATAAAATTAGTATAGTGTCATCAATAAGTAGAAATATTTGGAGAATCTGATGAATTATAAGAAATATTTCTATCTGGACTCTACACAGAACTTGCTTCATGCTTATAGCATATTTCTCTCTGTTGTATGCCTTGTTTGAAATACATCATTGAACAAAGTTATCTCTGAAGTCTCATATGACAGAATTTTATGTAATATTAACTTATATGTGAAAGATATTTTGTTTGAGGGGAACCTTTAAAGTTCCCTTTTCTTCTACCTAAACAGATTTTTAAAAAGAATGAGCAAATAAACAACTTATATTCTTGTAAACCTCTATTTGAGAAATTAATTTCTTTGTTTGACAGAAAACAATGTTTTTTTCTTGATTCCTTTGGCTCCTTACTGTTTTTGATATGTGTAGTGACTGCCTTTTTTCTTCAAGATTACCCTCAGTGAATGCATAGATCATTCTCATAAAGATTTTTATACATTAAAAAAATTAGGCATATTGTTCTGTAATGGTTCATGCCTTTTTGGTAATCTTTTCTCTATCTATTTATTCATTCATTCATTTATTGTAGGGAGGCATTTGATATAAATATCATGTGATTGTGTCCCTTACTTTGAAATATTGCCTTTTTTTAGATTTTGAAAATTGATGAGAATTATTTGTTTGCTTCATTTAAATTTTTCTGTCTTAAGAAATGTATCTAATACTTCTTAGCTGTGTGACCCTGGGCAAGTCACTTAACCCCAATTACCTCAGGGGAAAAAAAAAAAAGAATCTGTTTTAATTTTGGTTCTCTCCCAAAAACCTTAGCACCTACCAGAGAGGATCTTATGTGATGTGAATAGAATGCTGGACTTAGAAACAGCAAACTTCTTCTTGAGTCCTGATTTTGACACTTAGGCAGAATAAACTTTGACAAGTTCCTTTAACTTTGGAGCTTTGAACTTTGCTTGTCTTGTCTATATAAAGCAGATGATAATACTTACTAGGGAAGTGGTAGAACCTCTCAGAACCTTAAGTAACTTAACCACAAAATAAGGATTTGTTCTATCAAACTCATGAGCTTATTGCAATGAAAGTGTTTTATAAATTAATATAGTCAGCTACTCTGGAAAATTTTTATTTTTAACTTGCATAAGAATTGTATTGTATATTCTATAGAGTCAATGAAATAGGCATTAGGGCTAACTTTGGGAAAACACTAGCCTGAAAATACCAAAAAGATATTAAATCATGGACTTGAATGAGATTCTTGAACAAATCTAGTTTTACAGTTTGAGTGAGTTAATCTCATGAAACCAAAATATTTTATTTCGTATAACACAGTTATGTCCATGATCCCATGGGTAAATCATGGAATAGTGCTTTGTCAATCTGGTTGTAATAAAGTATCTGCAGTGAATTTAGACATTGTTGAAATCTGGATATACTAAACATTTGACAGAATCTGTCATGGAATGCTTCAGGGATTTTTCTTTGGCTCTGTGCTATTCAGAAAAAAAAAATTAATTAGTGACTTAAGAGGCTGAAAACTAAGGGGCAGTCTGGTCATTGTGTAGATTTGGGTGATATAGTCTCTGAAGTTCTTCCTGATGCTTAGATTTTTTAACAAACTATGATGAAATGTGTTTTTCTCTAGTTGTTTCAGAGTTCTTTTTATTCACATAATACTAATTCTGCACACTGAGAAAGTATTATTACTTCCTGCATGAGGGGAAAATCATAAACGTCATCAACTGCAGCTAAATGCCTCAAAACATTCTAACTAACCCACATGAAAAAAAAAATACAACCCTGGATTTACCAGTAGCGAAAAATCTTAGTATATATTGTAATAGTATATAAGCAAAATTCAAGAGCATGAAAGAATCAATAAAAAGAACTCAAGATCTCTTTTGAATCATCTCTGTTGGATTATTAACTTTATCTTAGATCATGGGCATCAGCTGTTTCTTCTCTAGCTATGTGTCAGTTATGTGTAGGCTGTGTGGTAGAACAGAACATCTGCAGTGTAGAGACCCAAGTTTGATCCATGTCTCTGCCACTTATTAGCTATGTGATTTTGGGCATGTCAGCTAATATCTTTGGGCTTTGATCTCCTCATCTAAAATGAGGTGGTTACCCAGAGAATCTTAACATTCATTTTTGTAAGATTTTGAGTTCCAAATTTTCTCCCTCCCCAACACAGCAATCAATCTAGTATAGTTTATATATGTAATAGGGAACATATTTCTATATTATATATTATGTGATTTTCCATATTAGTCATGTTGTGAAAGAATCAAAAGGGAATTAAAACAAGAAAGAAAAAACAAAAAATGAAAATAATATACTTTGATCTTTATTCAGACTCCATAGTGCTTTCTCTGGGTGTGAATGACATTTTCCACACAAGTCTATTGGAATTGTCTTGGTACTGTATTGTTGAGAAGAGCTAACTCTATTGTGATGGAAACTGCCGTCTGTATCCAGAGATCTAGAAAATTGAAAATGATCAAAACACAGTATTTTCACCTTTTATTGTTGTTTGCTTGTTTGTTTTCTTGTATTTTTTTCCTTTTAATCTGATTTTTCTTGTGCAGCATGACAAATATGGAATTGCACACACTTAATCTATATTGGATTGCTTGCTGTTTTATAGAGAGGAGATTGGCAGATAGGGAGAGGAGAAAATTTTGGAACACAAGGTTTTGCAAAAGTGGATATTGAAAACTTATTTGCATATATTTGGAAAAAATAAAATACCTTTTTTTTTTTTTTTTTTTTTTAAAGAGAAGAGCTAAGTCTATCATAGTTGGTCATTGCACAATGTTGCTGTTACTGCTTATAATGTTCTCGTGATTCTGCTCACTTCACTCAGTGTTAGTTCATGTAAGTTTTCCAGGTAATCTAGGTAATCTCTAAGGTCCCTTCTGATTCTAAATCCTGCGTTGCTTGGATTTCTATTATTGGTCAGTCATTTCTGACTCTCTGTGATCCCATTTGGGCTTTTTTTGGTAAAGATACTGGGTAGTTTGCCATTTCCATATTGCCTTTAAAAGAAATAAGAAATCCATGATAGTGAAAAATTTGTACACTCATTGAGATGGATTCTCACTTGTAAATATATTCACATTTTGTACAAATATAAAGATTAGTGAAGTTGGGGTAGGGATGAGGAAAAGTGGAAAGAATTAGAAAAAAAAGGAGAGGGAAGTTTTGTAGAGGTAATCTATATCTGCTGATTTTCTAATACTCTTCTGGACTACTTGATTTCAGATTTCATACTTCAGAATGAGGACTGAGTCACAAGTTTTATTTTGAAATTATGGCAGTATAACACAATGATAAGAGGCTATGTGAGAAGTCCTGTGATCAGGGTTAATATTAGACCTTTCAAATATTATAGTTCCTTTTTACTTTTAACTAAACACAAAAGGTGATTCATTGGATTTGATGCTGGGCCTGGAATCACAAAGATCTGTGTTATAATCTGACCTCAGAAACTAACTTTGTGACCTTGTGCAAGTCATGACCTCTGTTGTTTCATTCCACTGAAGAAGGAAACACAACCAGTATCTTTGCCAAGAAAACTCCATGGACCATTAACTGAACAAAAACAAACATAATTTCATAATAAATAGTTTTTCGTAAAACTAACTACTAAAATAGATGATTATTCCCTTTCCCTTCGCTACCCCTAAAATTAATCTCTTCTCACCCCAAATCCTTCATATGGCCCAGATGATTAATTTTTTAAAAAATTCTACAGTAATTCATGAGAATCAGCTACTAAAAAGTTTGCAATTTGCACAAATGGAGGGAGTTCCTACATTGATATGATCCTGAATCCTTGGAATATAAAAATATTTCCCAGGGGACTGGGCCTGGCCCTGTGATTTCATTGGCCATAGGAAACTCCCATCCTAAGAAATTCTACTAATACAAGTTGTCACCTTCTCTGCAACTTAAAGAGCTAGAGAGTTACCTAAAATATTAAGATTATGTTACTTTTTCAGGAGACACACATCTAGTATGTATCAGAAGTGGGTTCTTCCTGGCTCCAAGTTATTCTAGCCCACTGTGCAGTACTACTTCTCATATTGTATTTATCACATTGCTTTCAAACACAATGTAGCAGCAGGAAAGTATCATGAAATATTTATCCTCAGATATATGGAAACAGCAAGACCTTCCTTCCTCAAATCTTTTAGTGCTAATTTACTACAATGTATTCAGAGCATTTGCTTTTTATAAACAATTTTTTAAAAAGTAAAGTCTACCCAGATTTGTAGTATTTAGGTTTTTTCTTTTTAAGCTGAACTTTTTCCTATATTGTAGCAATAGGCTTCCATTTTTATTTATTTATTTATTTATTTTTATTTTTTATTAATTTTATTTGATCTACATATTTTTTTGACAGTACATATGCATGGGTAATTTTTTTTTTACAACATTATCCCTTGTACTCACTTTTTTTCCGAATTTTCCCCTCCCTCCCTCTATCCCCTCCCCTAGATGACAGACAATCCCATACATGTTAAATGTGTTACAGTATATCCTAGATACAATATATGTGTGTAAAACCAAATTTCTTGTTGCACAATAAGAATTGGATTCAGAAGGTAAAAGTAACCTGGGTAGAAAGACAATAGTGCAAACAGTTTACACTCAATTCCCAGTGTTCCTTCTCTGGGTGTAGCTGATTCTGTCCATCATTGATCAACTGGAACTGAATTAGATCATCTCTATGTTGAAGGTATCCACTTCCATCAGAATACATCCTCATACAGTATCATTGTTGAAATGTATAATGGTCTCCTGATTCTGCTCATTTCACTCAGCATCAGTTGATGTAAGTCTCTCCAAGCCTCTCTGTATTCCTCCTGTTGGTCATTTCTTACAGAGCAATAATATTCCATAACCTTCATATACCATAATTTACCCAACCATTCTCCAATTGATGGGCATCCATTCATTTTCCAGTTTCTAGATACTACAAAAAGAGCTGCCACAAACATTTTGGCACATACAGGTCCCTTTCCCTTCTTTAGTATTTCTTTGGGATATAAGCCCAGTAGTATAGGCTTTCATTTTTAATGATATAATATCATTATTTGCTATCCTTTTATTTAAAAAGAATTCTGCCTCTGGTAGGTAGCATTTGTTCCAACAGAATTTATTGGGAGTAATTGTGACGATGAGAGGAAGAAAATGTAGTTCCCAAAGGAGAAGTGATTGCCAACCCCTCTTAGAAACCTGAAAATTGCTTCTGGTAGGTTGTGCCTGCCCAGGCCTGTGCCAGTGGCCAGGCTGGATTCCCCCACATTTTGATTAAGCCCTCCTCTTTTCCTTAAGGGTGAAGGTGCCTCTTAACATCCTGTGCCAAACAGCTTGCCCTGTCTTACAAACATCCCTCACTTTGTTCTTGATGGTTTCTCATCTTTAATTACTGATCATTGCATTAACTACTAGACTGTTAGCTCCTTGGGGACAGAAACCAGGTGTCTTATCTTTGTAACTTGAGCTCCTAGCACAGTAGGCACCTGGTAGGTATTTGATGAAAAAAGATGAATTCAAATCAATTCACCTGGAGACAGACTTGTCTTTCAGTGAGATTTTATTAAGCATGGGCTATATGCCAGATTGTGTTCAGTTCAAATAATTATTAAGGACCTACTTTGTGCATGGCCAACATGTTGTATGTTAAGAATATATACACAAAAAAGAAAAATGGGCCTGGCTCTGTTGTAGGTCTCGGTGAAATCAGATATCTATATGGTTGTGGAATGCATTCTGGCATCCCATTGTGGGAAATTATTCAAAAGAGATTTACATTTCTCAGCAACAAGAGTAAGAGACAGCTTGGTGTGATGGAAATTGTGCTGGGCATGGAATCAGGGTAGAACTGAGTTCAAATCTTGCTTCTGACCCTTGGATTTTTCGTTTGTTTTTTACTCTAGGAGAGAGACCCTTTCTGAGCCTTAGTTTTTTTTTTTTTTTTTTTTTTTTTTTTTTGTTTTGTTTTGTTTTGTTTTTGTCTATAAAATGGGGCTGACCTGTTCTACAGGTTTGTTGAAGGGTACAAATGAGATGTTGATAAAGGTCAGTATCTAATGTTCTTATGTGCTGCATTTCCTCTTATAGTCTTAGAATGTTTCTAATTTCTCCTCACATCTTCTCCTAACGTCCTTATCCTTCTCTTCAAACATTTGCTCAAGTCTGGACAAGATATAAAGCTTTCCCATTCACTGTGTTTCACAGAGACAGCCAGGTGGTAGGCACAGTGGATAGAGCATTGAGTCTGGAGTTCAGGAAGACCTGCCTCCAATGCTTCCTAACTATGTGACCCTGGGCAATTCATTTAATCTCTGACTCAGTTTCATCATCTGTAAAATGGGGATAACTAGCATTGGTCTCCCATTGTGTGAGGATCAATGAGGTAGTTACAAAGTGCTATAGTAGGTGCAATTGTAAACATTTGTTTCCTTCCATGTTTGATATTTCCATAGCCCTTCTCATATATTCAAATCATATAGTACATAAAGTGTCACTTTGTCCTGCCTCAGCTCATTTCCATGAGGACAGGGACTATGACTTTTATCTCCCATAGTACCTCCACACACATGAATGATAATTACTGAATATCTTGGTATTTGTGTAGTCTAGACTCTCAAAAATTCACTGAGCATGTTTCTGCTTCCGACATGGGAATGCAGGTGAAAAAGTGGCTCTGAGTCTATTGTTTCTCCCCAGTTACAAGTTGTTTCCACACTGCGTCCCATCCTTTGGCTTCCGCCATCTGCTCTCTTTAACGGATGAAGTTGATAGCTTCAATGAAGAAGTTAAAAAGCAGAGGGTATCCAGAAACAGAGATGCTCCCGAAGGGGGCTTTGATGCAATACTCCAAGCAGCTGTATGCAAGGTAAGTTTCTTTCAGTGTCTGTGTGAGTAAAATTAAGCTCTGGGTGTGTGTGTGTGTATGTGTGTGTATGTGCATGTCTAGACTTCTATGGAGTTTTGCTTTATAGATGCAGTGTTTTCACACAAATTCCTGTGGAGTCCAGCCCATGGCCCCCTTCCACTGTTTGCATCAGAGGGTGTGCCTTTGCAAGAACCTTGAATAGGTCTGTGGCAATACACATCTGTAGGGTGATAGATTTGTGTCTCTGTCCCTGGGTGGAGTCATGAGATACTTTTTGGCCAGAAAAGTGCTGCTCAATTCATGTGCATAAGCAGCTTGTTTATTGTCTTCCAAAGGGAAGGAATTGACTTCATTTATACTGTGAAAGGGAGCTTTCTGGGATGATTTTTGGGATACCATGTTGTGACTGCAGTGTCCATGGAAAATCATCAGCTGGAAGAGAAGGAAATTAATTTCATGTTTCCTTTTTCATTTAATGCAAATTTGTCTTCTATTACTTTATAATATGAAGAGCTCTAATATGAGCTTATGGGGAGAGGAGGAAAATTCTAGCTGGAAATGATTGATGGTATATTTTGAGACAGTGTAATGTATAAACGATATTTGTTTGCTGATCATAGCTTTCCAGAAAGATTATCTAAGAAGAATTATCTAAGGTAGTATTTTCCAACTTTTGTGAGTATGGAGATTTTACTTTAACTTAAAAATATTTTGTGGACTCATGGAGTTATACTATTAGTACCATTGACCGAGAAAATAAAGAATGAAAAAAAGTTAATAGGAATTTAGTAAAGCTTTGAAGTGAATTTGTATCTTACTAATCATTGCATCTATGCAATTTGAAATATAGTTATATTATTATTATATATTATATATTATATACATATAATACATAGTATTTAGTCTACAAAAAAGGCCTGCTTAATTATGAATTTGCTCTTCTCTTACTATAACTCTTTTCTTTTCCTTCCCTTTCCAAAGTCCTTTAGCTCTTAGTCTGACAGATAAAAACCACTGATCTAATAAATAACTAGACTTGTAGAAAATAAGTGGAGGATTCCAGATTTGGACAGGGAGGCTCACTTGTTTACTAAATTTTGAGCAAAACCACCTACTTTCAGTTCATATAGTACTTGGCCACAGACAGCTTGTGGAGTAAGGCTGGACCAACAGATTTTTCATATCTTATGCCAAAAATGCCCTTTTTTCTTCCTTTATGGGTTCCTGACAAGGTGACATGCCACCCCCATTGTTGTCTTTTATTTTTTCTTTAAAAAGCAACAAGAAACAATATGAGGGCTTTATTTATATTAGGGAAGGGGGATCATCATGGTAGTGGCAGAAAAAAACTGCAGAGACATTTTCCTGTTTTTTTTGTTTTTTTTTCCTAGCCCCAAGGAGATCTTGTTGTGTTAAGTTTTATTTGATACCTTGTGGCAGATGATGGATTCCTATCTTTGTGAGGAACACTATAGATGCATACACACATACAAGTTAAGTAGTTTATTTAGAGATAGTAAGAGTGATCTTTTCCACATAATGAAGCAAGACTGACTTTATAGGACTCTTGAGGTTTTATGAGCCTAAGCAAACTGGAAGGAATCAATGGGTAACAAATGGGGCAACTAACTTTACAGGTTTTGGAAAACAATGCAAGAAACAGTTTTATGTATCTGCTATGTACAAAGCACCATACTAGGCCCTTGGGGAGTTATAGACTTTAAGACATAGTCTTCAAACTCATGGAGCATACAATCCAGTCAGGAAATCTGTTCTGTACACAAGTAATATATTTACTTTATATATTACTCTAATACCTGGTAACTACATAAGAGAGACATAAGCAAGCTGCTTTATGACAGGATAGGTTGGGAGAATATCATTAAGTTATTACAATTAGGGAAAATGAAGAACAATTTCTGAAGGCAATGTCTTCTTAGTTGGCTTTTAAAGAATAGGTTGGTCTTGGAAAGAGATCATAATGTTTTTTTGACTGGTTGCCTGATGTTAGCTTACTTAGCATTTGAAATATCTGTATATTTTAGAGTTTTATTTTCAAGGATTCTCTCTTTGCTCAGCACAATTCCAGGCCCTGGCAGGGAACATGTAGTTCAGGAAGGACATAGGACTTAAATGGATTCATTGTTCATTGTTGAAGATTAGAGCAAGAGCTAAATGACAGGACCAAACAATGACTTGTTCTCTTAATTAAAATGATTAATTTCTGGCACTAGAAATGTCTTTTTAGTTCAGTATGTCAGACCTTCAGGACTGCGCTTAATACATCCAGATAGGTAAGCATATTTCTTATTTTCAAAGGTCACTAGAGAAAGAGATGCTATAGGTTCCATGAAAGGCAATTATGTCTTAGTGACAGTGGCTACATCAGTGATTGGGAAGATTTTTCAAATTTATATGACCCTCTAGAATCTGTTGAAGTTAAATTTTTCTTTCCTTAATAAATGTTGTAAAATTGGATACTTTAAAAGTCAATTAGTACAGAAAATGTACCTCTCCTCCTGGACAGATATGTGGTTAAGGAGCAGTGAATATGGAACAAACTGGGTTGATTTGTGTTTGTTAGTTTTGGTGAATAGCTTTTCTTTCTCCCCACCCCCACCCCTCCCTTTAAAATTCTTTGTCATAAGGGATTGCTCATGGAATAGGAAAATTGAGGGAAGTTTTTGGAAATGAAAGTGGTATAAAAACAAATGCTGCCAATTAAAAAAAATAACAATTACTTAAAGTGAGGCAATCAGTAGGCAAGGAGTTTCTCTATTTTTGTAGCTTTCCTTTCAAATGAGATAATGTATGTAAAGCACTTTGCAAAGTTTCCAACACTATATAAATGCTAGCTGTTATTATTGTCATTATTATTGCTGTCACTGTTTCTGAAAGCCTCTGTTTGAGCAAATGGTTTTCTTTACTGTACTTTGATCCACTTCCATTTTATTCCTAGCTATTTATTTCAGAAGTTTTCAATAGATTGTTGAACAGAATTTTTCAGTCTTCTGATTTGCCCAGAATAAAGGACCCTCCATTTCTCATTTATTTGACTAGACTGAATGCTCCCAGGTGATAAGAGCCTGCCAGCCCCTACCCCCTGTGGGAGCCTGACAAGGGCTTCACTGTGTGTAAGCAGGCAGTTTCCCCCTTCACAATGCACAATGTTTCATTAGAACCATATGCCCTTGAGATGGAAATGATAAGTATTCCTATCTCACACTGCCACAGCGAGCTCTTTGTTTGGGTTCGATACTGATGCTAGTTTAACTAAGAAAGATTTTTAGCTACATAGGATTTAAGAATGAGCAATGTTCATGTTTGGGGATTTAAATCCCATCTGTATAGTCCAACATTGATGGAGACTTCATTTATAAGGAAGAAAATTGCCTGTTTTTAGGGGATTTCCTTAAAGGCCAGTTTTAATTTTGCTTTGAATGAAGTTGAATGATTTTCTTTGCCCCCATCCCTTACAGCAGCCACTTTGCTGAGTGAGGAATTATAATAAGTCTCCAAAGCTGGAGATCCTTCTCTAACCTGTGCAGGAATTTGTCCAGATGGGATTAGACTATTCTGGGTTGGGAAATAGGTCAAATTCAGATTTTGAACCCTAGTCTTCCTGGTTCTATGGGCCTCTCTCAGAGCAAGATTGCCTTACTATTTCTGAGACTGGCACTGCAAATAGAAAGACAGCCTCAGCATAGAATAGAAGAAAATGGGCTGCATTGCCTTTGGGAAATTGGGCCATCTGTTCAGTGATCTCCAAGTGCAAGGTGCTACAAAAACAAATCCTTTTTAAAAACATCAGTTTCTACTTCTCCAATGATGCAGAATGGCTGCAAGTCTCTAAGAGAAATCCAAATTATGCCAGAGGATAATGGAAAAACCCATAATGAACTTAAGCAGGCTGCAACTTGTTACAACTGGTGAACTATGGTGTAAGAAACATTTTAAAATATATAATCAAGAACCAGTATGACCAGGTTATGGAGCTGCTTGTTCTATCCCATTAATTAAAAATGAAATAAAAGTTTTTTTTTTAAAAGATGAATATTTGTTATGTAATGAGAAGAAGAGTTTTCTCAATGCTCAAGTACTTTGCTAATAGTCCTGAAATAATAATGGAATCATGTCTTTAAAATGGGAAAGGACCTTGGAAGCTATCTAATTCTGCTCATTTCACAGACAAGGAAACTAAGGCTCAGAGAATTTAGGTAACCTGCCAAGAACTATACAGGTACTAAGTGGCATAGGTAATATTTGAATCAAGTTGTTTGGTCACTTCAGTCATGTCTGCCTCTTTGTGGATACGATTTGGGGGTTTTCTTGGCAGATACTAGAGCAGTTTGCCATTTCCTTCTCCAGCTTATTTCAAAGATAAGGAAACGGAGGCAAATAGGGTTATGTGACATGCGTAGGGTCACATAGCTGGTTGATTGGTTGTTGTCTTTTGATCTTGAAGAGGACCAAAATGATATCACTATGTTTGAGTTGAGTTACTGAGTGGCTGATGAGCCCAATACAATGTAGGAATGCTCTGTTACAAGTTGAATAAAAGTTATACTTATGAACATTTGGGGTGCTTCTCTACCTTTGTACATCTCACATTTTTTTCTGAGCTAATTCAATTCCGCTTTGCTCATAGAGCACAGCCCCTTCTTTGGTTAGAGCACACCATGTTGGGTGGTCCTGTGCCAGTGTTTTCCCATGTCATACAATCAATTCCAAAGTTCTTAAGAGAGACCTTGGGAGTGTCCTATCACTTTTCCTGATCACCTTGTGAGTGCTTGCCTTTTTTGAACTAAACTGCCAAGCATTCCAATTCTACTGCAAAGAGCACAATGTTGGACTGGCCACATTGTTCAAATGCCAAATGTATGCTTGCCAAAAGAAAAAAAAAGAATTTAACACAGCTACAAAGTGTCTGAGATCCTATTTGAACTTAGGAAGGTGAGTCCTGCTGACTTCAGGTCCATTGCTCTGTGTACTACGGTATCACCTTGCTGCCCTAAAATAACGTTGTAGATGTTGGCTCTGTTCAGCTCATTTATTGTTACCTACTATGTGCTAAATACTGGAAATGCAGACAAAAAAAATGAAAATAATCCCTGAACAATTTAGGACTTGCTTTGTGTTCCTCATTTGGTTGATTTCATTTGTTCTTTCAGTCAGAGCTCTAAAGCTGGAAGGGGTGATTTGGTTCAACTGCTTAATTTTGCAGATGAGAATGCTGAGACCCAGTGAGGTTAAGTGTCATATATGTCATAAAAATCAGAAGTAAGATTTGAATCCAGATGATAATATTAATAATAATAATGGCAACAATAATAACTAACAGATAACACTAATTATATGCCAGGCACTGTGCTAAACAGAAGGCAGTCCTCGCTCTTAAGAAGCTCACAAGTGAGCAAGGGAAGACAAAACATAGAAAGAAATTGAAGGGGTAGAGAATGATAAGATCTAGAAACATGGGAAATGAAAAAAATATTTGGTCTGGACATTAATGGAAGGCCAGAAAAGAATCTTCTACCCTCCACTCTCTCTAATCAAAAGAAAGGAGGACTGGCTCCTGGGGAAGAGTTATTGAAGAATTATGACTTCCAAGGTTAATGTGACCTAGCTGGAAGATGAGGGTGTGGGCAGCATGATGAAGCCCAGAGGAGTCCAGCCAGGTGGGAAATAAGAGAGCATTGTGTTAGTCACAGATACAGAACTTAGATAAGACATCTAAGTGGTATAGAGTGCAGAATCCAGAGGGAGAGACCCTTAGTTCAAATCAATCTTGCCTCAAATGCTTACTAGCAAGTAACTTAAAGTCCCTAAGCCTCAGTTTCTTTATCTGTAAAATGGGAATAGTAATAGCATCTACTTATGGGGTTGTTGTGAGGATAAAATAGATAATCCTAGATAACAGATAATAGATAATAGATAAGTCTAGCAAACCATGGAGTGTTCTATAAATGCCCCCTATTATTACTATTGTTATTATTACTAAGATAGTCCTTGTCTCATGGAGTTTATGGTCTGGTAGTTTATTTTTAGTGCCTAGTACAATGCCTGGCACACAATAGCTGCTTAATGAATACTTATTGATTGATTATGGGGAGCTAAACCACATTGGGAGGCAAAGTGTTAAGTGAGATCAGTATGAAGTCATTACTAATAATGAAGATGAAGGAAGTCTTTTTGGAGAATGTTACATTTTAGTCTCACCTGGTCCCCCAACCTCTCCTTCTGACACTGCCAATCCCTCTGGTACAGTCCCTTATCACCTCAATTCTAAATTATTGCAATAGCCTGCAGATGGATCAGCCTGCCTCAAGTATCTCCTTATTCCAATCCTTTCTGTATTCACTCAATAAAGTGATTTTCCTATAGGTCTGCTCTTGTCACTATTCCATATTCAATAAACTCCAGTAATTCTCTATCGCCTCCAGGAGAAAATGCAAAATGCTCTGTTTGGCTTTGAATGCCAAACTTTTGTGTCCAGTCCACTTTTACCTTTCTTGTCTTCTTACCCCCTACTCTCTAATACCTACTCTTCCATCTACTGACACTGGCTTCTTAGCTGCCCAAAGAACGAAACACTCTTATCCTCCATCTCCAGACATTTTCTCATGCCTGAAATGCTCTTTCTCTGCTTTTGAGTATTGACTTCTCTGACTTCCTTTAAAACCTAACTAAAGGGACAGCTAGGTGGTATAGAGCTAGAGCACTGGCCCTGAAGTTAGGAGGACCTGAGTTCAAAATTGACCTCAGACTCTTCCTAGCTTCTTCCCTGGGCAAGTCATTTAACCCCAACAGCCTTAGCAAAAACAACAACAATAAATCTAACAAAAATCCAACTTTCTATGGAAGGCCTTTTCCAAGCCCCTCAATTCTAGTGCCTTCTCACTATTAATTATTTTCTATTTCTACATAAAACTTGCTTTGTATGTATTTGTATGTTGTCTCCCCCATTAGGCTGTAAGCTCCTTGAAGACAGAGTATTTTGCCTTGTGCCTTTTTTTTTTTTAAACCCTAACACTTAATGCAGTACTTGTTATGTAGAAGGCATTTAATAAATGTGATCAATAATGGTCTCTAGTTCTCCTTTGGTCACAAATTCCTTCCTCTTCCACAAGTCTGAGAGGTAAACTATGTAGGGTCATTTTTTATTCTTCATTCAAAATTGGGAGCAACCTCTTTGAAAAGCATTTTATTTGGTCAACTAAAGAGCAGAGAGGAAAGAAGGGTGAGGTAGGCTTTCACTGGTTTTATCCTCCCTCTTGACATCTTGCTGATTTCATAGAGAAAAGTCTTATTGATTCCAGATTCTATAATTCTAAGTCAACTTTTAGAGTATTTTACTATGGCTTGGGAGTAGAAAATGCTTTTGTCAAGAAAATTAAGAGATGATTACGGTTTAGAGGCTTCAAAAAGGGTGGTGTTTAAAATATTTAAAAGAAGAAACTTTTAAATGTTCTGACAACAAAATCTCCATACTAATAACTCTCCCTTCTGGGACCTTGGGCTCAGGATTATGAGCATTCTTTGCCTTGTCATATCCAGGATTCAGTCCCACCACACCACTTTGTAGTCATGCCCTGGCCCAATCTTTCCTTCTCCCTCCTTCCTTTTTTAACTCTTGACTCGGGGTATAGTTTCAAATAAAGACCACTATTGCTGGAAAAGATGTAACAGTCAATTGCCTGATGGTTCCAGTCCCCTCCCTAAAGATTCCCCCTTATCATGACTCCTTTTATGTACAGGTACTTTGTGGGGTTAGTAAAGAAATGTCAAGTATAGCCCCCATCTTCCTCCAGAACTACTGGTTAAAGTTAGTGTTTATTCTGAATAAGAAGGAATGATTTATTTAAATATTTTATAAAATCAGGCTGTTTGCCCTTCTCAAGAATAACCTTTGTTAGTGAGATTTTTTTACTCTGTTAAATAAATATAAGGTATTCTGTCTTGTGGTAGAAGACAGTGTTTAGGGGTTTACATCCTCATAATTTATTTTCCCCAAGAAAATACATGTTTCTTTTGTTCCATTGTTAAGAGTCTAGCCACCAAAACCATTTCTTAAGAAGCTTAGGTGCAGAGTGTAGATGGAAGCAAAAACAACCAGAGGCTGATGAGGACATGTTTATTGTTATAAGCAGACTTGGATATGCTCCTGTGTCAGGGAAGTGGAAACTAATCACAGCAAGAATTCCAGGGATACTTAGAGCCTCAGTGTTGTTCTCCCTTGAGTGGCTTGGGAATTAACCATCTTGAGAATAGGATAAGACATCTGGAGTGGCATCCTCAGCACACTCTCCTGCCTCACTCTTTTTTACCAGCCCATCTTTTCACGCCTTGAATGAATGACTCTTGGAAGGATTTCTGTAACAGTCTGGCCTCCAAAGAGACCTTTTTGTTTGTTTGTTTTGCCAGTTTAACATCCACTGAGATCTTGTGAAAGGTTTCTTAAAATTTTTATAAAATTTCCTAAACCCTTCAAAAATAAAAGGAGCCCTTTTCAATATCACCTGTTTTCCTCTCAGACAAAATGAGACCTTGCTCAGCATTTACCCAATGAGGGTCTGAATGTTGGGTTTCTTTGGTGCCAGGAATAAACAAAGGAGAAGGAAAGTTATAACACAGGCAAAGTCCCTGTCCAAGATTGATTTTGGTCACGTGACACTCAGTGGCCACTTACAGGCAGGGATTGAAAAATTCTCTCATGAGTATAGTAGAATGGCCATTGTCTGCATTTCTTGCAGTAGAGTGAGATAAGTATAGTCTGACTATAAAATTCCTTGACTTTGCCAGGGAGAATAGCAGATCCTCCAAAATACATACAAAGATAGTTTTTAATATCTATCCTTGCAAAACTTTGTGTTTCAATTTTTTCTCCCTGCTTCCCACCTCTCCTACTCAGCAAGTAATCCAATGTAGGGTAAATGTGTGCAATTCTTCTAAACATTTCCACATTTATCATGCTGCAAAAGAAAAATTAAATCAAAAGAAAAAATGAGGAGAAAAAACGCAAGCAAGCAAGCAAGCAAACAACAACAAATGTGAAAATACTATGTTGTGATCCATATTCAGTCCCCATAGTCCTCCCTCTGGATGCAGATGCTTTCTCCATCACAAGTCTATTGGAATTGCCTTGAATCATTGTTGAAAAGAGCCAAGTTCATCAACGCTGATCATCACATAATCTTGTGGTTCCTGTGTACAAGTTTCTCTTGCTTCTACTCACTTCACTCAGCATCAGTTTGTATAAGTCTCTTGGTAGACAAATTCTAAGGCCATGGTGGGCAATGGTAGATAGCCCAACAATCCATTATATATAGTTGGAATTATGGATGCTTTGAGGAAGAAAGGATCTTAAAGTTCATTTAATCCAACCATTTCATATTATAGATGAAGAATCTGCAGCTCAGAGGGAACACCTGATCACAAATTTTAAGCTGAAAGGGGCATTAGAAGCCATTTGTCCAACCCTCTCGTTTTATAGATGTGGAAATCAATCTTAAAGAAGTCAAAATATCTTGCCCAAGGTCAAACAATTACTAAATAACAGAGCTGGGATTTGAACTCACATTCTCTGATTTTAAATCTAGCTAGATTTTAAATCTAGCACTTCTTTATGTACCATGTCTTTCCTAAAATCATTTTTCCAAAGTCCTACAGTTGAAAATTCCTGTATCCAAACTTGTCTTACTGAAAATTTTTTATGCCAAGTCCATTGGGTTTTTTTGGTTTGTTTTTGTTTTGCTGTGCCACATAGATGCACAAACAATAAGCCACAATGTAAGAGAGAAAAATAAGCCTTTAGACTTTGATCTTGTCCCTGAGATGCCAAGCTATTGACATTTTTAGTCTCATTAATGAGAATAAGAGTAATATTTATATGTTTTTTAAGAAGAAGCCAGGAAAAACCATCTTTAAAAAACCAAACTAAACCAAACCAAATAAAATGCCAAAGGGTGGGTGGGTGGGGGGAACCTGGCAATATCAAATCAAGATAGTTTAGAGATTGTGATTTGAGACTTTTACAGTGACATCTGGTGGTTTCCAGTTATTGTTGCATTTTTAAACCTTTTGAATTTGGTAATAATTAGGGCTTTTTCTTCCTTTTTTTCCCAATCCATTACATAATTTTATTTTATGTTCCCCAGAGGTTTCTAAGTAGATCTGGCCCAAGTTAAAATCTTTATAATTAATCTGAATTAGGGTTTTAGTTTCACTGCCATTTCTGGAGAAGCACAGGTACATTGAGGAAAGAGCAGGACTGGGATGTGGGAGATCCTGGAAATTGTTTTTATTGTGTCACTATCTACCTCTGTGATGTTAAGCAAGTCAATCTCTCTGGGCACGAGTTTTCCTTATCCATATAAAGAGAGAGTTAGACTAGGTTTTTGTATACTATAAACTTTGCATCTATGAAATAAAGTTTTTTGGTTCTAGTTCCAACTCCTATTCCATCTCATTTTTCCCATGCATGCATTTCTAAATACATTGATAATTCTTTGGCTCCCATCCACCTGCACATAGCTCTGTACCCATAAAGAGATGTCTTTGCTCTTCTTAAAAATTTAAGAAGGTAAATAAATATTCCATATCTTCTCTTGATTTCTGTTGTAGGAACTCTCATTCAGGAGTCATAGAATGAAGGCAAATTAATTAGCATTTTTAATATAGAATATTTTAATTTGCTTCCAGTTACATATAAATACAATTTTAAACATTCTTTTTAAAAAGACTTTTGAGTTACAAATTCTCTCCTCCCTTTGAGAAGGCAAGCAATTTAATAAAGATTATATGTATGCAATCAACAAGCATTTTATATACCTACTGAGTTCTAGGAGACAGTGTGCTAAGAGCTGGGGATTCAAAGAAAGATAAAAGAAGTCCTTTTTTTCCAGGAATTCACAATATAATGGAAAAGACAACATGCATCCCTGAGTACAAACAAGATATAGACAGGATTAATTGGAATAATCACAGAGGAAATCTCTAGCTTTAAGGGAGATTGGGAAAGACTTTTTATAGAATTGAACTTGGAAAAGACCTTAGAAGTCACCCTGTTGAACTTGTGTTCAAACAAGACTGCTACAGTTTTCACATCTCAGACCTTGTCTGAAGATCCCAAGTGATGAGGGAGACTCACTACTTCCTGTAACAGTCCCTTCCACTTTCTTCAGATAGCTTCTATTAGATCATTTTGTTTTCTCATAACAAGTCTAAATCTTCATCCCTACAACTTCTACCCATTATTGCCCCTTCTGCTCTTTGGGGCCAAGTAGAATTAATCTGATCTTTTTTCCATGGGAGAATCTTTCACATATTAAAGACTTCTTTATAGTTCCTCTCCTTTGGTCTTGTACAGACTATAGACCAGTGCTCCTCAAACTTTTTAAATGGGGGCCCTCAGACTGTTGGAGGGCCGAACTATAGTAAAAACAAAAACTCACACTCTGTTTCCACCCCTCAGCCCATTTGCCATAACCCGGTGGCTGCATAAACGTCCTCAGCGGGCCACATCTGGCCGGGAGGCCATAGTTTGAGAATCCCTGCTATAGACTATCTTAAGCTGATTCTCATATGACATGATCTCAGGTCCTCCATCATCCTGATTTCTGTCCTCAAGTGTTCTCTAGCTTATCAACTAACATGGGCATTTATTAACTCTTCCATCTCCCCTCTACATTCTATTTCACTTACCATCTTTTATCATCTGCATAGATAAGCAATTTCACATTTTCCCAGAAATTTTTGTCAAATAATGGGTTCTTATCCCCAAAGCTGGAGTAGTAGTAATAGATTCCCGTAGTCATTGATTACTGTGTCTTATGTACCTAACCTTTTCCACTTATCTACCACTTTATTTCTTAGCCAATACCAAATGGGCTTTTTTTATTATAGTTTTTTATTGACAGAACATATGCATGGGTAATTTTTCAACATTGTCCCTTGCAATCACTTCTGTTCCAACTTTTCCCTTCCTTCCCTCCACTCTTTCCCCTAGATGGCAAGCAATATCATACATGTTAAACATGTTAAAGTATATCTTAAATACAATATATATGTACATATTTGTACAGTGCTCTTGTTGCACAAGAAAAGTCACATTCAGAAGATAAAAATAACCTGGGAAGAAAAACAAAAATGCAAGTAATCCACATTTATTTCCCAGTGTTCTTTCTCTGGATGTAGCTGGTTCTGTTCATCATTGATCAATTAGAACTGAATTGGATCTTCTCATTGCTGAAGATATCCACTTCCATCAGAATATATACTCATATAGTACTGTTGTTGAAGTGTATAATGATCTCCTGGTTCTATTCATTTCACTCAGCATCAGTTGATGTAAGTCTCTCCAAGCCTCTCTGTATTCCTCCTGTTGGTCATTTCTTACAGAACAATAATATTCCATAACATTCATATACCATAATTTACCCAACCACTTTCCAATTGATGGACATCCATTCATTTTCCAGTTTCTAGCCACTACAAAAAGGGCTTCCACAAACATTTTTACACACACAGGTCCCTTTCCCTTCTTTAATATCTCCTTGGTATAAGACCAGTAGTAATTCTGCTGGATCAAAGGGTATGCACAATTTGATAACTTTTTGAGCATAGTTCCAAATTGCTCTCCAGAATGGTTGGATCTGTTCACAGCTCCACCAATAGTGCATCAGTGTCCCAGTTTCACCGCATCCCTTCCAACATTCGTCATTATCTTTTCCTATCATCTTAGCCAATCCGACAGGTGTATAGTGAAAACCAAATAGTTTTGATGATTGCCTGTTTATAGTATAGATTTAGGTCTGGTTCAGCTAGGCTATCTTCCTTTGCAATTTTTTTCATTAATTCTCTTGATATTCTCGAAACAGTTTGATATGAAAAAGATCAAAGATGTCCATGGCTCTTTAAGAGCCTGTAGTATGAAAAGACAGCAGACAAAAGCCCAAACTTCTCCAAAGCAATATTGAATTCTATTCATTAAAATATGCTGTCTTCATCAAGGTGATAATAACTCTGCGGAAGTGTTTGTTGAGGAGATATATTGTATTCACTTCTGGGTATCATACCACATTTAAGATAGATATTTACAATGTTTCCATTGGAATGTTTCCAGAGAAAAGAAAATAGTATGGTGAGAGCTATTAAAAAATCATGCAGATGAAGAAAAGTTGAAGGAACAAAGAATGTTTAATTTGGATAAGGGAAAGCTAAGGAAGACGTAATGGTCATTTTCAAAGACATGAAGAGAGCTACTAGGGATAAAGGAGATTAGATTTATTCCTCCTTATTCCAGAAGTCACAGCAAGGAATATCAGATAGAAGTTGAGACACACACACACACACACACACACACACACACACACACACAGAGAGAGAGAAAGAGAGAGAGAGAGAGAGAGACAGAGAGAGAGAGAGAGAGACAGAGACAGAGACAGAGAGAGAGACAGAGAGAGACAGAGAGAGACAGAGAGAGAGAGAGAGAGAGAGAGAGAAATAGGGAGGAAAGGGAGAAGGGGAAAAATAACTTATCTTGCTTTAATCTGAGGAAGAACTTTTTTTATAATAACTTTTTATTTCTCAAAATACATGCAGAGATAGTTTTCAATATTCACCCCTGCAAAACCTTGTGTCCAAATTTTTCTCCCTCCTTCCCCCCTATACTAGACAGTAAGTAATCCAATATAGGTTAAACATGTTCATCTAACCATATTTCTATATTTATCATGCTGCACAAGAAAAATCAGATCAAAAAGGAAAAAAAATGAGAAAGAAAAAAAACAATCAAACAATAACAGCACCAAAAAAGGTGAAAATACTATGTTGTGTACTACTTTCAGTCTCCATAGTTCTCTGTCTAGATTCAGATGACTCTTTCCATCACAAGTCTATTGCAATTGTCCTGAATCATGAGGAAGAACTTTTTAACAGATAAAATTGTGAATGGTAATGGAATCAAGATCAACCTCCTCAGATCTTGTAAGTATTCATATAGATAGTAAATACCACGCCAGTATTTAAACCCAAGTCCTCTGACTGCAGAGCAAACACCTCTTTGTTATTATTTATTATTATTTCAGATTTTAATTTTTCCCCAGTTAAAACAAATTTTTTTTATATTTATTTTTAAAACTTTGAGTTACAATACTTAGCACAGTACTTGGCACATAGGTACTTATTGATAGTTAAGGTTTCTTTTTAGTACCCAATATACTAGCATGTGATACTGATCAATTATGTTATCAAAGGGTTGAAATAGTATATTATCTTTTTAATATATTATAATAGTCTACTTGTAAATACTGTAAATGCTCATTGGGAATATTGTCCCTAGTTTTCTTTCTCTGCTTTATATCAAATATGGTATAGGAGACCATATTGGTATCAGAAAGAGATTGGAAAGATGCCTTCCTTTCTGATTAGTGAAAAGTTTTGTAATATTTGGATTGGTTGTTCTTGAATGTCTGGTGGAACCATTTATGGTATTTAATTTTCTGATACTGGATTATTTTGATAGCCTGTTTCTTCTTTTCTTAAGTGGGGTATTTTATGTTTTTGTAGGTATTCATCTAAATTCTCTAAATTATCAATCCTGTAAGCATATAATTGGGTAAAATTATTTTCAATTATTTCTTTTATTTCCTCTTCAATTGTTATAAGTGGTCATTTTTCATTTTTGATAAGAGTAATTTTTTCTTTTTAAAGAAATAAGCTATTATCTTGTTAGATTTTCTCTTAAAAATAAATAAAACTTTGAGTTTTAGATTCTCTTCCTTATCCCCACACTCAGCCCCAATAAAGTACCTTTTTCAAATTGTACCATGCTCTCACCAGACTGTTTTTCGAGATCAAACTCCTCTCCTAGAGGGCCAATGTGCACCTCTATTATGCTGAAGAAGGGACCACTGCATTAGATAGAAGACTAGATTTGAATTGGGAAGTCAAATTTAAATGTCATCTATGCAATTTACTGGTTATACAAACAGGGGCTATTCACTGAGCCTCTCAGAATCATAGTTTCTTCATCTGCAAAATGGAAATGCTAATTCCTATCATACTTTATTGAGTAACTATGAAACTCAGAAGAGATAGCACATTTAAACAGTTTTACAAACTTTACCGTGCTGTATGTGAGATATCCCAGTGTGATACAGGAGAACAAGCACAGGTTTTGGTGTGAGAGGACCTGGCTTTGATCCACTTCTGATGCTTTCTTTCTTTACAATTTTGGGCAAATAACTTAATCTCCCCAGGACTTCAGTTTCTTGTCTGTAAAATGTTGAAGTTGAACTAGATATAATCTCCTTGGTCCCTTCCAGATCTACATCTATGATTCTATTCTTTTTCTATTCTTTTTTTTTTTTTTTTTTTTAAGAAGGTTACTAAGCCAAATCTCATATTAAGTCATTTTCAATTTCACATTTATGTATATTTTTGGGGGAGAGGGGTGGTTATTTTGTTTTTAAACTTTAGCATGCTCTTTGAGTGTCCTCATGCCTGGCATGCTTTCCCTTCTTTACTTCTACTGACCTCCTTGGTTTCCTTAAGTTCAACTAAAATTCCATCTCCTCCAGGCCTTTCCTAACTTCCCTTAATTTCACTGCCTTCCTGAATAGCTTTGCTTTGAATATGTATGTTTGCATATTGTTTCTTCCATTAGATTGTGAGCTCCTTCAGAACAATAATTACCTTTTGCTTCTTTTATGTATCCCTAGCATGTTTGGTACTTTAAAAATGTTCATTGAATTAAATTGAATAATCCATTGATGCTTTTTATCCATAGAAGTGACTAAGAAATGTTCCTTTTAAGCTATATGGACTTCAGTATATTTAACATAGTCAAATGTAGGTCAATCTGTACAAAACCTCCCTCACATTCCTGCCCACTTTACCATAGCAACTTGTTCCCTAGGGTAGGTGAGACAGGAGGAAAGGGGCCAGTGGAGGACCTGTGACTCTGCTTCCCTAAGTTATTGCTCAGTGATGGACTTGACTTTTCTTTTAGGCTGCGGATTGCCCTGGCCAGTCTCCAGTAGATTAGCATTTTTCCTCTTGAGGTCTGGGGTGAGATCTGGAAGATCTGGACTGATAGCATAGTTGACTGTTCTCCAAGTTAGTGCTAAATTCTGTTTATATGTGCTCTGTTTTCATAGTTTGTTGTGTATTGGGCTCAGTTGCTGGCTCATGAAACATTGTCATCTACTCAACATTTAAGAAAATGAAAGGGAGCTTTGGTCACGTGCATAGTCTCTGGGTTGGAAGAATTCAGGTCAGCGGCCAGGAGACAAAGTGAGTCATAAGAAAGTTAAAGCTTTGCTTGCATGCCTTTAGTGTGTTTAGGAAGAAAGAAGACAACAATGTAAATAATACTTAATTTGCTGGAATATATAGCATATGCCACGCCTTCAAACTGACATAATCATGACCTGAACAAGTCACTTTTTGTCTGTCTCAGTTTACTCAATTGTAAAGTGAGGATCATAATAGCATTTATCTCTCACAGAATTGTTTTGAAGATAAAAATAGGTAATTTTATAAAGCATGTGAAATGCTTTATAAATTTTCTGGTACATGGTAGGAGCTTTTAAAATGTTTGTTAGTTTCCTCCCTCCTAAGGAAGAAGAGTTTATTTATGAATGTTTTTTGTTTGGTTCCTTTTAACTCACCCAGTTATTTGAACAATGATTTCCCTTGCCCTGAGTAAATGAGATAATGTTTAGATTTTGAGGTATTTTTGAATTTCTTAGGGGAACCAGACTCAGGCAACTTTTCTACCACCTTCCATTCTAGTTAAAGTAGAATGATTTTCTTATATTACCTGATCAATTGAAGTTTGAGCAAAATCAGAACTCACATATTGACTGTCTTTCCTATTTTAGGCAGAAATCATGGAGCCTTAGATTAAGAAAAAAATTTCTTTTTATTCTTTTAATATTTTATTTTTCCAACATGCAAAGATAGTTTTCATCATTCATCTTTGCAAAACCTTGTGCTCCAAATTTTTCTCCCTCTCCTTCTCCCTCCCCTTTCCCCAAGATAGAAAGCCATCTGATATACATTAAAGATGCGTGATTCTTCTCAACATATTTCCAAATTTGTCATGTTGTGCAAGAAAAATCAGCTCAAAAGGGAAATACGAGAAAGAAAGAAAAACAAGCAAACATAAGAACAAATTTCAGAACTCATTTAATCCAGCCATCAGTCATTGGGTTTGGATTCAAGTAAAGTGCTAAATCAAGTACACTTTGCTGTTTAAAAAAGATACGTTCCTAAAATAGGACATAACAATTATGTCAAGATATAAGAAGATACCCTGTTTTCCAGAGCTGTGCCCTGAGTTTGGTATAACAACAATCCCTTGCACTCACCCTCTGGATAATCTCACCCTTTGGCAAAATACATAATTATTGTATTGTTTTGACCAGCACCAGATGTTCTCTGGGTGTTCTCTAGACAAGGACTAGACTAGTACCCATGTTCTAGTCATGAAGCCCTGCTATGAATTAAATTTTTCTCTTGTTGCTGTTACCTCCCATTGTCAGGGCTACAGTTAGTTTTATCCTCACTGGATAGTCACTGATAGAAGTATTGAGATCTCCCCTGCCTCAGGTCTCCCCCATTAGGGATAGGGCTCCAGCACATGTATCTAGATCCCTCCTTATTTGCAACCATTTCTATCACTTTGAAATTAAACTTTTGTTCAATTCCTGACTTTTCTGTCTGTAGTCTGTTCTGTTAGACTCCAGACATCCACAGGTTAGAAGCTGATTCAATCCAGATTGGTCTCATTGACTATTGCATTTTGGTGAATCAAATCACATTTAATTTTATTTAAAATTTTTGTTTTCCCCAGTTACATGTAGAAACATTATTTTTTTATTATTTATGTATATTCATATATTCATATATGTATATTTACATATTTCCTTATGACTCATGTTGGGAGAGAAAAAGTAGAACAAAAGGGAAAAACCATGAAAAAAAAAAGGAAGAAAAAGAAAAAAAGTGAACGTAGCACATGTTGATTTACATTTAGTCTTCATAGTTCTCTCTCTGTCGTTGGATGGCATTTTCCATCCAAAGTTTATTGGGGTTGCCTTGGATCACTGAACTGCTTAGAAGAAGCAAGTCCATCATACTTGATCATTGCACAATCTTGCTGTTACTAGATACAATATTTTCCTGGTTCTGCTTGTTTGATTCATGTAAATCTTTTTCAGCCTTTCTAAAAACAGTCTGTTCATTATTTTTTACAGAACAATAATATTCCATTATTTTCATATACCTTAACTTATTTATCCATTTCCCAGTTGATGGGCATTTACTCTTTTTCCAATTCTTTACTACCATGAAAGGACCTGTTGCACACATCAAATCATATTTTAATTGCTCTAAGGAACAATTTGAAGAAATGCTATGATGAATCTCTTTATAAAATGAAAAATATTTGTATAAAGAAAACAATGCTCTTCTCCCCTGTCAATTAATTTCTGTTCACATTATTCTACCAAAAATTATTTCCATAGTAAGTATAGTGTCTTCTGTCCTAGCTCTCCCTGACTTTTATATGGTACATGACACCATTAAGTACCCTATCTTATAAAAAATTGATACTCATTGATATCATAGACGTTTATAAAGATTTCATTTCCTCCTGTGTCCTCTTGTCCGTGATGAGAATTAAGAAACTTATGACATCATCTAAATCTAAATTTTCATTTTATGAATGGGAAAACTGAAAGTCAGAAATATCTATTGCCTTAATAAGGTCATAATAAGCAGTTGAGTTGGAATTTAAACCCACATTGAATGACTCTCTTCAACAATGAGATGATTCAAATCAATTCCAATTGTTCAGTGATGAAGAGAGCCATCTACACTCAAAGAGATGATTATGGGAGTTGAGGATGGAGCACAACATAGCATTCTCACTCTTTTTGTTGTTGTTTGCTTGCATTCTGTTTTCTTTCCCAGTTTTTTTTTTTCTTGATTTGATTTTTCTTGTGCAACAAGATAATTGTATAAATATGTATACAGATATTGGATTTAACACATACTTTAACATATTTAACATGTATTGGATTACTGGCATCTAGGGGAGAGAGTGGGGGAAGGAAGGGATAATTTGGAACAGAAGGTTTTGCAAGGGTCAGTGTTGAAAAATTACCCATGCAATGTTTTGTAAATAAAAAACTTTAATAAATAATAAATAAATAATCTCACATTGAATACAAATCCAATGTCCTTCTTACTGGACTATAACTGTTCAGTCCAGGTCCTACTTTTATTTTTATTTCCAAAAAATGACATGTTTCAATAAAAATAAAATATTAAACATGAATGCAAATGACTTAAATCACCTAGGAATATTTATGGTAAATTAATTTTACCCATAAAATAATTTTTAATCACTCCCATGAAATATGTAGCAGGATTCTTTGTCTATTCATTCTAACTCTTATCTAGTTTTAATTCATATGTACGCCATTGTTCTGGTTTTTTAAAATTTGTGTTGTTTCATCAGGGTCTTTCACATTTCTTTGTATTATTTATACTTGTCTTAATGACACTAGAGTACTCTATTCTATTCCTATAATAAATTCATTTACTTGACTACTTCTATTTTTTCTTGGACATGTAAGTAAAGAGCAGGGTCTTTGAACCTGAAACTGTTTCTTAATAGGATGATCATTCCATTACACCACAGTGTCTCTTCATAATAGAAAGCATGAGAGTATGTGAGTTCTCTAAGGAAGAGAGAATTTAGAATGAGAAGAGCAGGAAATTGTAGGTTGAATCTTAAAGGTTTGTTTTTGTCTAAATGAAAGAATGCTGGGAATATTTACAGTACAAACTAAGGAAACACTTCAAATATGAAGGACATTTAAGTAAGATCATACGACCATATCTAGTCTTCTGGAACCAAAATAGGATTGAATATGCCTTACTAGGGCCCTAGAGAGAATGAAGCACTTTCCCAAACTGATATAAATGGGTTTTAATGGTAGGTATTCTTATTGGGGCTAGCAGGATAAGATCTTGGCTAATAGGATTGAAGATGCTGGACCTAGGATTGGTGGTAGATTCCTGGTAATGAAAAGGGGAGGCTCAAGTGCAAGGGAAGAGAAAGAGAGGGGAGGTATCGAAGGCTAGTTTAGATTCAGATTCCTCTCTAGTGGGAAAGGAGCTTTGGGCCCTTACTGCTGGTCTTTCTGACAATGACATGGATTTTTTGAACATCCCTGAGACTTGTCTATTTTGGGGGATGGGAAGGCTGCTATTGGGGTCATTATAGCCCTGACTCAGGACCAGAGGAAAAAGACTCATGAGAAGACTATGTCTAAGCAGAGGCTTCTGACTCACCCCAGTCCCTGGGAGTAGGAGAGGTAATTAAGTGTTTTGATTTAAAAGACCTTTCCTTCCAGCTCTTGTTTAGCTGCAGGCTACAAACTGTGCCAATGTCAACATGATGCTGAAAGCAACGATTTCCTGAAGTCAGGACTCAGTAGGAAGAATATGCTCCCAGAGACGGACTGATTAGAGATGTGGTGGCTACACCAAGCCAGACTGAAAACAGAAATACTGTCTGCCAGGCACTGGGGAGGGCTGAATCACTGTGTCAGCTGTCACATAGGTCTGAAACCAAATCCAAACACAACCACAAAATCCATCTTTACAAGCCTCAATTCTTTGTCATTCTAATTAATTAAAAATCTCCCCCTAATCATCTTTCATTTTCTTCCCTAAGTTTAGGGAAACCTTAGGAAACCCTAAGTTTAGGTCTCAGTTTTATTTGGAAAAATGTGGACAAATTTTCCATTTCACCATTTAATTATTCAAATTCAGGGGCACCATTTTAGAGCTCCTTTTTTTCTTTATTCAGTTGTTTTCAGCTGAAAACAATTTCCTGTCTGACCCTTCAAATTAATTTTAACTAATTAAATTCACAGCAAAGATATTAGAGTAATTTGACATTTCCTTTTCCGGTTTATTTTACAAATGAGGAAACTAAGGCAAACAGAATTAAGGAACTAGTTCAGGGTCACACAGGTAGTATCTGAGGCCAGATTTTAACTCAGGTTCTTCTGAAGCCAGACCCAGCACTCTAACCACTAAGCCACTTCATTGTCCATTTAGATAGACTTTAGGAAACACGAAATAATTAAATCTCAGAATTGAAAGCAACCTTAGAAGCCGTATTGGCCTAGTCATGCCTTAACAGGAATACCCTCAATTTGTCTCTTATTTGGCTATTAAACTCAAAGGTTCCATCTTTTCCAATTTTCCCTATAGAGACCTGCAAACAGTAGATAAACAAATGTTTGCTGAAAAGGAAATTATTACTAGGTTACCCAGAGTTGTAATGAGTTTCATGGATATTAGGGTCCCACAATGAAACAGAATTTCTTAGCACATGGCTGGAAAGAACCATAGTGAGGATTGAAGAGATTCTGGACTTTTCCCCTGCCCTTCAGCAATCTGATAAAGCTAATGGACTCCCCCTCAGATAATGTTTTGTTAAGTTTATCTATATAATTTTAATATTTGTTTTAAAGCATTTAACATTTTAAAATCTTTTTTTAACTTAAATATTTTTAAAATTTTATGTTTTCAAGGATAAAATGCATAGGATTGATTATAAAGGAAAACCATTATGTTAAAATACTGTTGTACTAATATTTATACATTTTAAATATTGATTACATTATATTATGTGTACATTCTATATTTGTTATGTTTATATACATAATTATGTATTTATACATTTATAGCCAGCTGTGGGAAGGAGGGGTCACAAACCTACCCACTATATTCTTTTTATCTGCTTTTTAATCTGCTAACATTTGCTAACATTTCTACATCTAGCCAATCAACAAAACAGTAACTCAGGCCTTGATTTGTTGAAGAAGCTGATTTCCACGTAGAAAACAGTTACAAGGAAAATTTAAATTAGCTCAGATTGAAGCTGGCTCTAGCACACCCCTGGTTCTTTCCAGTTCTGATAATCAGCAAGCATTAATTGTCACTTGTGTTTTAGGGATGATTCTGTCATCTTTGGCAATGAAAAAGTCTCTAGTAGCATGACTACTACTAAGGAAATAAATGTCTGTGATTCTATTTCACAGATGGAGAACTCCTAAAGTCTAAATGCCTTATTTTGTATTTTAAGGAACTAATACCTCTAGAAGTTAAGTAATTTAAACATTAACATACATTAACTCAAACCCAGGTCTTCTGACTTCTAGTCTTGACTCTGATCATGGGCAAGAAGTCACTTGGCTTTTCTAGGTTAAAGTTTTTTCATCCATAAGATGAAAGATTTAATTAAACTAATTGATATCCAAGATTCCAGTTCTAGATTCTATAAGCCTATGGTCCTATAAGTGATTTGTTCAGAACAAATATCTAGTTAGTAGTGAAACTAGACCTGAGACTCAAATTTCCCATTTCTTTGTGCTAGAGTCCTTAGGAAAGAAAGAGGTATTTATTAAACTCTTACTATCCATCAGGCATGATGGGCATGCTAGGTGGTTGAATGGGTAGATTGTCAGATTGGAGGCAGGAAGATTCATTTTCCTGAGTTCAAATCTGGCTTTAGGCATTTACTAACTGTGTGACCCTGAGCAAGTCATTTAACTTTGTTTGCTTCAGGTTTTTTGTCATTAAAATAAGCTGAAGAGGGAAATAGCAACTACTCTACTCTCTTTGCCAAGAAAATAGAATCATAAAGAGGCTGAAATGATGGGAATAGCAACAAAAATATGTCAGGTACTGCGCGAAGCATATTGCAAGGACCAAATGAGAGAATATTTGAAACAACCACCCTGAGAGGTAGTGCTTCTATCATCCCCATTTTGATGGATCACGCAGCCAGTATCTGAATTTGGATTTGGATTTGAATTCATATCTTCCTGATTCCGGACTGGAGCTCTATCTGCCCATATCTCCTTCTCCCAGAGCTTCTTTCTTCAAACTCTACAGGCTTCAGTGTAGATCATCATACAGTCCAAGCTGTCAGCAGGGAAGGCTGTTTCTAATTGAAATACGCTAATGAGCCATCACTTGTAAAATTTCCAGTTTGGAAGGCCAGTCCTGGCTCTCGACTAAGCAAGTACTGAAAAACTCACCCACAACTGCCAACACTGCTATTACCAGCTATTGCCATTATATAACCAGAACTTATTTCTTAGCCAAAGAAAATTGTGGCTAATGGTGGAGAGAATATGTGACATTCTACTGAGCTATCCACTCTGCCTAATCACCTGCTTCACCTTATTCTTTGGATCTTTTCTTGGATCTTTTTCTCCTTTTTCCTTTTCGTTCTTTACTCATGCTTCTCTTTAAATCTTCCCATTCAGCTCTGGTCTAATGTGAATGTGGGTCTCTTCTGTCTTACCTTTATTATTCTTTCCTAGCTGGGGAAAAAAATGTGGAAACAATAAGCCTCTTCTATACTATTGTATCTAGTTATCCAGTATTTTGTGTCATGTCTGGCTCATCCATTAGCAAAAGTAAATAAGAGTTGACAGTGTCTGTTCCTCTTGATCACTCAAGCATCCTTAGGGATGGAGAGATTGGTTTATATTTTCAACCCCTGAAGCTCCTGAATTCCTTCATTCATTTAAGTAATCAAAAGGCTTTGTCTGACTTCTATCAATGAAGATATTCACATATAGCTTGGCAATTTTTTTCTCTTTTTAAAAATTCTTTACTATAAAGGACTGGGAATAGGAAGAGGGATATAATGAAAAATACAGCTAATGCAAAAATATTAAATAACTAAATTTTTTTAATTGTAAAAATGCATTTAAAATATATAGATACTTTTTAAAGTATAATAAAAATCAATAAACATTTTCTAAAATAACGACTTTTTGGAAAATCCATATTTATCCTTCCCTCCACTCCTAGGAAACCATTCCTTATAACAAGGCATTTATTAAAAAAAAAAGAAGAAGAAGAAGAAGAGTGATGGGGGTAGAGGGGTTAAAGAATAAAGGGTGGAGGTTAAGGGACAATTCAGCAAAATTTGTCAATACATGAGAATCTAATATGGAAAAGAATATTCTTCTACTTCCAAAAAACAGGGAGATGCCTTCCCATTAAGCAATTTTTGAGGAGAGTCAAGCTTATTTAGTAGTTATAATTTCACAGGACCAGTTTTGATTGTCTTGTGTTGTTTTCTTTCCATTTATATAGTTTGAGTACATGGTATTTTCTTGGTTCTACATCATTTTATCAGTTCATGGAAATCTTCCCATCATTTTTTTGTAATTCACCATGTCATTTGTTTCATTACATTTTTGCACCAAAACTTGGTTAGCCATTTCGCAAACATCTGAGTATTTCTTCTGCTTCTAGTTCTTTGATGCTGCTACAAATATTTTGGTATATTTGGGAACTTTAAAAAAAAAATCATTGATCTTTTTGGAGTATATGCCTAAGTGTAATCTCAGAGTCAAAGAGTATGGATTATGGACACTTTCTTCATGAAATTGTTTTTCAGAATGGTCAAATCATTTTACGGATTTAGCATTGAAACATTAGTGCTCCCAGCAATTTTAAATCTCACAGAGTTTTTTCCTAGGAATATAACTGAAGGAGCCTAGTATTTGGAATTAGAGAGATGTCATGTTATTTGTTGTTAAATCACTTTAGTGGGGCCTGACTCTTTGTACTTCATTTGAGGTTTTCTTGGCAAAGTTCCTACAGTGATTTGCCATTTTCTTCTCAGGCTTATTTTACAGATGAGCAAACTGGGGCAAACAGGACTAAATAATTTGCCTAGCGTCATATAGCTAGTAAGTATCTGAATTCAGATTTGAACTCAGGTCTTCTTGTCTCTAAGCCTGGCACTTTATCTATTGTGCCTGTGTTCATATCCCGAATCTAGCATGTATCGACTACAGGTAAATCACTTCCTAAGTCTCAGTTTCCTCATCTTTTAAGTGATCTCTGGTGTAAGGAGGAAGCTATGATATAACAGATAAAGCAATGGAATCTGGTGTGGAGACCGAGTTTGCACCCTGGATATCTTAGAATCAACCAGAGTCAGGATAAGCAAAAGTCCTTGGTCCTTATTCTTGGTCTTAAAGGGTAGACGTGAATTGGATGGACGCAGGATCTCCACCACCTTCCTTCTCTTCTACTGCCAAAGTAACTCTGGCTTGTCTTAATCCACCTCCTAGTCCCTTCTACAATTCTCTGTATACACCAAATAATTGATCCAGCACAGAATAGTGGGAAGGGCCATTTTCCAAGCACATTCTAATAGAGTATTGTCCATTCAGAAATTAGCCTTAAGTGCTCGGTTGTCCAAGTGCACCTACTCAGAGTTTCAGCCCTTTACAATCTGGGATTCAAAGGCTGTAATTCTTCAAATGTTGGTCTCACCATTTATTACCAGCATGACCTTAAGCAGACTACTTAAGCTCTCAGAGACTTAATTTTCTTATCTGTAAAAATGATGGAGTTGGACTAGATAGTCTTCTGAGGTCCTTTTTGTTCTACTCCCTATGTACTAAGTACATGTGAGTGACTTCTAGCTCCATGACACAAAGACGACAAAGTTTTGGTGTCTTAGGTTGGTTACTTTTGAGTGCTTTGTTGACCTTTTAGTCATTTAGCACAAGTTAAAAACCCATTGTTTGGGTGGCTTCTGCTTTTTCTATAACATGGTTATAGAAACGCCATTGTCAGGGCTATGAAAATTCCCTAGAGTGTGTGCAGCAGTGCATACTTGTGACAGTGCCCTAAGTTTGAAGTACTGGTCTATACCCTTTTTTTTTTTTAACTTTTTGTATATCACAGTCTGTTTTGGAATTATAGTAAGACCCGTGGACCCCTTCTCTGAAATTTTAAAAATGCATAAAATAAAGCATATAGGATTGTAAGTGAAATCAAATTATATTTAAATAGAATTATTAAAATATTTTAAAAGTTCTCAGAACTTTTACTTTAGAGAGAAATCAGGCTAAAAAGATCACTGAAGGAAATTAAATTTAGGATAATTGAAAAACCAGTAATGGTCCCAGAGAACAGTTAATGAAACATGTCATTCTTCTCATAGCAGAGGCAGGGCATATTGTTTTAGAATGTTGTATATATTTTTGTTGTTGTAGAGTTTTCAGTCATATCTGACTTTTCATGGCCTTGTTTAGGGTTTTCTTGGCAAGTATATTGGAGTGTTTCGCCATTTCCTTCTCCAGCTCATTTTACAGATCAGAAACTGAGGCAAACTGGATTGACTTGCTCAGGGTCTGAAGTCAGATTTGAACTCAGTACTCTATCCAATGAGCCACCTAAGCTGCCCAATATATGTATTATCACATAATAGAAATCTAGATCTAATGCTTAAAGGAAATTTTGTCCAGCACCTAGAACCATCTCTTCATTTAATATAGTAGAAAACTGAGGGCTAGGGAGTTCAATGATTCATAGGATTCTCTGTAATGGGCTTTCAACTGCCACTGCTGTTTGTAATAGAAAGATGGGAACTCCCCATTAGATAACAAACCTTGAGTGCTGTGAGCAAACGTGGTAATTGCAAAAGGACATCTCTCCTTTGTTTTTCTTATCTCCTATTCAATACAAAAGAAAATTAATTCTAGGATTTACCTTCCATGTATGTTCATAATAAATGAATAGGGTGAAGAGATTTGTTTTTCATAAAGAAAATTTTATTTGGTGCCCAACAGCTTTTTAAAGTAGTATAAAAAAAGGATCCAGATGTACAAAAAAAAAAAAAAAAATAGAACTAGATAAGAACCAGATGATGTGCAAGGAGCTGGAAACTGAATCAGTGCCTACCAGTTACAGAATGTGAGTGTAATGGAATATTATTGTGCTATGAGAAATGATCAGCAGGATGACTTCAGAAAGGCTTGGAGACACTTATCTAAACTAATGCTAAGTGAAGTGAATAGAACCAAGAGAACATTGTGCATAGCAACAATAAAGTATCATAAAGTTCTTTCTCCAATCTACTTTCCCCACCCCCAATCACATTGCTATTTTTAAAAATATTTCATTTGGATAACTTAATTATTTACCAAATTATTTTGTTTGCTGAAATGCTTTAATTCCATTAATTTTTCTTAGTTATAAAACAGACTTTTTCAGGGAACTGGGAAACACATCTGTCCAGAGATTTGAGAGGGCAAAGCCCCTTAGAATCATGTCCTCACATTTCCTTGGGTCTACTTAAAATATCATAGAGAAGGTATTTGGTTCAATGACCATAACTGGCCAGGTAGTAAATTCAATCACGATAATATACAATAATCAATGAAGTCATGTGGGGTAAATATTGCAGATAATTTACAAGAGTATGTTTCATGTAAGAAAATCAGGGTCAGGAATACTTTTAGTGGTTTGAAAAACTTGTTGAATTACACAGAGAAAGCTCATGGGCCAATCTGGACAAAAGCTTTCTGAGATACATCCATGTTTATGCAAGCTTCTCCTTCCTAGGATGTTTCTTTGTCAATATGTCTTTGGAATACTTCCCAATGTTCTTACACGTGGGCTATGAATGGATGGATGTACCAAGTCACTCACCTTTGTTTCATTCCAAAGCCCTTGAAGAATAGTTAAAGACCTTAGCTAAATATCTTTTGACCCAGCACTGTTACTACTGGGCTTAAATCCCAAAGAGATCTTAAAGAAAGGAAAGGGACCTGTATGTGCAAGAATGTTTGTGGCAGCCCTCTTTGTGGTGGCCAGAAACTGGAAATTGAATGGATGCCCATCAATTGGAGATTGGCTGAATAAATTGTGATATATGAATGTTATGGAATATTATTGTTCTGTAAAAAAATGACCAGCAGGCAGAATACAGAGAGGCTTGGAGAGACTTACATGAATTGATGCTGAGTGAAATGAGCAAAACCAGGAGATCATTGTACATGGCAATCAATTCTGATGGATGTGTCTCTCTTCACAATGAGATGATTCAAACCAGTTCTAATTGTTCAATAATGAAGAGAGTCATCTATACCCAGAGATAAAACTATGGGAATGGAACACAACATAGCATTTTCACTCTTTCTGTTATTGTTTGCTTGCATTTTTGTTTTTCTTCTCAGATTTTTTTCTTTTTTTCTAGATCCAAGTTTTCTTGTGCAGCAATATAAATGTATAAATATGTATATATATATATATATATATATATGTATATATATATATATTGGATTTAATATATACTTTAACATATTTAACACATATTGGACTACCTGCCATCTAGGGGAGGGGGTGGGGGAAAGGAGGGGGAAAGTTGGAACACAAGGTTTTGCAAGGGTCATTGTTGAAAAATTACCCATGTATATGTTTTATAAACAAAAGCTATAACAATAATTTTTTAAAGACCTTAGCTAAGGACTCAGGTATTTTCATTTGTCTTTTCTTCCCACAGGAGAAAATTGGTTGGCGGAAGGAAGCTCTCCACTTGTTGGTGTTCACATCAGATGACGTGCCACACATTGCCCTGGATGGAAAACTAGGAGGCTTGGTGCAGCCACATGATGGGCAGTGCCATCTGAACGAAGCCAATGAATATACTGCATCCAAGCAGATGGTAAGTGGGCGACTTACCTTCTTGAATTCCCTGACAAGCAGTTATATACTTTAAAAGAAGGGATGTTAGGCCCAGAAAAGAAGCCTGGAAAAGTTAAAGAGTTGTATTTTGGTTCATTATATAGGAAAACCAACAATTTCTGTTTTGTGCTTTGAGAGTTTCTGCTTTGGGTCCATCAACTCTCATAGACTGTAGGTAGACTGAGGTTGTCCTTTTGAAGTTTCCTGGGTGCTCTCCTTCCTGTTGAAAGGTGTGGGTATTGACTGTTAAACTATTCTTACGGAAAAGGTGTCCTATATAGAAAGATTAAACTGCTAAGTGGACACCAGAAAGTCAGTTCCGTGAGTTCTGGAAAGTCTCAAATACTTTTTGGTCTTGTTCCTAGGACTATCCATCGCTTGCTCTTCTTGGAGAGAAATTGGCAGAGAACAACATCCACCTGATATTTGCTGTAACAAAGAACCATTACATGCTATACAAGGTAAAGGGGTTAAAGGCATGGGCTCTTGACATTGGAAAGTAATTCTGATTTCAAGGGGAAAGAGGTCAAAAATGTAAAAAAATGGGAGTAGATTAGTCAACAGCTTTGGTTGAGTATTCTTATTTTATATAGGTCCTATTTTATAGGAGAGATTGAGAGGAAAAAGAAATTCTTGTCCTTACTCTGAAATCATTATAAAGAGAATGCTATCTCAGAATGGAAATACTTTTATGGAGATCCTATACCTAGAAGCTTAAAGTACTATAGTAATGTGAGCTGTTATTCTGGAGTGATTGAAGTAACTTTATGAAACCATTGAGGAGAGGAGGGAGTATAAAATAGGAAACTTGGTTTTATTTATACAGCTTGTGCTCATTTAAATAAAACAAAATAAAAAAAAAAATCAAGTCAAATCAAGTCAAAAAATCAAGTCAAATCAAGCAACACGGGAAACCTCACCCGGCCCAGAAAGGATTGACAGATTGATAGCTCTTTCTCGATTCTGTGCTCCTTGGCATTGGGAGAACATCGGCTTGTTGCATCTTCTTCCTCCTTTTCACTCTTTAATATCTGCAACACTTCCCTTTGACCTGGGGTCCTGGAAGTTGAGAAACGTATCTTTTTGCCTGACTACTTTTACTCTGCTTTTAATAATCTGCAGTCAAAACTGAAGTGATGAGACTATCTTTGTTAAATACCACTCAATCTTTTCCTGAAGTCCTTGCCTCCCCCCACTTTCCCCTTTTGCTCTAAGAAGTTCCTAAAAGATGGGAAAATGGCACAAGTGTTTTTTTTTTCTTATTATTCTACTTAATCTCCTATTTTTTTTGCTTTTTAATTTGCTTGTTTGTTTGCTTTTTGTATATGTGGGAGAATAAACATCTTTCCTCTACATATCTAGACTGCCCCAAGAACCAATATATATTTTTTTTCTGCCCTGCCTCAAATAACATCCTAAAATGATGGTGTGGCCTACTGGCTAGATTCCTCACTTCTAAGTCAGGGAGGCTTGGGTTCAAGTCCTGCCTCTGACAGTTAAAAGTTGTATATATAAGCAAGTTCACATAACCTCTTGATATCCTTGAAAAACTTTTTAAAACTTGAAGATGCCAATCTGCACTAGTGGAGGCAACTTTTTGTCATGCAGTTCACTATATCAGTGAAATCATAGGTCTCATTTAACCAAACAAAGGATGGTATCCATGCAAATGGTTTTCCTTTCCTGCCCACTCTTTCATAACTTTAGTTCACATGACTAGTTTAATTTCCTCTCCTTTCTGATCAATGGATCTTTAACACTGAGTAGCATATTTGCCAAATAGAGTCTTGGCAATTTACTCCTTCAGTACTGTTTTTTCCCAAGGGGATCAAGTCTTATTTTTCTTTCTGAATATATTAAACAAAAAAGAATTTTAAAAAACACTATTCTAAGTGGTTTTCCCGTGAACTCTTTCATTTAACTATTATATTAGTCAAGGAAATGGGGGAAAAATCAATATGTAGCCTGCTGAATTTTGAGTGTTACTATACTTGGATGATACCTTAGATACTGATACAGAAATCAGTAAGAGGAATAAGGCTTGTCTTTCAGATTAATCCAACATTTCATCCAAAAATTTCACTTACATGATATCCAGAGATCTTTTTGGAAGTAGAATTTTATTGATTTGTTTGAATTGCCCTTGAAGAGAGAAGTATTGGCACCTAAGGCTCTTAGAAATGTTTTCATTTGGATTTTAAGCAAAGAGTCAGGGATCTGTTCTGATAAACCTTAACTGTATTAAGATATAGCAGGTGGAATTGCAGGAAGATGCTGGGAGTGTAAAAGATGGTGTCTTAAGGTTTCAAAGAATCATGTGTCTTGAAGGGATCATCTCGGACCTCACTCAAATAATCCCAGAAATAATGTTGCCCTCCTTTATTTCCCTGTGAGAAGATGCTGCCATTTTTCTTCAATAAACCTAACTGCTTTGTTTTTTGTATATGTAAAAGAAACATTTCTTTCTTCTACATATCTAGACTTTCCCAAACACTAACATGTTCTTTTTTTTTTTTTTTTTGTCCTGCCTTCATTAACTCTACTGCTCTGCCTTAGTTTTTATTGTTAGAAAATGTTGTCTAATGATTTTGGGAATGGGCAGAGGCAAGTATTATTGGAATTTCTTCAATTCATTGTGTTTCAATGAGTATTCTTTTGTGCATAGTAAACAAAAGTAAAAAAACAAAAACAAAAACAAAAACCAAAAAAAAACACCTTGTAATCATTTTTTTTTTTTTTCTTTTCACAGAATTTTACAGCATTAATACCTGGAACTACTGTAGAAATTTTACATGCTGACTCCAGAAATATTATCCAGTTGATTGTTAATGCATACAATGTAAGTTGTTTAATTTCCTCCTTCTTCCTTCTAAATTCTCTTTTAACATTTTTTCAATGAATTTCATAAATACCCAAATGGAAAGCCTTTCTAAATAGAAAGTAGAACAGGAATAAAGGGGCTGCATGTGAAAGCAGGAATCTATTGTTTGAAACTCCTTGTTTTTTTGAAAAAAGCATATAATAAATTCAATGTGATACTTTCAAAGTTATTCTATTTCTCTCTTTAAATTTCCTTCTATTCTTTTCTGTGCAATTTCTAGTAACTCTTTTTGCACCCAGTAACATTATTACTAGCTTTCCTATCTGTACCCTCCTACCTCCATGAAAAAAAGAATAACACACTCCTTGTAACAAGAGAAATTGTTAAGTAACAGATTCTCCAGATGTTTCTTCTCTCCCATTCTACTTATTTCTCCCTCTGCTGTAGTGGAAAGAATAGTGGACTGGGAAACATGAGCTCTAGATGAAAATTCTGGCTCTGACACTTAACATAAGCAAGTCACAGCCCTGATGGACCTCATCTATAAAATGGGATAACGATACTTCCATTACCAATCTCAGAGTTTAACTACTGTGTAGATTTAGAGTTGAGGGGATTTTTATAGTCTATCTAGTCTTCATTTTACAGAGGAGAAAACTGAAACCCAGTGAACTTAAGCAATTTCGCCACACTCAAGCAACTTGGTCACACAATCACTAAGTGTCAAGAGACAAGATCTGAACCTCTGACTTTGGAATCAATATTCTTTCCATAGTTGTTCCATAAATGAGTTGTTATATTGTGATTCTTTGTGAAGAACTCTTTTTGGAGTCTCAACTGTCAGTAAATTAAGCATGGGAAGACCTGAGTTCAAATTCAGACTCCAAAATATTTTAACTGTGTGATCCTAGACAAGTCTTTTAATTTCTATCTGACTCACTTTCCTCAACTGTGAAATGAAGATAAAATGGAGTATTAAGGGGTGAGAGATACCCTAATAATGGTAAGTCCTGACAACAGGGTCCCCAGGCCGGTCATAGTCCTGATCTGCAGGCAAGGTTTTTTTTGGGGGAAAAAAAAAAAGGGTTTATTTTTACTGAGAAACAATTTCTTCAGTGGGCCATTTCCAGACTAAATTTGCAAAGGTTTGAGCATAGAATATTGTCTTTTATTTGCCTTCTATGGTTTGGAGATAGGGAATGCTTAGGGGCTAATTTTCAAATCAATAAATGGCGATGATTGTTTCCCATACCAAAGTGATTCCCAGATCAATTGGGAAGTGGGAGATTCCTGTGGGAACCAGGTAGGAGGGTGGGGATCATTTTTAGGAATTTCCCCAGGCCAGGTGGCCCACCCTCCACAAAGATCTGGGAGACATAGCTCTATTACATCAATAACACCTACCTGTTGTGGTGATCAAATGAGAGAATATTTGTAAATACTTAGCACAGGGCCCGACAGGTGTCTAATAAATATTAATTTCCTTCATGAAATTTAAGGACAGTTTTCTCCTATTCTTCTTGGAATTTCAATGAGGATGCCTCTTGTAGCTGGGAATGTCCTTGGGGCACTTGGTTGAGTGCTCAGAGAACCCATCTTGACTGAGGAATTTTGCCTGTTTAACCCTGTCCTTGAGGTTGATCCTGCTATTGATCTCTGAAAGGAGAAGAGAGATTTTTGTGGTGATTTAACACAATATTGAGGAGAAAAAAGAAAGCATTTGGCTAGAAATGTATCTTCTGACCTTTCTCCTCCCCTGAGAATGCATGGCAGCTGTTGCTTCCAGATATGCCTCATTGCTCCTCTCTTAACTGCCCCAGAGTCAAGGAAGCTGTAAGAGGGAGAGAAGAATAACAGTAAAGTAAGTCCATGATAGTAATCTAGAAAAATTGCCCAGGAGTTGTTCTGTGCTGGCAGGGCTTGGGGAAGGGAGTCCACACTCACCACATTCTCTGGAAACAGCAGGATTCAAATCTGGAACTTTTAATTCCATAAGCAATGTGCTTTTGTCAAACTATTCTAGGAAACAACTACTCTCTTACCTTCTATTTCATTTCCACAATTTCCACAAATTTTAATTTCCACAATCCACCGTGAGTGATTGACTTTTTTAGGAAGGTGATTGTTTGCCTGCCTTCTCAATGGTAAGAAAGAGGGGAGGAAAAGAGGAAGAGAATTTAAAAATTGTTTACATGTGTAATTGGGGAAAAAAAAGAATAATTAAAAATTTAAAAACTTAGTTGTTCTTTTTAAAAGGAATTAAGTTGCTGGTTCCACAAAGTACCTGACTCCACTTCAAGTAATACTGATTTAACAATAAAAATTTCAGGCTACTGTTCCTCCCCCTTTACTCCTTTAAGAGCCTGCTCAGTCCCATTGCTCAGGAAGAAAGGGAACAACCTGTTTCTGGAACCCTGAGCTGTAATTTAAAGTGCATTTTCCTGTAGAAGCAATATCTTGCATGCCATTAGGTGTAACTCAAGCACATTGTGGGATGAGTAGATTTTGTGGGCTAACTTGGAAACCAAATCACCACAAAAGATATTAACTATAGAATTAAATGAGTTGGTAATGGTTGTCCTTTGTTCTCAGACATTACCATGTTGGATTCAAGGGACTGTGTGTCCAACTGTGGCTAATCAGATCAGTCTGAGCTCAGAAGATTCTCCCACAGGGCACAACAGTCCATATGAAATTTGGAGTGGAGATGTCTCTCAATTTTCCCATCATGCAAGAAGATCTTAGTGCTCTTTAAACACTCTTTAGTCAGCAAGTTCAAATGCAGGTTTGCCTTCACTTAATACTCTCATGGATTTCATCTCCCCTTCTCTCTCTTTTTTTTATTTTTACTTTTTATGAGAGGAAACTTCAGTGACAGTATGAGTAAAGCACTCCAACCTATTAAGTTAGATGGTCCTGGGTTATTTAGGAAATCAATTTCTGGAGAACAAATCATCTTGAAGAGCTGTAGTGAGGAGCTGGGCCAGCAAAATTCTTAAACCTGTGTTAAGTAAGAAAATTTCTATCTGTGTCCTTGGGGAGACGCTTTGACCATTTCATTTTTTGGTGGAGCTCTAACACAGTTTCTCTTGTAGTTCATGGGATCATAGATATAAGAATGGACACAAGCTTCCTCATCATCTAAGTCAACCCCTCATTTTATAGTTTAGGAGTTTTGACTATTTGGGAGTAAATGACAGAAGTGGGATTTGAATCCAGGTTCTCTGATGCTAAAATCCATTAGACTGTGCTCTTTGAGGGCAGAAATGGGTTTTGCCTTTCTTTGTATTCCTAGTACTTAGTATTGTGTGTGACACATAGATGTTTAATAAATGCTTGTTGACTGACTGACTTTACACTTATTTGACTTCTTAATTGCTGAGAAAGAAGACCAAAACAATAAAAAACTAGGGGGGGAAATTCTACAGAGGAGGATTAAACTAAGAAGTGATAAGATATCCTTTGCATTATCATCAGAATTTGAACAATAATAGGATGGATCAGACCAGTGAACACCTGGTGACTCCTTAGGTTGCATGAAGACTGGAGTTCTGAATGGGGAAAGGAGGTCTTTGTATTTTCTAGAAATTCTTAGTTCTTAGTCTTCAGAGTAGTTATAAAGAGCCTGGTGAATTTCCCTCCCAAAGAATCCCAAGGGCACTACTAGGCCTGAATCCAAAGAAGATGATTTGTTATTGTTGTTGTTGATGTTGATGAATCATGTCCCAATTTTGGTGATCCCATTTGGAGTTTTCTTAGCAGAGATACTGGACTAGTTTTCCACTTCCTTCTCCAGCCCATTTTCCCAATGAGAAACTGAGGCAAACATATTTTTGCCCAGAGTCACACAGTTAGTAATGTCATAAGACTGAATTTGAACTCAGGAAAATGAGTCTTTGTGACTCCAAGGCCTTTCTACTGTACTATGGAGCTGCCTACAGGAATGATTAAACAAGAAACAGAGAGAGAGAGAGAGAGAGAGAGAGAGAGAGAGAGAGAGAGAGAGAGAGAGAGAGAGAGAGAGAAAAGAAGAAGAAGAAGAAGAAGAAAAGAGAGAAGAAAGAGAGAGAGAAGAGAAGAGAGAAGAAAGAGAGATAGAGAGAAGAGAAGAGAGAGGAGAGAGAGAAAGAGAGAGAAGAGAGAAGAAAGAGAGAGAAGAGAAGAGAGAGAAGGAGAAGAAGAGAAGAGAGAAGAAAGAGAGATAGAGAGAGAAGATAGAAGAGAGAGAAAGAAGAGAAGAGGAGAGAGAAAGAGAGAAGAAAGAGAGATAGAGAAGGTAGAAGAGAGAGAAGAGAAGAGAGAGAAGGAGAGAGAGAGATAGAGAAGATAGGAGAGAGAGAAGAGAAGAGAGAGAAGGAGAGAGAAAGAGAGAGAAGAGAGAAGAAAGAGATAGAGAGAAGAGAAAGAGAGGGAAGAGAGAGAGGAGAGAGAGAGAAAGAGAGAGAGAGAGACAGAGAGAGAGAGAGAGAAAGAGAGAGAGAGAGAGAAGATAGGAGAGAGAGAAGAGAAGAGAGAGAAGGAGAGAGAAAGAGAGAGAAGAGAGAAGAAAGAGATAGAGAGAAGAGAAAGAGAGGGAAGAGAGAGAGAGAGAGAGAGAGAGAGAGAGAGAGAGAGAGAGAGAGAGAGAGAGAGGAGAGAGAGAGAGAGAGAGAGAGAGAGAGAGAGAGAGAGAAAGAGAGAGAGAGAGAGAGAGAGAGAGAGAGAGAGAGAGAGAGAGAGGAGAGAGAGAGAAAGAGAGAGAGAGAGAGATAGGAGAGAGAGAAGGAGAGAGAAAGAGAGAGAAGGAGAGAGAGAAAGAGAGAGAAGAGAGAAGAAAGAGATAGAGAGAAGAGAAAGAGAGGGAAGAGAGAGAGAGAGAGAGAGAGAGAGAGAGAGAGAGAGAGAGAGAGAGAGAGAGAGGAGAGAGAGAGAGAGAGAGAGAGAGAGAGAGAGAGAGAGAGAGAGAGAGAGAGAGGGAGGGAGGGAGGGAGAGGAGAGGAGAGAGGGAGAGGGAGAGGGAGAGGGAGAGGGAGAGGGAGAGGGAGAGGGAGAGGGAGAGGGAGAGGGAGGGAGGGAGGGAGGGAGAGGAAAAAGACTTGTATGAAAATATTCACACCTGCTCTTCATAGTAGAAAAGAACTAGAAACTGAGAGAGTACTAGCCCCTTCAATTGGGCAATGACTGAATAAGGCAGGGAACATGAATGTAATGGAAAACCATTGTACCCTAAGAAATGACAAAAGGAATGTTTCTAGAAAAACCTGGGAAAGACCTGATGCAGAGTAAAGTTCAAAAGCAGGAGAATAATTTATACAATAACAACATCATACAGACACAAAAAATTTTGAAGGACTTAAGAAAGCTGGCCAATACAATGACCAACCACAACTGAGAAAATACATTAAGGAATAGACCTGAAAGAGATGTGAAAGAACTCCAGATGCAGAATAAGATATTTATTTTTAGACATAGTTAAAATAGGAATTTGTTTTGTTTCATGAGGGTAGAAGAAAAAAATACTTTTTAATCAGGAAAAAAAAATTAAGTTCCTGCAGGGGAGGGGGGATAGTTAGAGGAAATCTGTGTTTGGTTATTAAACTTCTGGTACTTTGCAGAGATGCGTGATTAATGTAGCTATTAAAACTGGTTATTTGACATTCTTTTCCAAAGAATAGACTGGATATACCCATAATTATAGTTAACAGGATTAGGAGGAAAATATATTCTTTTGAAGCACCAATAGCCCCAATTTGACATGTTCAACATGTACATTCATGTGCAGAAAGCCAGTTGTTTATATACAATTATGATGTTTCTCAACTATCAGGAGGGTTTGTGTTTTTGGCTTTTTCTGTAGGATTGAGCCTAGATCAAGTCTGCATGCCCACCCTTTAACCATGGTCAATGACACAAAATAGCTGACTGGGTTTAAAAGTATAAACTGGGGTTGTGAAGGTAACCAGACCGCAACAAAGTTCCAACACAAATTCTTGGCTTCATTAATACTAAGGCTCTGTCAGCTAGCCACAATCATATTTCATGATATAATACTTCCATTTTTGAGGACAAGACTGACCTTTGTTTTCCAGGATTTGTGTTTTTTTAACCCCTTAATTTTTCAATGATGCTTTTGTATGTTAAAGCATATTCATTTATGAATGTATCCCACTTCTTTTGCTACCCTGAGATGGATTTTAAAAAACAACAAACCAATGTGTTAACAAAACAATACACTGACTCTCTGACAGTGTACATGATATTTCACACCTATAGTCTCCCAACCCTGTACTGAAAGGAGGAAAACGTATTTTTTTCTTCTCTGGAGCCAAGCTTAGAATACTGACCTTTACAAAAATCTTAACAAATGAGTCTCTGAACTTGCCATTACAGTCCTAGGCCTTAGTTAGGAAATGTTTTTTTTTTAATATTGTAAAATAGGTATAGATGTTTTTAATTTGCTCCTCCTATTATTCTTTTTTCCTTTCCCATGTTTCCTACATCTGTTGGTCTCCCTCTCTATTTGTCTATTTACTTCTCTGGAATTCTGAAGTAGTAAAAACAATCTGATTGCTTTGGTGTGATGCACAGACTTGAATTCTCAAACTGAGTGAAATCTCTGCCTTGATGCTCTTTTCCATAGGAATAGGAAGAATTGGTACACAAGACCAGAATCTTTGCCAAGAATGATCTGTTTTTCCTTTGGGCTTTTCAGAACACTCAACTTGTACCTCTCTTGTGTCTTTTTATGTCATTTTTAAAAATCCTATTTAATATATTGGTATCACAATTTGGTGTTACATGCTATAATTTTGTAAGGCAGGTACTGGCTTATATTTCTCCCACTAGCTAGGACAGAGCTCTATGTTGAATTACATAAAACAATAGAATGAAGTTAAAACAAAACAAAACAAAACAAAATACCCTAGAACCTTGGAAATGGCTCCGTTTATCTCATCTTCCAAACCAAAGATGCCAGCAATAGCCATTAGTCATAGCAACCAGAAAAAATGTTGCTTTCCCTGCTCTGAGAGATTTCTTTGCTTCTGCTATGTGGAAATTGATTAGAGTATATAGCATAGTAAAAAATCTCGGGATTCAAGACAGAAATCACTATTTCTTCCCTTTGAGATAATCTTTTCCAGAATTCCCTATTTCTTTTACCATCTCTGAATCATTCTTGATTATTTGTTCTCCCTTACTATCAACATGCAATAAACTGCCCAGTCTTAGTGTTTTCACCTCCATAACGTCTCAGATCTATGTAGGGAACCTGTTTATCAAGCAATTGGACTATTAGCCTTCTAATAAAAGGCAATTGCCTTTCTGCTTCTCCTCTTTTCTCTCATGGTTGTCAAACTAATCTCGCCAAGGCATGGGTTTGACCATAGAACTCCACTATTTACTTTCCTTGTTGCTTCTCAAGGTAAATGAAATGCCTAAATCTTCCCACAAGATTTCTTTTATATTACTCCTATATCTGAAGGAGGCTCTATGTGACTCATTCACAATTTGAAGTTGACTCACACTATCTATTAGCAGTGACTTGGAGAATTGTAGGGATTCAGTGGCAGTTTTGATGAGTGATATTAAGTGCTGAAATGTGGGGCTGCAAAATGCTTAAAGTGAACTTTTGTCTGTTGGAGGCTGTGATCCAGTCAAATTGGAATATACCCGTTACTCTCAATTCAGCATTCTGTCTTCATTTCTGTAAGCTATCTCTCATACCCTCTCTTCACCTCTGCCTCTTTAGTTTCCTTTATGGCTCAGGTCTTGCACATACTAGATATTTGATTAATGGTTTCCATTGACTCAATCTCTCATTTTTACACATGAGGAAATTGAGTCTGAGAGACTCATGGTCACATGTCTAGTAAATTTCTGAGACACTTCAGTTTTATTGATTTTAAGCCCAGAACTCTATTCACTAAACAACCTCACTGCCACTGCCACTTTAGAATTAGTAATATATTCTTCCATTGAAAAATGAGAAAGTATAGTATTAGATTTAATAGGACTATAGTTCAGCTGCATTGTGGATTGAACAGGCTTCCATGAGCCAGCTGGCATCCCAGCTACCACTTTGTCTCTGTGGGAAGCTGACTTCCAAAGAGTGACTTACAAATGAACTCATGTATACAGTCCAGTCATAATTTGAGGATGGCTCATACATTATCTATTAACAGTGGCTTGGCAGACTATAGGAATCCAGTGCCAGTGTTTTCCCCCAATTTTTTTTAGCATTTTTATTTAAAGTTTTGAGTTTCAAATTAAATCCCTCACTCCTTTCTCCCCCTTCCTGAGACAACAAGCAATCATTTAGAGATTATACATGTGCAGTTATGTAAAACCTTTTCATATTAGTCATTTATATAATAAGCAGACTTGAATAAAGGGGAAAGATGGGGGAAAAAAATGAAAAGTAGCATGCTTCAAACTATATCAGTTCTTTCCCTAGAGGCAGATAATATGTTTCATCATTAGTTTTTTTGTATTATCTTGGATCGTTGTACTGATAAAAATAGCTAGGTCATTCACAGTTCATTGAATAAGATTACCATTACTGTGTATAATTTTCCTCATTCTATAAACTTCATTATGCATCAGTTCATGCAAATCTTTCTAAGTTTTTCTGAATTCTGCTTTATCATTTGTTTACTCATTCTCCAATTAGTGGTCATCCCTTTGATTTTTGATTCTTAGCCACCACAAAATAGCTGCTGTAAAAATTTTGTACAAATAGTTTAGTGGTAGTTTTGATGAATATTAAATGTAGATTGCAAAGCTTCAAAAATTCTTAGGGTGTGTGTGTGTGTGTGTGTGTGTGTGTGTGTGTGTGTGTGTAAATGGTTGTGCTCCGTATGTGTAGATTTATAAGTAGGAGAGCCACCTTTTCCAAATACCCTAATTTTAAAAATGAAGAAAATAAGATTCATAAAGGTTAAATAATGTATTTAAGCATACATGGGTAACAATGGGCAAGTAAAAGAGCTAGAATTTGAACATAGGTCCTCTGTTTACAAATCCTGTGCTCTTATCCTTAGCATAGGCTGCCTCAAAACCACCTGAATTTTTTTGCTTCTAATCTCCATCAAAGGGAAATTCTGATGCTGAATTACCTTTGTGCTTTTCCAAGTGGTACAACATTTTAAGTGTGGATGTGTATATGTATAGTCTAAAATTCAACTAGCTGCAGAAGTGTGCAATACTCAGAAAGTGACCATGTGGTATAGTACAGAGAGTACTGACCTAGCATCTGAGGACCTGAGATCAAATCTGGTTCTTCTGGTTAATAGCTGTGGCTCCTTACTTCTGTGACTTTGCTTTCTCCCCTGTAAAGTGAGAGCATTAAGCTAGACAAACTCTAAAATTCCTTCTACCTCTAACTTTTCTGTTATTCTACACTTAATTAATCTTGCTGCTTGTTCTCTTCCATCCCAGGGTTAAATTGTACTCTGAGCTGTTTATATGACTGTTTATATTTCTGTGTTCTTTTAAAACCTAAGAAGCTTTGCAGTGCATTTTGTAGTGACTTGCGCATGCATGACTAAGTATGGGTGTAGTCTTTTACCTCTGCTAAGTTGCTGGAAAGTAATTTATTGGGATATTTTAAAAACATTTTTGTTGGAGTAAATGTAATGGAGAAAATTGATGTGGCCTTTGGCTGGGTTATGATGAGAGGGAAAAGGATGTATTTGGAGTTTATTTTGGCAGACTCGAGTCTCCTCTTTTATGAAGGGCAAAATCTTTAATTCACTACTTTGATTTACGTATGTAATTTTTCTTACAGTGTGACCAATCCTTTAAGCTCAGAAAGTGCCAAGTAATGACCAAAGAATTGTGAAACTCTTTAGCGTATTTACCAGTAGCAAGAATGAATGTCTTTTCTCTGGATCTAAGCTATAGGCCACATGAATGCACAGACAGACAGACATAAATAGTTTTGTAAGGCACTGAATGGAATTCAGAAAAGGAAATCATTGTTTAATGAAATATCACTGTGTTTTTTTGTTTTTTTTCCTTAAGGTTAGAGGATTAGACAAGGATTTGAATATTGAGGGTAATGCTGAAAACCATTGGTATATTTTTGTTCAAGTGAATGTTTTTCTGTCTTTTTGTTATTATCATAAAGTCTATTTCCACTCACCCTCTTGGTTGGTCTTTAGACAATTGTGTCCTAATCTGACTCAGTACTTAGCAGCCTCTAAACCTATAACATCTTGACCATAACTTCCTCCAGCTGCCATGATGAATGAGACCTCTTTTATGGGTATTTCTTTTAGAGAGCAGCCTGGTAGGAGTCACTTGAATAGCAAACTGGAGTTGGTCCTTGAAGCTAAAAGTGAAGCTAAATAATTTCTGGGTAACTGGAACTGAAAGGTTTGGAATAAACCCAAAACAATTGGTATGAATTATATGTTCAATTTCTGCCATAGGAATATCACTTCTGATAAGAAATCCAGGAATCTTTAAAGCAGATTAAATTTTCTCCAAGGAAGTTGGGGAGATAGTCTGATCTCTGTTCTTGTCTGCCCCTCACCAGGTTAATGATGTAATTCAAAGCAATAACAAGATCCAGAAATTCCATTTTGAATTCTTTAAGTTTGACAGGCAGTGAGACTTAATAGATAAAGAGATGGCCTTAAAGTTAGGAAGACATGGATTCAGATTTTATCTCTGACACATACTGACTGTGGGACTCTGGGTAAAACCCCTAACTTCTCAGTGCTCTGAGCAACTCACTTAAGAGTACAAATTGCATAGAAAGTGTTCAGCTACCAAGAGGGCGTTGTATACAGCGGCAACAAATTTTTTTTTTTTTTTTCTTTTTCTGAGGCTGGGGTTAAGTGACTTGCCCAGGGTCACACAGCTAGGAAGTGTTAAGTGTCTGTGACCAGATTTGAACTTGGGTCCTCCTGAATTCAGGGCTGGTGCTCTCTCCACTGAGCCACCTAGCTGCCCCCAGCGGCAACAAAATTATTTGATAATCAACTCTGTGGCTCTTTTCAACAATGAAGTGACTCAAGGCATTCCAGTAGATGTGGGATAGAAAGATCCATCTCCATCCAGAGGAAGGACTATGGGGACTGAACATAGATTGAAGCACAGTCTTTTCACCTTTTGTTGTTTTTGTTTGCTTGCTTGCTTTTTTTTTTTTTTTTCCTTTCTCATGTTTTATTTTTCTTTTTGACCTGATTTTTCTTGTGTAACAAATGTAGAAATATATAAAGACTTGTATATGTTTAACATATATTGGATTGTTTGCTGTTGGGGGGTGGGGAGAAATGAAAGAGAAAAACTAGGAACATAGAGTTTTGCAAGGGTGAATGTTGAAAACTATTTTTGCATGTATTTTGAAAATTAAAAGCTATTATTAATTTTTTTTTAAAAAGTGTCCAGCTACATTAGGAACTCCACATACCTTTGAAAGCATAGCTTTGATTTCTCCCAAAACTTTGAACCTCAGAAAAGTTTTCCTGGGTTACAAGGAGTCTGAATACCCTACCTTTTTTCCACTCTTAGCCTCAAGTTGAATTTAATGGTAAAGTTCTATTACCACTCAAAATTTCTGCATTTCTCTCACCAGATATAAACAGAATGTTGAGAGTAGTATAGGAAAGTTGTACTGAACTAGCTCCATCCTAAGTCAGTGGCTAAGAACAGATTCAATTTTTTACTCACTGTCTTACTCAGCAAGATAAACTTAAATTCTGGATACACTTTAAATTTTTTTACAAAATTGGGAACTATGGTAACTGTGGTAACTTTTTTATTATAAAAATAATTGTTGCAGTAATAATAATGGCTAGTATTTCTGTATCACTTTTAGTTTTGGGGAGTTTCTTATATACCTTATCTCAATTGAACCCTTTAGCATTCCTGCTCCTTATAATAGAAGAGTTACTTAGGTAGAACTGACATATAGTCCATAAATCCTTACGGGATGGGGACTTGATATATTTTTTTGTTATCTTCATTCCATTAATACACACACACACATACACACAACCTTATATAGGGCTGTCCAACTGTTAGGAAGTTCGACAAATATTTCTTACCATCATTTGACCATGGTTTTTCAGGGTCAAATTATGATAATGACTAAATAAATAAACTTGAGCATAGATCTTCAGCCATATTATCTGATCCTAGACATCTTTTTGTTTTTAAACAGTTGGCATTTCTTTTTCTTTCTTTTGAATATTTTATTTTTCCTGATTATATATAAAAAGTTTTTTACTTTTTTAAAATTTGAGTTCCATTTTCTTTCTCTTCCTCTTCCTTCCCCATCATTGAGAGAGGGTAAAGCAAGTTGATGTAGGTTAGATATGTGCAGTTAATTTGCATCTCTTTTTAAGTATGTAATACAACTTTCAACTTTCAAAGCTGTCCTGCTTATCAATGCTTTTTTCTATCCCCATTCTACCCCTTCCTTCTACCTCCATTGAGAAAAAAGAAAACAAATAACAAATATTTATGATCAAGTGAAAAATTCCTAGGCTATGTCTAAAAATGCGCGTCTTATCCTGTAACTTGATGATATCACTTCTGTTAAAAGTTGTTGTCATCCACATATCATCCCAGAAGGCATCTGTTTATTAGAGTGGTTGCTGACAGTAAATGGGGAAAGGTATTATGAGCAGGAGATAGAGGTAGAGTGGAAGTAGGGGTGGGGATGGAAAGGAGGAAGCCATTATAGAGAGTAGCAGTCTTTCAAATAAGAGCCGAGTATCCAGGTACTAGTGTAAATAGTTTTTTCTATTTTTCAAGAAGCAGAACTGGACGAGATTAGAGAGTTCAGTTCTAATCTTGGGGATGCTACTAATTAACTATATAACCTTATCTCTCTTAGTCTGCAAAAGATTTTTTCTGATCCTCATTGGAAAATAAGGAAGTCAGATTCACCAAATTCTTTCTATGTTCCCTTCTTGCTCTCACATTCTTTGATGTTAAGAAGCATTTTCTTAGAAGGGAATGTTAAAAGTTTGAGAAGAGTCCTTTTGTCCTCAAGTTTCCTTATGTTGTAGGTATACAAGTCACTTAACCCTGTTTGACACAGTTTCCTCATATGTAAGATGAGCTGAAGAAGGAAATGGCAAACCACTTTAGAATCTTTGTCCAAAAACAACAACAACAACAAAAACGTAACCCAAATGGAATTACTAAGAGTATGACATGTCTGAAAATGATGGTACAACAAACAAGGATATGCATGTTCCTGCTAGCCTTCCCATTACAGGATGATTTTCGAGCTAAGGCAGCAATATGTCTGAAAGGAAATGATGGATAAAGGATTATTAAAATGAGGAGCAGCTATGAGTGGGGAAGTCAGTGGCTCCTGCAATGAAGGCTTATGCTTCCTTTTTATGTCATTTTCTAACTCATACTCCACAAGACCCCAGCCTGAATGTGGCTATTTTCCTGAATGATCTCTTTTTTCCTCCAAAATAACTTCGATATCCCTTCCCTTTATATCAGTGTCAGTCAACAAATATTTTAACACTTACAAGGTGCCAGGCACTATGCTAAATTCTGGAAATACAAAATAAAAACTAAAACAAAAAAAAATCTCTTGTCCCCAAGGAGCTTACCCTCTAATGGGAGAGACAACATGTATATAAAGAGTTACATACAAAATCCATAAAGTGTAGATGAAAAGTATTCTTAGAATACCTTCAGAATATTCTTAGAATCCCCCCACTTAATATTATTTTTTCCAATTGCATGTAAAGGTTGTTTTCAATATTCACTGTTATAAGAATTTGAGTTTCAAATATTTTTCTCCTACTCTCTTTCCTCTCCCCTTCCCAAGATGGCAAGCATTCACACACATATATAATATATATAATTAAACATATTTTCATATTAATCATGTTGCGAAAGAAGAATCAGAACAAAGGGAAATGCATGGTAGATATTTTTAAAACATATTTTCTTTTTGTCTTAAAGTTTAAAAAGAGTCATTAATGTCTCTGTTTCCACAACCCATAGTAGCTCTGATTACAGAATTGTTCAGTTAGCTTACCCTGATGCAACTTCTGGATAGTTATAGTTTGTGTCTTTGAGATTATTTTTCTTGGTCAGTTGTGTCTGATTCTTTGTGGTCCCATTGGGGTTTTCCTGGCAAAGATACTGGACTAGTTTGACATTTCTTTCTCCAGCTCATTTGACAGATGTGGAAACTGAGGTAACAGAGTTTACCCTGCTAGGAAATGTCTGAGGCCGGATTTGAACTCGAAAAGAAAATACTGCCTGACTCCTGGTCCTGCATTGTATCCACTGTACCACATTGCTGTTCCAAAAGGTTATAGAATTATAGATCTTAAAACTCTAAATGACCCTAGTGAAAACTTGCTTGAAATCACCAAAAAATAAGAGAAACAAAAAGAAATGCAAATTACTGAGCATGTAAATTAACAGAGGTGACAGAAAACAGCAATGATCAATGTTGGGTTGTGGGAAGACAGGCCTATTAATTCAGTATTGTTTATGTTTTGTGTGGGTTCAGTCTTTGGGAATATCAATTGAGTATGATGCATTCAAGAATAGTTCCTAAACCCTTTGCTAAAGCTATCTCACTACTGAAGTTATGTCAAAGGCAAATTATATCTAAAAGAAGTTAATGGTAGCAACAAAAATTCAAATCATATCAACATTTTCATAGTGGTAAACTTTAGGGCATGAAAGAACAGAGAAAGGATTTAAATTCAGATCCTTGGACTCTGGAACCAGGATTTTTGCTATTCTGCCATAATGGATCATAAGAACCAGTGTATTTATTTTAAAATTATATCTGTGCTACTTCAAGTGATAGTCGATTTGTCTTTAAGGGTTTCCCCCCAATTATATTTAGTGCACAAAATTTATCCCTTTCTCAATTAAGTTGTAAGGTACTTGAGAGCAGGAGCTATATCCCTCTCATCTTTGCTGAGGAATGTAGAACAAAATTTAGCATTCATGATTTTATGGAACTTATATCCCCAATGAAGCTCGTCGCTTATACTTGGGAAAAAGTCTCCTGATCTACCTTGCCACACATGCTGGCCTCTCAAGCGATGTACTTTTTTATTATAATTGAATTGGTGCTTTCAGACCAGATTGTTGAAGATTACAAGTTTAAGTTGTCATTCTCTTTCCTTGAATTACAGTATTTGGGTTGAAGGAAGCTACATAAACCTGGAGCCTATGCTCAACAACATGATAACTTTCAGTTCAATAATTGATCATATACTCTGTTCATGGAACTCTTTTTTGCAGGGAGAAAGATACAAAGTTGATTCATGCCCTTAAGGAGATTGTAGTTTAATGAGGAAGAGTATAAGTATGGAAAAGGTAGTTAGATAGTGCTGTGGATAGAAGTGCCAGTCTTGGAATTCAAATCAGGCCTCAGGCACATCCTAGCTGTATGAACCTGGGCAAGTCACTTAACCTTGTTTTCTTCAGTTTACTCCAGTATCTGCCATGAAAACCCTAAATGGGGTCATGAAGAGTCACATACAATTGAAATGATAACAAGTATACAAATTTAATGGAAAGCAAGATGTATAAGTATCATGAGAAGACAAAAGAGGAAAAAGTCTTAGATTAGAACTTGAAGTGACTTGAGAGACCATTTAGTCCAACCCCCATTTTTTTTCCCCAGATGAGGAAATCAAAGGATAGGAGAGATTAGTGATTTACTTAAGGCCATGCAGCTAGTGAACATCAAAAACAGGCTATGAATATGGATTCTCTGATTTCAGAATCACAGTTCTTTGTACCACCACACTGACTTCATAAGCAGAATCCCTTCTGGCTGGGTGATGAGAGAAGTTCTTTGTGGAGAACTTCCTGAAAGGCATAATTTTTATTTGTTGCTCAGTTGTTTATCTGTCATGTCTAACTCTTTGTGACTCCATTTGGAATTTTCTTAGCAAAGATAATGAAGGGGTTTGCCATTTCCTTCTCCATTTTCCCATTTTACAAGTGAGGAAACTGAGACAGACAGGGTTAAGCGACTTGCTTAAGATCACACAGTAAATGCCTGAGGTTGAATTTGAACTCAGGAAGTTGAGTCTATCCATTATACCACCTAGCTGCTGCAGGTAGAATTTAGCCTTGTTAAAATGCTGAGAAAAGATGTAACAGGAATAAGTAACGTGAAAGTGACATAACTTCCCCTGTCTTTTCTGCTAACCTGATTTTATTTCATCTTCCTTTTTCAGAGCATCAGGTCTAAAGTAGAACTGTCTGTCTGGGATAATCCTGAGGATCTTGGCATTACCTTCACAGCCACCTGCCAAGATGGTCTGTCCTATCCAGGTCAGAGGAAATGCGGAGACTTAAAAATTGGTGACACAGTAAGTTCCCATTCCCTGAATACTTGTAACCATTGATTTTCATTCTATAAGCTTCTGGTCTCTTTTCTAATTTATCTGAGTCCTTTTCTGAATTTGTATTCTGTCCTACAATTTGGAATCTTTGTGAATTTCCTAAACATGGTCTAGTCTGCCACCTCAGTCACTGGGAGATGTTAAAGAGCTCTAGACCGATATATTGTTTGATATATTGTATACATCTCTAAGTAAGTCTCCTTCAGGCTTACACTGTTCCTTTCATTTTTAACCTAGATTCTAAGGGTATTGTTCAATGTAAAGATTCCCGAGTATATGGAAAAGGCAGGAGAGAGGAAATAATATTTACTGAGACATTATTCTATATTATGAACTGTGCTAAGTGCTTTACAAATATTATCTCATTTGATCTTTACAAACTCCTGTGAGAGGTAGGTGCTTTTATTTATCCCATGTTACAGTTGAGGAAAGGCAAACAAAGGTTAAGTCGCTGGCCCAGGTCTCACAGCTAGCAACTATATGAAGTCAAATTTAAATTCTTATCTTTCTTTGTTGTTCTTCAGTCATTCAGTCATGTCTGCTTCTTTGTTACCCCACGCACTTGTCCATGGGGTTTTCTTGGCAAAGACATTAGAGTTGTTTACCATTTTCTTCTCCAGTGTGTCCCCATTTTACTGGGAAACTGAAGCAAAAAGAGCTTATGTGACTTGCCCTGGGTCACACAGCTAGTAAGTGCCTGAGGCTGATCTGGCAAATAGAATCAAGTCAGTGAGCATTATTGCCATGCACTGTGCCAAACTCTGGGGATACAAAGAAATGCAAAAAAGTATCCTTACTTCCAATGACCTCACCATTGGAAGACAACATTCAAACCATTATGTACAAATAAGATACACGCATACACAGAATAAAAGCAAGAGAAGAATAAGGACAACTGGCAAAGGCATCTTGCAGAAAGTAGGACTTTAGCCGAGACTTAAAGGAAGCCATGGAGAAGCCCATATGAGGGGGGACGATCATCCCAGATAAAGGAGATAGTGAAAATGGGTGGGGTCAGTAAATGGAATATCATATAGAGGAGATGGAGAGGTCTAGGAAGGGATTTGGTTATGGAGAGTTTTAAAAGCAAAACAGAGTTTACTAAGTTAGGGGGTGATATGATTGGACTAATTAGACATGGGGTGAGGGAGAATAAAGAATTAAAGATAACAGCAAGATGGTAAACATTGAGAAATGAAGGAAGAGAAATTAGCATCATCAGTTCATCTCTGGGCTTTTATAAATTATGGTATATGAAGGTTAGGGAATATTATTGCTCTGTAAGAAATGACCAGCAGGACGAATACAGAGAGGCCTGGAGAGACTTACATCAACTGATGCTGAGTGAAATGAGCAGAACCAGAAGATCACTGTACACTTCCATGCTTTATAAAGATGTATTCTGATGGAAGTGGATATCTTCAGCATAAAGAAGATCCAACTCACTTCCAGCTGATCAATGATGGACAGAAACAACTACACCCAGAGAAGGAACACTGGGAAATGAATGTAAATTGTTAGCACTACTGTCTATCTACCCAGGTTACTTACACCTTCGGAATCTAATACTTAACGTGCAACAAGAAAATTGGATTTACACACATATAATTGTATCTAGGTTATACTGTAACACATGTAAAATGTACAGGATTGCCTGTCATCTAGCAGAGGGAGTAGAGGGAGTGAGGGGAAAATTTGGAAAAATGAATACAAGGGATAATGTTATAAAAAAAAAATTACTCATGCATATATACTGTCAAAAAATTTATAATTGTAAAATTAATTTAAAAAAAAAGAAAAAAGAAAAAAAGTGGGCATGGGGAACCAATTCCTGGAATAAATCCTCACCTTGGCAAATTATACTTATCATTCTTTACAATTGAAAAAAAAAACCAAAAAAAAACTCAGTAACCTTCAGGCCACATTGCACAATTGTTGAAGACTTAAATGGAAGGAAACTTGGACTGCATTTATTATTTTTATTTATTATTTTTAATAAAAGCCTTTTATTTTCAAAATACATGCAAAAATAGTTTTCAGTATTCACCCTTGCAAAAACTTGTGTTCCAAAATTTTCTTCCTCCATCCCCTAGATGGCAAATAATCCTATATACATATATATTCAGTTTCCATTCCTTGCTACTACAAAAAGGGCCGCCACAAACATTTTTACATATGTGGGTTCTTTTCCCTCTTCTGTGATCTCCTTGGGATACTCACCCAGCAGAGATACTGCTGGATCAAAAGGTATGCACAGTTTGGTAGCCCTTTGGGCATAGTTACAAATTGCTCTCCAGCATTGTTATATCAGTCACAACTCCACCAACAATGTATTAGTGTCCCATATCCCCTCAACATTTATTATTATTTCTTCCTGTCATCCTACCAATCTGAGAGGTATGTAGTGGTACCTCAGAGTTGTCTTAATTTGTATTTCTCTGATCAATAGTGATTTAGAGCATTTTTCATATGACTAGAAATTGTTTTAATTTCTTCATCTGATTGGACTGCATTTATAGGTGTACAGTCTCCATCTTGTATTCTGTATTGACAAGACTAGACAACAAACATTTATTAAGTGCTTACTGTATGCTAGATACTGTGCTAAGTATTGGGGATGGAAATACTTAGACTTGGTGCACTTGTAAACTTTACTAGCTATTAAGTAGGTTTAATATTAAATAGCTATTATTAAATCCACTTATTATTTTTAAAAGCTATTATTAAAAGCTATTTTCATTACAACTGTTATTAAAATCACTAAAAGCTTTTTTATAGCTGTTAAAGCTTACAACTGTACCAAGACTTTTGAGACAATAAGTACAAATCCAAAGATATCCCTACCCTCTGGAGGGGGAATGGGAAAAGGACAATGTTTAGCTTCAAAGGTTGAAGACAAATGAAAGCTGAAAATTAGGGAGTGGGGAGGAAGTCTTTAGTTTTGCAAGAGCTTTAAGAAAGTAGAACTTCTGAAAAAGGAAATCTCATATGAGAGGAAAGAAGTTACTTTAAAAATGGCATTTCTTTTTTTTTTTTTTTTTTAATAATTTTTTATTATATATATATTTTTTATAATATTATCCCTTGTTGTTAGGATTACTAAGTGAGAAGTCAGGTTGTCTGAGTTCATTTTTCCAAATTATCCCCCCCTCCCTCTATTCCCTCCCCCCGACGACAGGCAATCCCATACATTTTACATGTGTTACAATATAGTCTAGGTACAATACATGTGTGTGAATATCATTTTCTTGTTGCACAATAAACATTAGAATCCGAAGGTACATGTAACCTGGGCAGACAGATATTAGTGCTAACAATTTACATTCACTTCCCAGTGTTTCTTCTCTGGGTGTAGCTACCTCTGTCCATCATTGATCAACTGGAAGTGAGTTGGTTTTTCTTTATGTTGAAGATTTCCACTTCCATCAGCATACATCCTCATACAATATTGTTGTTGAAGTGTATAATGATCTTCTGGTTCTGCTCATTTCACTCAGCATCAGTTGATTTAAGTCTCTCCAGGCCTCTCTGTATTCCTCCTGCTGGTCATTTCTTACCGAGCAATAATATTCCATAACCTTCATATACCATAATTTACCCAACCATTCTCCAACTGATGGACATCCATTCATCTTCCAGTTTCTAGCTACTACAAAAAGAGCTGCCACAAACATTTTGGCACATATATGTCTCTTTCCGCTCTTTAGTATTTCTTTGGGATATAAGCCCAGTAGTAGCGCTACTGGGTCAAAGGGTATGCATAGTTTGATAACTCTTTGGGCATAGTTCCAGATTGCTCTCCAGAATGGCTGGATTCTTTCGCAACTCCACCAGCAATGTATTAGTGTCCCAGTTTTCCCACATCCCCTCCAACATTCATCATTATTTGTTCCTGTCATCTTAGCCAATCTGACAGGTGTGTAGTGGTATCTCAGAGTTGTCTTAATTTGCATTTCTCTGATCAGTAGTGATTTGGAACACTCTTTCATGTGAGTGGATATAGTTTCAATTTCTTCCTCTGAGAATTGTCTGTTCATATCCTTTGACCATTTATCAATTGGAGAATGGTTCGGTTTCTTATAAATTAGGGAAAAATGGCATTTCTCCAGAATAGATGAAAACATCAAGGTTTTTGGCAAAATATCCATTAAAAAAATGAGATGATTGCTCCACTTGGTGGGGGGGGAATAATTTTTACAAAATTCAAATCAAACTAGATTTTACTTTAGAAGGTGAAACAGGAAGGACTTTTTCCCTAAATGTTTCTGCTAGTTTTCTTACTTTCCCATTGAAGAGGGAAGAAAAGAAGTTCCCTTCAGAACTAGGATAGGACATGATGCTGTCAAAACAGAGCCGAGGCCAGAGACAAGCATTTCCCTTGCTATGCTGTTTGTTTCTTTTCACTGTTCCAGATTTGTCTTCTTGCTGCTCACATGGCCCTTTGGCTCCATTGTAGCCATTTTAGGCTTTTTGTTTTCAGCAGATAAAGAGAAAGCTGGCACAGAGAGACTCCTACTCAGCCTCTCAGAGCTGGGCATTGTGCAGGTTGCCAAGGGCAGGACTAGGTCCTGAGAGACAGGCTCATTTCAGAGCTATTGAGGTGACATGAGAAATCCATGACTTCCAAAAAAATCTAGTCTTCTCCTTGACTAAAGGATGGAAATTGAGTTGAAAGGCTAGTTGCCTAACTCAGTGTCCAGATAAAAATTTTACATCATGTGGGTGTCCCCTTTCTGCAGTGTTAGCTACTCTTAGGCTGATCCATTCTTCTCCCAAAAGTCTACCTCCTCCAAGACCAGCTATCTAATTTACATCCTAGGGGTTTCCTCTATAACTTTTGTCTCATGAATATTTCAAACCTTTATTGGTATAAAATGCCCTTATCCCCCTGACTTGTTCCACATGTTCCATATGACTTGGAGAAAAACACAAAAGACATATATGTTAAAGTTGTGTGTTATAACACTAAATAGAGAAAGAATGCCAAATGTTTTGGATCAAGATTCTGTCATAGAGATCTCAACAGACTGGAATGCTTGGGTAACACTAAAAAGATGATTAATGATAACTTGCATTCAAGGAGCCAACACATAACATTTTCCTTACAACAACTGTGAGGTCCAAGTATTAGTCCAAGTATTCTAATTCCCATTATGATTCAGGAAATTAAGGCCCCAAATCATATAGCTTGTAAGTGGCAGAGCAGAGACTGGAGTCCTAGTCACCTGACATCACGTTTAGTTTTATGCTCTTTTCATTGCATAACAAAAATCAGAGTTGCAACTCGGACAGTGAAATAGGTTGTTCTAGTAGTACTTACACTGTTCAGCATGGAAACAAATGTGTCTAGTACTTAACAAGAATAATTAGTTAAATAGAAAGCTATTGAATAGTATCTGATTCTTCCATTTGATGGCCATTTATTCTAAGGTGAACATTTTTCTAGCCTGACGTCATCTCTCTATCCCACCTCCCTGGTTGCTCCAATAATAACTTAAAGATCTTCCTTTTTGCCTCTAGTGTTTTGAATTACTTGCTCCAAGTGCAAAAATTATTAGCTGCTACTAAAGAGGAATCAAGTTAGCTAGATAGTATGGTGGATAGAAGGCAAGTTCTAGAATCAAAAGGACCTGATTACAAATCTAGCCTCAGTTTCCTCATCTGTAAAATAAGCTGGAGAAGAAAATGGTAAACTATTCTTTGCAGAGAAAACCCCAAATGGGGTCATGAAGAATTAGACAGAAATAGCTGAACACAACAAACCAGGAATCAAAGGAAATGCCTAGGTTTAGGTTCCAAAAATCATTTACACAAATATAGGATATCAGAGAACTGCTATGAACAGTAGTTCGTGGTAAATGACACTAAGAATTTGAATTAATTACTCAGCAGTGGCACAGTTCCAAAAGAAAGGAAAGAAGGAAGGAAGAGAGGGAGGGAGGAAGGAAGGAAGGGAGGGAGGAAGAAAGAAAAACTAAAACAATTTTATCCTTCATTAATAGAAGCAAGTTTGTTTCAAGAGAGGCAGTAATTCCATTATCTTCCTCTCTTGTCAGAAGACATCTGGAATATGATCTGGATGTCATATAGCTTGCTCTAGTTTTTCCCAAAGTATTTTTCAAATTCAGAAAATGACACCAGGATGGGTCTGAAATTATAGAATGTAGAGAATGGGGCAGCTGAGTGACGCAGTAGATAGAGCACTAGGCCTGAAGTCAGGAGGATCTGAGTTCAAATGTGATCTCAGATACTTAACACTTCCTAGCTTTTTGACCCTAGAAGAGTCTCTTAACCCCAATTGCTTTAGGAATAAAAAAGGGTATAGAATGTAGAGAATGGATAAATAAATTAGGAATGTTTATTCTGGAAAAGAATGGAAAAAGTATGACTTCTAGGTATTTGAAGAGATGTTGTGAAATAGGGAGCAGTGTACTCAATGAAGACTTATGCTTGGAAGTTTTAGGTAAGCCATGCAAAATAAAGAAAAAAAATCTCTAGCAAAGGAAACCATCCAGTAATTGAATAGTCTTTGGAAAGTAGTGAACCCCTCATCACTGCAGATGTCCAGGGCCAACTGGCTGTGGGTCAGGAATGCTACAGGAAGGATTCCTGTATCAGGTAGGTTAGACTAGATGGTATTTGTGATACTTTCCAACACTAAGAGTCTAGGATTCTGTGACTAATTTGGTTCAGCTGTTCATTTCAACAAGTGCAGTGCCTGTTATGTACCACTCCTTCAAACTGGGAAGGTAGCCCAGCCAACAAAACTAGACTGTAGGCAAGCTGGGATTAATAGAGTGTATTTATTCTAAATAAGACTTGTGAGGTCACCAAATTCCCCTGAGGTTCCCTCCTCCAGTAATTCCATTTGTAATCCCTTCTCACCTTTGGTTCTGACAATTGCCATGGGCTCCTTTGTCTGCTAGAGGCTGGGAGAATAAAGCTTACTGCCTAGGAGTCGAGTTTATTCTGTAGTTGGGCTTTGTTATATAAGTATGCAGGTGGTTTCAGGTGTTACTAAAGTCCCACATAAGAACACTAGCATGGTCCTTGTTACACCTTTCCCACATCTTTTCCACTCTCTTGCTAAGCAAGTCACCTTTTTTATCTTTTGTGCTCCTTTGAACTCAGTCTAGTTGAGATTTGTGGATTTAGAGTCTGTATTGCAGCTGAAACTATCTTATTGGCATTTTCTTCCCCTAATAGAATGTGAGCACAATGTTCTGTACATAGTAAGTGTTTAATAAATGCTTGTCAAGATACCTTGAGATCCCCAAAAGAGGAGACTGTCGTGCTTCTCTATATTCCAGTGCTTTAGCATAGTTTTTTGCATATACTAAATGCTTTTACATTCATTCAGTCAGTCAGTCGATCAATCTTGGGCCAAGAAGATCTCTTAGAAATGGACTCAGCCAAGCAGTCCTCTTGGGAAATCAGAAACACATTGGTAAGGTTTAAATAACAAATCAGACATTAAATTACTATTTTTGTGACTGAGTCTTGGAGAAGAGGTTTTCTTATTGATGGAATGAGTACCTACAGAAACCCCAAAAGTAACAGCAACTCAAAGACCTCAACTCTGATCCAAAGAATTCCAGACAGAGAATTTTAAGCTAACCACTGGCACCAAGAAACTGGGGCTTGGAACTCTGGGTATTTATCACCTCTGATTAACAAAGGCTTTTTGACTTTTCTAAAGACTAACACAGAAAGAACACCAAAGCATTGTTTAACCACTATGGGTTTATATGATCAAAATTATTCCTGTGCAAATGAGTGTTGTTCAGTAGTATCTAACTCTTCCTTACCCTGTGGACCATAGTGACCATGGGGTTTTCTTTGGGCAAAGATATTGGAATAGTCTGCTCTCTCTTTTTCCAGCTCATTTTACAGATGAAGAAATGAAGGTAAATAGGGTAAAGTGACTTGCCCAGAGTCACACAGTTTCTGTATATCTGGCTCCATTTGAACTCAGGTATTTCTGACTCTAGGTCTAAGGCTCCATTCAGGGAACCATTTTGAGCTGGTCCTTAAGAGTTAGGCATGAACTGAACAACACAATCATTTGCATGGGAATAAATTTGACAATATAAGCCCATAGTGGTTAAACAATGCTTTGGTGTCCTTTCTGTCTTGGAGAAGTAGACATCTGGAAAGACTTCAGAGAAGGGGTTTTTTGAATGTGGCCGTGAAGAAACATCTACATGCTGAGTTCATAATTCTGAGATCCTAAATATATTGAATGCTGGCTGTATGAAAAACAGATTGTGAAGTGCTGTAGGGTATACAAAGAAGAGTAAAACATGGTCCTTGCTCACAAGAATGAGAAAAGGGAGTATTACTTAGTGATTCTAACCAGGGGGATGAAAATAAGTCATTTTGTGTTTGTTTTCATGTCAATGGTGAGATGTGATCAGCTTCTGGGCCCTGGACTCATGCTGCCATCTGGCAAACACAATTCGAACCTCCCTTTGTTCCAGTCACCAGGACAGCCCATGAAAAGAGCCAGAGCTGGCATCCTATTTATTACATATTGTGGAGGTGGAAAGAGTTCTCCATCTGTGCAGCTTCTTGCTTCAGGGTACTCCTCTGGAACCTCTTAGTTTGTAAGAGTTGTACTGGGGTGTGGGGGGTGCTATTAGCACTTCTTCAGGAAGGGATAAATAGAGGCATGGAGAGTCTCAGGGGCCTTTCTGCAGGAGATCTGCAATAGAAATCTTCTGGCTCTATTTATGCCTTCTTGAAAGAATCTAGAGAAACTTAATGATATGTACTTTGCATGAATATGTTTTGAAGAATTGTACTTAAAAATACTGGTAATATAATAATGGCATAGACCCTGAGGCTTTTGGTCCTTGTGATCTCTGAGAATGGCTCTATTATTTCCATTGGGTTTGGGTGTTTCTGTTGAATATGAAGAATACTCTTCACTCTCTCCTTAATATGTGTTTCCATAATACTGTTTTTGGCTTTATTGTGTATTCCTGAAGAAATGAGTATAGTTTGATTTATCTTAATTTGGCAATTTAGCAATTTTGTAATTGGAGCCTTAGATTTATGAAACATAATGAATATCCAAAGTGCTGTTCAAAAAAAAATTTAAATCAAAGAATCTAGAGGTTTCTACTTTTCCCCCCCCAAAAGTATAAGAAATATTCTACTGGGGACATGGCAATGTTTTGTTTTGTTTTTTAATTTTTCTTTTCTGTCTTTTTTTTTGCTATAATAATAAAAGAAAGAAATGAGAGGGCAATGTGGAGCCACAACCAGACAAAAGGTAGCTAATAAACTGAAGTTTAATTTAAAAAAAAAAAAGGAATTGTAGTACTCTCGTGTGTGTACAATAGCTTGTACTCAGCTTGTAGTGTGTATTTTTTCTTTTGACATGATTTCATTGGTAGATGTTCAATAAATACTTGTAAAATCTTAGTGACTCAGGCTGACAAATGGGTATTTAGTAAAGGAAAACTATTAAATAAAAGGTTCTAATTTAAATGAAAAAAATGTATAATAAATAATATAATAAAGGCCATTAAGGTTGAAAAAAGACCTAATAAACTATCTAATCCATTTCCCTTCCCATGTGATTTTGCACATGAGCAAACAGGTCTAGAGTGGTAAAATCATTTGTCCAAGATAATACAGCTGTTATTAGGAGAGAAATCTTTGCCACTGAGTTTTTGCTAAAAAGCATTGGGATCTCTGTCTCCCTTTTCATCTCTCTCTTCCCTCACCCTGGGCTCTTTGCTTCTAACTTTGCTTTTTTAATCGCTTCTTTCTCTGTATGCATCATTTTTGGACTTCTCTCCTCTTCTTTTCCCCTTTTCCCCACTTTCCTTAACTGTTTTCCTATCCATTACCTCTTCCAGGCTTCATAAGAAAGAGCTGACATGTATTTTTCATGATTTCTTGTATTTATCATGCAGATCTTGGTTTATTTTTCTTAATTTAAAAAAAAGGCATATGTAACAAATTTGATTTCTATTTCTGTTGCTTAAGTAATTCTAGAGTAAATTTTTACTTAATTTGTCTAAGTTTCATTTTCTTTTCTCTTATGCTTCTGAAGCCCTCAACTGGTAGGAAAGAGAAGAAAAATGGTTTCTCTACCTGATATAAAGATTTCTTTGTAATGAAATTAGTTCGAATAGTTGTCTTACCAGTCATTCAATCAAACATTTACTGTTACATATAGCCTACCATATGCCGCCAACTCTGGTTATTTTCTACTAAAGAATTTCTTCACCATTAAAAAACAATCAGAAATCAGACCCCCTAGGCAGATTAGTCTGTTATATGGACTCCTAAATAATGCTTTAAATTCATAATTGAAAGAAATATCAGATTATTCAAGTCCATGGGTCTCTTTTTATCTGTCTATAGACCTCAGGTTCAGGGTCCCTGTTCTAGTCAAACAACAGAGATCATAAAGGATTACTAAATGGCAAGATTCAAGCTTAAATTTAGAACAGAAGAGATGGTGGAATTCTTTTCTCAAAGTTCTTTACTTTTTATTTTTAAATAAAGAAAAACTGATAGTTTTTCAAAGCTCCCTCTGGCTAGTCACCATTGGGCAGAAAGAAGACTGCTGTGGTTTAGAATAAATGTCTGCAGCTGACCTGAACTTGGCATGGAAAATAGGGTAGGAACTTCATCTTACATGTTCTAATTAAGGGGAATAAAGGCAGAAATCTGGGTCTCATTTCTTATTTCCCACTGCTGCTGTCACTCAGCAGTCTCTTTGAAGTTTGAAGTTCATGCCATTTAATTATTTTTATTTATTCAATTAAATATTTGTCAATTAATGTAAAAAAAATTTTAATGGCCAATTTTTAAAAATTTGAGTTTTAAATTTTCTCCTTCCTTCCTGATCTTTTCCCCTGCCTTAGAAAAGCAACTTGATCTTCATTTTGAGGTCATGCAAAACATTTCCATATTAGCCATGTTCATGCCATTCAATTAAATAATTTCCCCCCACTTTTCATCACCTTCAGGAAACTCTCCCCTTCTTCAATGATTTTTGCACCATGGTTATAAATTTCCTCTCTACCCTCATGTCGATTGGTATTTTCAACAATGTTGAAGATCCTTTCCCTCAATTAATTCTCATACTTCCTTAATCCCCATGACCTTCATTTTTCAGTTATTCACCAACATCATCATTCTTAACCTCATCACAGCAAACAGACTTCATTCAGTAGTTATGTCTAAGGTAGGCTTCAAACTCGGGTCTTCCTGATTTCGAGTCCAGCACTCTGTCCTCTATCTCTAAAGCATCAAACTTGATTTACTTGACTGTACTTAATTGATGGTTCTAGGAAGCATGAGGAAGGAGAGTCATTAGGAAGTGACAATGTTAAGAAAAGAACATCAATAAAATAGATCATAAAAAATAAATATCCAATGTGTACTTTCTGTCTTTGCCTGCAACATCATTGTCTTCATGTTCCTCCCATTTCTTTGGTGCAAAGAATCTACTTTTTGTCCCTCACTGTGACTTCTAGTACTTTGAAACTTTCCATTCTGATATTATTCCTTTCTGGCTTCATTTTACTTTTGCTTAGTTAATTTGTATAGTGATATTATTCTAACTGGTGTGCAGTGTGATCCCTGAAAACATGTACTGAACTAAAAGTCTTAAGATGTGAATTCAAATACTTGCTCAGTCATACTCCCTGTGTGACCTTAAGCAAAGGCATTCATCTTTCCTGGGTCCCAGTATCCTCATCTGTAAATGAGAGATCATCTGAGCTAGATGACCTCTGTGGGGAATTTCAGATTTAATTCTTTTTTTTTTTTATAGCTTTTTATTTACAAGCTATATGCATGGATAATTTTTCAGCATGGACTCTTGCTGTTCCAACTTTTCCCCTCCTTCCCCCCACTCCCTCCCCGAGATGGCAGGTAGACCAATACATGTTAAATATATTAAAGTATATGTTATCAGATTTAGTTCTTTGATCATGGCCAATCCTCAGTACTGGATAATTCTTACCAATGGCAATTTCTGCTTCTCATTAACAAATATTGTAGGAGAAAATTACAAGATGGTGTTAATGGAATGTACAACAAATTCACACTGCTCCTTCTCTATTAATTGAGAAGACTTTTACTAATTTCTTGTTGATTGTCTATTGAATTTTCCACAATAGCTATTTCAAACCTTTCTTTACTCTTTTTTGCCACCTCACTCTAACTCTATTTTCATAATGAATATTTTGGTGTTGTGGGAAGAGCCCTGGATTTTGACCCAGAGGACCTGGGTTCAGGTCCTAGATCTCAACTTGCTAGTTGAACTCACATAACTCCCTGATACTTAATTTCCTCTTCCGTAAAATAAGAATAAGAATGCTTGCAAGATAGACAAGTATCATAGAGGTTTATTATGAACAAAGTGACTTGCAAACTCTGAATTTCTCCTATGATCACAAGTATCTAAAATCAATTCTACCAAATTTCAGAATGCCTTTCTATTTTCTTTCTTTTCCTCTGATGTAAGGATCTTTCCATTCAAGGCTAACTTTTGATTTGTATATTTATTTTGAAACCATTTGAAAATTGTAATCAGCTATAAAACATTCATACTCATTAGACATTATAAAATATAATTAATCTTACACATTCTAAACTTTGGCAGATGATTTTACTCCAAAGAATCAGTTTTTATATAACCATGGGCTCATTAAGCTGGAGATTTTATTGTAAATTCATTCCTGCCTTTTGATGCATTCAACACATTGTTGTCTTTTTTAATATTTAATATGTGAAGGCAGTAAAAGAAAAATGGAGGGAAAAAAAGAAAGAATCTAACTGTACAATGAACCTATTCTAAAAGGGGTGATTTTATTTGTATACAGAAAGAAACAGTGAAATTGGTTTTTTTTTAATGTACTAAAAAAGATGAACAAATGTGCCTTTTCTTGTTCTTTCCTTGAATTCTTCATTTCCTTCCTTAAGCCAACTGTGTAGGATTTTAGAAATGGAAGGGCCTTAAAATAGTTATATTTTAGGACTTCTTAAGCTGGCATCTTTGAATTTGCTTTTTAAATGCAATCCTTGCTTTAAAAGGTCAGTTGTAAAGGACTTCTACCTCATTGGTGGAGATTGATTTCCCCCCTTCATTTGCATTAGGATTGAGCTAGAGCAGGGAAGGGGAGGATCTAAGTTTCTTTTAGCTTCCAGCTTCACGAGAGAAGATGTATGGTGTCAATCTCTCTTACATTTGATAAAGGGGAAAAGATGACATGAGCAAAGTTGGTAATATCTATCTTTACTAGAGATTTTCCCTGTGGGTGACATTTGAGACTCTTTCTGTCTTGATTAAGCTGAGATATCTCATTTCCAGTAGGAGACTTCCTTCAATCTGTGTTGTCTGCTATATATTCTCATAAAACTGTCATTTCCTTCCTGCATGTTTTCCCTCTATTATCTTTATTTGATTTTTAAAGTAATTCACTTGTTCTCTTTTAAAAATCTTTCTCTTTAACTCTTTTGGTGATTCTTGTTGGGGCTGAGTCTGAGCTGCATTTTTCTTTTAGATGTTACTTGAAGATGTTTTCAAGTCATCTTATGAATTTTGTGTCTTGGCTTCCCTCTCTCTATAGCATTTTTTGTGTGTACTCAGGTTATTTTGTTGTTGTTTACTCATTTTTCTAGCCTAATTTTTGATTTTGTACTTTTTGTTAGAATAGGCTCTGCTTACCTCTGGTGGCAGGGGCAGAGTGGGAGTGTAGATGACTGGTCTGAACTTCTTTCTGTCGCTTGAATCCTATAGGTTTTCTCTGCCTACAAGGTAGAGTGATCCAGGGAGAGGTCTGCTCACTGCAGCCCTGGTCTGTATATTGGTCCTTACACAGGTAGGGTCTCTGCTCCCTTCTTACCACAATCATTCTTTTTTACATTGGAATTATGATCCAGAACTGGGTAATAGACTATGGAGATGTCAGATGATACCTGATCCTGTGCCTAGTGCTAGCACAGGAGTCCCCTAGACTATTTCTGACCAGGTGTACAGTTCCCTTACCATCCTAGTGCATTGGACATAAGCTTAGCCAGTGCCTCTACACCCTCAACCAGGCCCATCCCAGTTTCTGCTTTGTCTTGTTAAGCTGATCTTGACTGGAAAAATGACTCACTGTGACTTGTTGTTAGCTTTTTTGTTCAGAATTTGATTTGGTACTTTGTGTGGGTTATTTTGTAGGAGAGTTTTGGAGGGAAATTTGGCATTTGCAACCATTCTCTCATCTTGACATCATCCTCTCTGGCATATATTCTCTTATATATACTTTATCTAATTTTTTTTTTCACCATGGATAAATGGATTTATTTACTATATACTATGTGTTAAATTATGAGACTGGTATTTGATGGGAAGGAAGCCATGCCTTGGATATAAAGCTTGGGACCCTCCTTTCCTCATTAATGAAGAGCAATCAGGAATCCAACTTGAACCTTAAAGTTACTTCCCCTTGACTAGCAACATTTGAAGGAAGACAGAATTCTATCCCCTTTCCCTGAGGAAAATAGAGTGGCCAACCTCTTGCCCCAACCTCTTCCTTCCCTTCCTGCCAAGAACTAAAGTCTTTGGTGGAGAAGAGTGGAGAGAGAAAACTCTAGAGACAACTATTTATGTCTCCCTGTCAAGACACACACATTATATAAGTATTTTATAACTATTTCAATAGATTTGACTTCCTTTGTAATCGCTATTTTTTTATTTCATGGATGTAAAAACAGGTTCCCTAAATTTTTAATTCTTTCAGTGATTTGCCCTCAAATGTGGTTTGCATCTCTATCACTGATGATGGCGCAGCATGTATAATAGAACTAGCCTAAAAACTCTTCTGCTAAACATGATTTGAGAACACTGCTGTATATCAAATCTCTGGAAGCTGCCCGCTCCTTTTCTGTTTCACTGGTGCCAAGTATTCCTCCAAATTAGCAATATGCAGTTAATGCTCAGAGAAACATTCTAATATACTTGTAAGAGATATAGGAAAATAAGCTGTTCTACCCCCCACTTTCTTCAATTCCTCCCTGATTCTCCCTCAAAAGACTTCCCGAGACTGTCAAAGAAGTCCATGACATAGAAAATGTAAAGAATCCTCAGACTGTAGGTGATGAAAGGAAGACCTAGAGATGGCAAAGTGACATATTAATGCTGTGTATCAGTCAGGAACTTTTTTTTCTAAGTCCAGTGTCCTCCATCCACAGTCCCATGCTGCCCCATCTCCCCAGGATAATCTCAGATTCCAACTTTCAGGAGATTTAAAGTTCCTTGAGAACAAAGACTTTTTCATTTTGTCTGTCCATACCTGCATTGTTACTTTGCATATAATGAATAATTAATAAATACATGCTGAATTGAGACAAATTCTTTCATGTAACTTTCGCTGACTCCTGAACTTTATATGTTCTTCTGTTCCCCTGACACTTTGTTAGTACTCTCTTAAAGTAGTTTTATTCTGCCTTCCTGCAGTTGTAGCAGAGGCAATATAGAATAGATGGATAAATAAATAAAGCATTTATTCAGCACTTCCTATGTGTTAGGTAAGTGTCAAAAGAAAGAACTTAGGCTTAAGTAGGTAATTATCCAAAGTACAAATCCCCAAGCTTCATTTATATGCCAATGTTTATTAAAAATATTTCCATATATTAATTTTTTTTCTTTTTTTATTAAAGCTTTTTATTTACAAGATATATGCACTGGTAATTTTTCAGCATAGACAATTACAAAACCTTTTGTTCCAATTTTCTCCCTTCTTCCTCCCACCTCCTCCCTAGATGGTAGGTAGTCCAATACATGTTAAAGTCATATATTAATTTTTTGAAGAGATAATGGGGCAGAGTGAATGGAGAACTGGCCTTGGGTCAGAAAGATCCAGGTTTTAAATCCTCCCTCCCACATATGCTGGCTTTGTGTCTGTAGACAGGTTACTCCCAGTATCCTGGGTGACTATAGAATATAAAGCATGTGCCAGTAATTTTTCAAGCTGCAGTTCCCTATACCAGTAAAATTACAGGATCATTTTGAACCCAATTTTATTTTTTAACATTTTTGATGACTTTTCTTTTTATGTCACCAAATTGACTTCCTCTTTCCTTCCCCTAGCCATAATCTTCTCTTGTAGCAGTCATATAAAAAAAACCAAAACCCCAAAAAATTCAATAAACCATATTCCAGACAGTCTGTGGCTAACAACATATGCAGTATTCTTTATCTGTAGTCCCCCCCCCCCCACCTCTTTAACAAAGGAGGGAAATGTTTTCTCCTCTCCTCCTCTGCCTCATTATAATTATTTGGCATTCACTTTTGTCTTATTATTCTTCCTGTTTATCTTGTTAGAGTAATTGTTTATTTTCTCTTTTCTTTTATCCAGGTATCATTTGAGGTGTCTGTAGAAGCCCGAAGTTGTCCTCCTAAAGACACTGTCCATACATTCACCCTGAGGCCTGTTGGATTCCGGGACACTCTGGAGCTCGTGGTAACCTATAACTGCTTATGCAGCTGCACCAATAGGACTGAGCAAGACAGCCTTCGGTGCAGTGGGAATGGGACCTATACCTGTGGCACCTGTGAGTGCTACCCTAGCTACCTGGGCTCCAAGTGTGAGTGTCAAGAAGGAGAGAACCGGGACCTCTACCAAAACTTGTGCCGGGAGACCGAGGGCAAGCCCCTGTGCAGTGGGCGGGGGGAATGCAGCTGCAACCAGTGTTCCTGCTATGAGAGTGAATTTGGGAAGATCTATGGCCCCTTCTGTGAATGTGACAACTTTTCCTGTGCCAGAAACAAAGGGGTCCTCTGTTCAGGTAGGTGTATGACAGGGAATAATCCCTGCTTTGCTTGAGCCCTCAATGTGTGAATGTGGTTGCCTAAATATATATCCTACCATCCTAAGTGCTATTGGATACTTTTGCAGAGATGGGTACTCCTCAAACTATCAAACCTATCTTCTTCCCTCCTGGAAAGGCAGCATGAGGTAGTGGAAAAATACTTAATATATAGTCACTGGACCTAGTCAAATCTTGACTTTGAACATCTATTACTTACTTGAACTTAGGGAAGACATTTAGCTCCTAGGGCCTCAGTTTCCTCATCTGTAAAATGGGAGAGTTAAACTAGATAGATTCTGAGATTCCTACCAGCTCCAAATATATAATAATGTGAGTTTCTTTATCTCAGAGATTCCAGTAGTGACAGAGCTGATGAGAATTTCTGCCACGACTGCTTTCCTTGGGGAAGACGGAATCAAATCGTGAACATTTAGTTAGTGCTTATTGTATATAGTTCTAATCATCCAAGAGAATAATTTAGAAAGGAAAAAAAAAAAACTGAATCTAGAAGTTAGGTTGGAAATTGTGTTGTTTAATTTCAACTACCACCTGAAATAAGAATCTCATTTATTGTATCCCTGAAAGAGGGTCTTTAAGCACCACTAGTGACAGGGAGATCATTATTATCATTCTGTTGCTGAATGACTCAGGTTGTTTGAACATTTTCTCTCTCTCTCTCTCTCTCTCTCTCTCTCTCTCTCTCTCTCTCTCTCTCTCTCTCTCTCTCTTTCACACACACGAAAGGAAGAGGGAAGGAAAAGGGAAGGGACTTTATTATGTCTCTATTCATTGTTGTTGTTCAATCATTTATTCAAACTCTTCAGGAGTTTGTAAAGACTTTTCTTGGCAAAGATACTGGAGGGGGTTGCCATTTCCTTTTTCATTGTATTAAGGCAAACAGGTTTAATGATTTGCCCAGATTTGCCCAGAATGGCACAGCTAGTGAATGTCTGAGGCTGCATTTGAACTCAGATTTTCTTGATTCCAGGCCTAATGCTCTATCTAGTAAGCTACTATTTGCTTCCTTTCAGCTTATGAGAACAACAAAGAACAACTTTTTTTTGTGTAAGACAGCTTTTCAAATATATATTTTTCTCTTTCCTTTCTCCCTTTCCCTCCTCATTAGTGTCTTGCTTCTGACCACCACCTTCCTCAATCTGCCCTCCTTTTTTTCAGCCCCTTCCCCTTTCTTATTTCTTTCCCCTTCACTTCTCCCCCACACTTCTATTAGCCTTCCCCTTTTCTTTCCCCTTTCTCCTTCAACTTCCCTATAGAATGAGAAAGGTTTCTATATCAAACTAAATATGTCTGGTATTCCCTCACTGAGCTAAATCTAATGAGATTAAAGTTCAAACAATGTTCACAGGCCATCCCCACCCCCCACCCTTCTTTCCCTCAACTCTAATAGGTCTTTTTGCCTCTTCATGTGATGTAATTTACCCCATTTTACCTCCCCTTTGCTCGTCTTCCTATACAATTCCCTTTCCACCCCTGATTTCTTTTTTATATCATCACAATAAAGTCAAATTATTCCTATACCCTATGAGTATATCCCTAACAAACAAAGATACAATTCACAAGAGTTACATGTATCATCTTTCTATGTAGGAATATAAACATTTTAACTTTTAAAAATCACAGATTTTTTTTCCCTTCTCTTTTTACCTTCTTATGCTTCTCTTGAGTTCTGTATTTGAAGATAAAATTTTCTGTTCAGCTCTGGTCTTTTCATCAAAAATAATTGAAAATCCCCTATTTCAATGAATATCCATCTTTCTCCCTGAAAGATAATGCTTAATTTTGCTGGATGATTGATTCTTGGCTGCAGTCCAAGCTTCTTTGCCCTCCAGAATATTATATTCCAGGTTCTTCAATCCTTTAAAGTGGAAACTGTTGGGTTCTAATTGTAGCTTCTTGGTATTTGAATTTTTTTCCTGACTGCTTGCAGTATTTTCTCCTTGATCTGATAATTCTGGATTTAGATAAAATATTCCTTGGAGTTTTCATTTTGGGGTCTTTTTCAGGAAGTGATCAGTGGATTCTTTTAATAGCCATTTTACCCTCTATTTCTAGGAAATTAGGGCAGTTTTCTTTGATGATTTCTTGAAAGATGTCTAGATTCTTTTTACATCTTTTTTTTTTTTCCATCATTGTTTTCAGGTAGTCCAATAATTCTTAGACTGTCTCTGCTGGATATATTTTCCAGATCAATTTTTTTCCAATGAGGTATTTTACATTTTCTTCTATTTTTTCACTATTTGGATTTTGTTTGACTGATTTCTTTATTTCTCATTGAATCATTCACTTCCATTTGTTCAACTCTAATTTTTGAAATTTATTTATTTTTAAATAGAAATGTCTATTCTCTATTGATTTGGTTTTCCAACTAATTTTTAGTGAATTATTTTCTTTTTAACCTTTTTAGCTTTTTAATCTTCTTTTGCATTTGGCCAGTTGAACTTTTAAATGAGTTGTTTTGTTCATTGAATTTTTTTTTTCCATTTCATCAATTCTGTTTTTTTAGAGAGTTGTTCTCTTTTTCTATTTCACCAATTCAATTTTTTAAGGAGTTGTTTTCTTCAGACAATTTCTGTGTCCTCCAGATTTTCCTGCTCAGCTCTCATTTCCTTTCTCCATTTTTCTTCTAATTCTCTTTTAAGATCTTTTTTGAATTCTTCTAAGAGAGCCTTTTCAGTGGGAGACCAACTCATATCACCCTTTGAGGCTTCATCTGGAGGTGTTTTTCTTTAGTGTCCTCAGGATTTAAAGTCAGTTCCTCCCTGTCTCCATAATAGGTACCTATGGTCAGAGCTCTTTTTGCTTTTTTGCTCAGTTTTAAAGGTTGCGGTCTGGTCCTAGGGCAAAGGGAAGATTGTCCAAGGCTTCCTCTACAGGGTGACCAGCATTTTACACTGCCCTGGGGCTGGTACTGCTAGCTTCCTTCCCACATTGAATGGGTGTGGCCAACTCCTGCTTGTTATGCTGCGGTTCAGGGGCTCACTATTTACCTTCTGTAGTTACACTGGAGGTCAGGCAGCTAATCTGCTGCTTCTCTGGTCTCTTAAGTAGGACAAAGTAGCCAACATTGCTGAATTTTGGGATATAGGTTCCCACTAGATTCTTTATGGAGAGCCTCTCTGCCCTGAGCTTCCCTGTCCTATGGCTGCACTGGATTGCAATTCCATTCCCCTCCTGCCCACCCTCCAACTCAATTGAGACAGACCTTTCCTGAAGTCCTTCCAAGGTATCTTCTCCTAGAAATTTGTTTCATTCCAAATATTTGTGGAGAGTTCTGTTACTCCAAAATCTATTCAGAGGCTTGATCTGGTATTGAGTCTGAGGGAAGCCAGGAAGAGTTCAAACAAAGTCCTATCTACTCTCCACCATCTTGGTTCTACTTTTGCTCCTCCCTTCAAATATATAAAGATAAGTACATTTCTAAGGAGAGAGAATACTTAGTTTTTTGAGGAAGAAGAGAAAAAAAAAGTGGTTTAGGCAAAGATTATGATAGGTGTGGAATAACTTCTTAAAAATTAAAGTTAAATTTTATTGCTATAGTCACCTATATTTCCCATTGTTACTTTTCTTTCTCTACCTCCCATAGAGATATCCCCTTAAATAAAAAAAAAAAAAAATTAAAAACAGGGGAGAAAACACAGGAACATACATTTGTAATTAGATGGAATTTGGAGACCACTAAGTTCAATCCCTTCATTTTACAAATGAGGACACTTTGGTACAGAGCTATAAAGTCTGATATAGGATTTGAACCCATCTTTCTCACTGCAAATACAGTGTCCCATTCACTGTTTCACACTGCCTGAAAAGAGTTCAGCAATATTAACCAACATTATCAAAAAAAAAAAAAAAAAGCCTTATGATATATGAATGTAGAAGAACTTTGTGTTTAGGACAGAAACTGAGAAATCCTAATCATTAAGGAAATAGAAGCTTATGTCATGTGTGTACTGTGGTTTGGGTGAAACAGTAAAGAAATACTTATTCCTGGGAAAAAAGAGAAACTTCTCAGTACCCAGAATGCCTAGTGCTCTACAATTTGGGATTTGTTTATGCAACTCCTGGCTCAGATTTGTTAGAGCCTTTCCAATTTATGACTTCTTCAGCAGATTGATGAGATAAATGGGGAAGGAGTCCAAAGTCAGAAAGAAGAGATTCTAGCTCATTGAAATTATTGGGTAAAGAGTTTCTAGAGCTTTGTGGGTTAGTCAAGGAACAATTTTGAAGGGCCTCCTATGTGCCAGGTGCTATGCTCATTTATGATGGTTTTCCTTCATGACCCCCTTAGGGTTTTCTTGTCAAAGATCTCAGAGTGTTTTGCTATTTCCTTCTCCAGTTCATTTTATAGATAAAGAAACTGAGGCAGGTGGCATGAAGTGAGTTGCCCAGAGTCACATGGCTAGGAAGTGTCTGAGGTTGGATTTGAACTCAGGAAGATGAGTTTTCTTGACTCCAGGTCTGGAACTCTATCCACTGCATTACCTAGCTGACCTGTTCTGGGGATACAATGAAAGATAAAAACTTTGTAAACTTTTAAAGAACTCTAATGAGGGAGACAACATGCCAATAACAATGTAGCTATAAGATGTATTCAGAGAGTAGTTGAAAGATAATCCCTTTGGGAAAAGCATGACAGGGACATTGAGTTTGGGTGTTGAAAGGAGAAGAAAGGGGGAGAAGAGTGATAAGCAAGAAAACAGTCTTTGCAGAAAGTGGTATTTGAGCTAAGTTTTGAAGAACACCAGGAAAGCAAGGAGGGGAGGAATAGAGATCTTTGTAGCCATGGAGGACAGCCAATGAAAAGATAATTAGGAGGTGGAGTGCCATGTGAGAAGAACAATAAATAGACCTGTGTAGCTAAATCTTTGGGTGTGTAAGAGGGGCATAAAGCTTCAGAAAGCTTAGAAAAATAAGGGTCAGATTGTGAGGACTTTAAATGTACAAATACCCCAAATCTAATAAATATTGAAAGGCTAATTTTTAATAGCCATTTAAGGTCAAGCAGTTCAAATACTTTTTCTTCACTGGAGAAAGGTGACAATTTTGCACATTGGATCATAGACTCAGTGTAGGAAGGAACTTCAGGGGTCAACTGTTCTCTGTTTTAATATTTATAATTATTGGGGAAGTCTCTTTTCTCCTGACCTATGATTTCATTGGTTTAGGACGGTGGTTCTCATACTTTTTGGTCTCAGAACCCTATTACATTCTTTAAAATTATTGCAAATACCCCAGAAAGAGATTTAGTTTATGTTGTAAATATCTTTTGATATTTACCACATTAGGAATCATATCTCAGATTTATTAGAAAAATAATTTTGACACATCTGCAGACCACACTTTAAAAATTTAGATTTAGAGAACTCCCAGGAGGAAACTACCAATATCAATTTTGTTATTGTTCAGTAGTGTCTGACTCTTTGTGAAATTTTTTTTTTTTTTGGGCAAAGTTACTGCAGTGATTTGCCATTTCCTTCTCTACTTCATTTTACAAATGAAGCAAATAGGGATAAATGACTTGTCTGAGGTCACACAGCTAGTAAGATCAGATTTGAATTCAGGTCCTCTTGATTCCACTCTGGGTTTTCTGTGTACTGAGCCACCTAGCTAACTATCAGTGCAGATTAGTAATCAGCATATGTCTTTTACTTGTCCTTTTGAAATTGGGACTGTATTGAGGGAAACCACTGTGTTTGTATCTGCTGCTTGCAAACTTCTCAAACACTTGATGCTTTTGAAGTTAGTGTTTTGTTTTACAGAATTTCACCAAAGTTGCTCATCCCCATCAAATACTAGGAGCTAATGGGAGTTTTTATCCAGCCCTTCCTTTCTATATATAGATAATCCTGTGGAATTGGGAAACCCATGTCTATCATATTGTAATAGAAGCCTTTGAAGTTGGCCAACACTCTAAGGTCCAGTGATAGATGATACTAAGTTTGCACTCTTGCTTTCTTATGTGCTGAGATGCATGGATTTCTAAAACAAAACACTTTGGTTCTCCTCTTTCTCTCCTTCTTTTCCCCATCATAAGATAAGAGTCAGAAAATATTAAAAGAGTTTAAAAGGGACAGCAGCTTTTTAGAACTCTCTGGGGAATTCTGAGATCACAGATCTAGGGCCTCATGGAACAATCAGTCCTCTTGTTTTAGAGAAGAGAAAACTGATGTCCAGGAACCTAAAATGATTTGGTCAAAGCTACAAAGGGAGATTTTCAGAGGTGGAATTTGAACCCAGGTTCTCTGAATCTTCACACAGGGAACGAGGAAAGCATTTCTAGGAATGTGAAAACCTGCCAAAGTTGTTGTTGAGTGTCAACATAGACAGTCTTCTTATGTGGAGAATGCATTATACTCAGAAGTGTAGGTAGGTGAGCTTGGGACTGAGTCAGTGGAAGATCTTAGAGCCCATTGATTATCCCCAAATTCAAAGACTTGACTCTCTTGATGATAGCTGAAGTTAGCCAAAACTTGAAAAATACATGCCAAATATGCCTGTTCCTTCATAAAGTCCTAAAGTGAGGAAGGAGATTCATTTAAGTGGTTCTACCCAGAACAGATTCATTCTAATAAATATTAATAGCTGATATCTATATAGTGCTTTAAATTTTGCAAAGCGCTGTACATATGTTATCTCATTTGAGTTTTAGAAACCTTTTGAATCAAAGACTGTAGGACTGATTATCTTGATTTATAGATAAAGAAACAGATTTAGAGGGGTTAAATTATATCATTAGCTTATAGTAACACAGCTTTTGGAGGTGTGTTGTCTTCACTTTTTAATTTAAAATTTTAATTTTAAAAATTTATCTCATATAGGACTGGGAGATAGGTAGAGGAGTGAGAAATAGAGTCAGGGAGACATACAGAAAGAGATAAAGAAGAAAAGAAGGGACAGGGGAGAAGGCAGATGAGAGAGGGAGAAGGAAAAGGGAAGAAGAAGAAAACATTATCATTGTGAAAAGTTCTAGGGACAGGTAGGGGGCACAGTGACTAGCCCTCAAGATAGGTTGGACCTGAGTTCAAATGCAGTTTCAGACAACACTTAACTAACTATGACCTTGAGCAAGTCATTTAGCCCCAATTACCTTGCCCCCCCCCAAAAAAAAAACCAAAAAAACAACAACCAGGCAACTTGGTCTTGTTCAAAGGTATAATTTGAATCCAAATCTTCCCTGCTCTGGGACTAGTGCTAACTATATATGATGACAAATGGCTAGCCCAGTCTATATTCATTCACCCTTTGTCAAACGATATAACCTGCCATTAGGAAGGTGATGCCATGACTTGTAGGTGAGTTGGATTTAAGTGAGGCAGAACTGTACAAAGTCACCAGCCCCACTTACTCCTCTGGAATCATCTGGAGCAGATCCATTTTGTCCACTGATGTTCTAGAAATAGCTCAGAATGACTGGAGATGGCCCCAGAGGCAGTGGGAGACCTTGGTCTTTCTAAGGGAAATCCTTTAACAGTTCTCAGTGACTGAAGCAGTGCCTTAACAGCTAATCCCTGGGATTCCCTGATAAAAGGGAACTTTTATCCAGGGAGATTGAATCAGAAATCCTATTTGCATCTTTCCCATGAGCTTTTCTCTTTTAAAAATTAAAGAAAAAGCAGCACACTAATAGACAAAGCCAATGTTTATGTATTGGAAGTTTAAGACTTGTTAGTGCAAGTCCAGGGTAATTACAAAAATATGTTGTCCATTCTGCCTTGTCCCTGTGTCTTTCTCCTCATTCTGCCTGAGCAGCACTTAACGCACTGTTGACACTCAGGTGTCAGCTGTTGGCCTGCAGAAGTATCAGGGAGCCTTTATTAAGTGGGGATGGTGGTGGTGCTGATGAATACCCAGAGTTGGAGCCCTAAGTTCCTTGGCGCCAGTGGTTAGCTTAGAACTCTCTGTCTGGAATTGTTTGTATCAGGTTTGAGGTCTTTGAGCTGTTGTTCTTTTTGGGGTTTTAGTGGGAGAGAAATTTGTTTCCCAAGAGCTGGTCTGGTCTTGAGCATGCTGACTCAGTCACTCAGACAGCTGACTTTAGCATTTTCCAGAGGTTTCACTCCCCTCCCCTGCACTCCTTTCCCTCACCCTGGGGCTGTGGACTCAACCCAGAAGAGGAAACTGTTGATTTCTCTGCTTTGTGGCAGTCCTTCTGAGCTGATGCTTTTACAAAGGTGCCTTTCCTCTTGCGGAGAAGGAAAGAAGTTGAGTGAACTCCAGAACAGAATATCTAGGGCCTAGAGCCAAATCTGGCACAACCTCATTAGCCTGTTTTAGCTGCTCAGGTATCCACAGGCTTGATTCAGATCCAGCTGTTAGTGAATGGGTGATCCAAGTGTAATAGCTTACTTAATTTGGAACATGTCTATAACACTCCCCAGCTACATCCCTAATATAGAGGTTCCCTGTAGTCAATTTTCAGCCATTTCTGACTCTCCATGACCCCATTTGGAATTTTCTTGGCAAAGATACTGGAGTGGTTTGTCATTTCCTCTACAAATCATTCTATAGATGAGGAAACTGAGCAAACAGGGTTAAATGGCTTTCTCAGGATCATCCAGCAAATAAATGTCTAAAGTCATATTTGAACTCAGAAAGATGAATTTTCCTGACTCTATCCACTGTACCTCCTAGTGGTCTTAGGAAAAAAAAGAAGTTATTGAATGTGTTTGAAAATTGGTTATCTCTTCAGGGCATGAAAATTAGGGTGCTCTTTTCTCCAAGCCTGAAGTTAATCAAGCAAGAATCTGAAAGACATTTAGTATTCTTTCCTTCCTTTCCATAATCCTTTTAAATGAATTGTCTTGGAAAAATGTGTGTATAGTTTGAAACTGTCTACAAGTCAGGGCGGATTCATGTCTCTATGGGAACTGGAGGGAACATTATTATAGAAAGATGCCTCTTACTAGAGACATCTGGAAGATTGACCATTCAGATGTTTTTTCTTGAAAAGCAGATGCCCAGTAGGGTCTCAGAACCTGCAAGACAACATCTATTCTCTGGGCTCCAAGAACTGGCGGTCTCTGCAGCAAGTACAGTTTAGAGAGATCCAACCACAGCTTTATCATTTGTGGAATGCTCTTCCTCCCCATCTCTGCCTCCTGGTTGCCCTGGCTTTCTTCTACAAGCAACCTTTCCCAATCTCCATTAATGCTAATGCCTTCCTACCACTGATTATCTTTGGTTTACTTTGTATATATTGTTCAGTCATTTCAGCCATGACTCCATTTGGAATTTTCTTAGCAAAGATACTGGAGTAGCTTGCTATTTCCTTTTCTAGCTCATTTTACATATAAGGAAACTGAGGCAAATAAGGGTAAGTGATTTGCCCAGAGTCACAGAGCTTGTGAGTATCTGAGGCCAGATTTGAACTCAAGATGAGTGTTCCTAATTCCAGGTTCTGTGCTCTTATCCAACTCCACTTAGCTGCCTTGTTTGTATATAGTTGTTTGCATATCATTCTCTCTTAAAACTCTGAGGTCCTTGAGAAGAGGGACTGCCTTCTACATTTATTTCTATACTAAATGCTTGTTGTAATGCTTAGAACATAGTAGGCACTTAAATGCATTTTGACTGACAGATTTATTCTCCAGCTCTGTACTCTCTAGCAGACTCAGTTTCCTCATCTGCAAAATGAACTGGAGAAGGAAATGGCAAACCATTCTAATATCTTTGCCCCTCAAATAAGGTCACAAAGAATCAGACACACTTGAAAAGACTAAAAAACAGAAATAAATGTGTTAGGGAGTGTTGTATGTCTGATCTGGACAGAGACTCCTCTGTATTCCCACCTATTGATAAATACTCTAGGGCAGAGAGAGATGGGGAAAGATAGAAGCTATAGTCCTCTCCAGTGTTCCAACCACCAGCACCACTTTCCTTTCTTGGGTTTCTTCATTTTATTCCCAGCAAGTGTAGAGACCCAAGACATTACCTTTGTAAGGTCTATCTCAGACCATGAAAAAACTTTTAATTAAATTCAGAAAGATGATTTTGTGCCAGGCATTTGACTAGATGCTAGAGTTACAAAGACAAAAAACAAAACAAAAACATGGCACTCCAGCAAAATAACTGTATGGGCATATATACATATATTATATTTAACATATTTAACACGTATTGGTCTACCTGCCATCTAGGGGAGGGGGTGGGGGGAAGAAGGTGAAAAGTTGGAACAGAAGGTTTTACAATTGTCAATGCTGAAAAATTACCCATGCATATAACTTGTAAATAAAAAACTATTTTAAAAAATGGCACTCCTGACAGCTTACCAAAGGCAGAAACAGTATGTATGCATAGAAGTAAATACAAAATATATTCAGCATACATTCTGGAAGGAAGTTACAAGACTAATATGAAGGGCAATTTATTAATAGAATAGGGGACCTTGGAGAAGTAGGGTAGGGTAAGTACACTACAGGGATAGGACTTAGATGAATGGGTAAGTGGGAGCAGTGAGTGATGTCAGGAAAACAATCTTTCCTTAGGTAGCCTACTATTCAAAATTAGAGGGATTTGTATGGAACTATAAGATGACAATGACAATAAATTATCTTTTGTAGTAGCTAAAATATGGTTTATTTGATTATTGACCCCTGAGAAAAATAGAAGGGGAAGCTGTTGGCTTTGCACAGCCTTCCCTCACTTAAATCCAACTCATGTGCATGTCATGATATCACTTTCCCATCATGGTCCCTTTCAAGAACAAAAGACAAACCACAATCACATCTCCCTACTCCAGACATTTTCACCAGCTAAGTCCCATATCTTAAGGGCTCTCTTTCCTTGTCTCTACATTACTTTCTTGGATTATTTCAAGTCTCTACTAAAATCTCACTTTTTTACAAGAAGTTGTTCCTGATCCCTCTTAATTTTTGTGCTTTCTTCTGATGATTATTGGCAGTTTATCACATATATATCTGTCTATATAAGTTGTTAGTACATAATTGTTTGCATGTTGTTCCCCACCCCCACCATTAGCTGAGTTCTTGAAAATAGGGACTGTTTTTTATCTGTGTTTTTATTTCCAGTGTCTAGCACATTTATTTTTGTTGTTTAGTATTTCAGTAGGGTCTGAGTCTTTGTGACCTCATTTGGGGAGCAGAGATACTATAGTGGTTTGCCATTTCTTTCTCCAGTTCATTTTACAGATGAGGAAACTGAGGCAAACACAATTAAGGTCATACAGCTAATAAGTTTCTGAAGTCAGATTTGTTTTTTCTGTTTTTTTTTTTTTTTTTTTTTTTTTTTTTTTTTTTTTTTGTTTTGTTTTGTTTTGTTTGCTGAGGCAAATGGGGTTAAGTGACTTGCTTAGGGTCACACAGCTAGGAAGTATTAAGTGTCTTAGTCCAGATTTGAACTCAGGTCCTCCTGACTTTAGGGCCGGTGCCCTATGCACTATGCCATCTAGCTTCCCCTGATGTCAGATTTGAACTTGCAAAGATGAGTATTCTTGATTTCAGGCTTGAAATTCTATTCACTACATCACCTAATTGTCCAACACAAAGTAGGTGCTTAATAAATGCTTATTGACTACAGATATTTTACTGTGGGGGGAAAAAAAACCAAACTTAAATACAAATAAACAAATCCCTCTTATAAGGATAGATACTGGACCTGTGAGTTCAATAATATAGAGAACACTCTGATGAAGTAATTCTCTTTAATGGTGCAGTGGATATCTTCTCTATTACAGATCTTAGAGCAGAGGTGGGGAACCTTTTTTCTGCCAAGGGCCATTTGGATATTTATAGCATCATTCGTGGGCCCTACAAAATTATCAACTTAAAAACAGTGGGAGATGGTTGTACCTCGCTTTCAGCTCATCATTGCCTGCGGTTGCCTTGGCAGGGCCAGACCAAATGATTTCATGGGCCTTATATGTCTACCAGTCGGATGTTCCCCACCCCTATCTTATAGTTACTCAGAGCAACAGGAGGATCACAGTGTGTGTGTGTGTGTGTGTGTGTGTGTGTGTGCGTGTGTGTGTGTGCGTGTGTGTGTGTGTGTGTGTGTGTGTGTGTGTGTGTGTGTAGCTGCACTTGAGTCTAGGTCTTCCTGGCTCTATTTACAATACCATGCTACCTTTGTATATATATTTACATATTGCATATGCAATGCTTATAAAGTAAACATTAAGTCATTTCAGGAAAGGGGAAAAGCATTAACAAGTGAATTATATGTGAAGTATAACAGATTGCCTAAATTTACAGTTTGTTATCATTATGGTCAAGGTTGATAAACTTGGTTGTGACTCAAACCATACCCTGTATCCTCCTCCCTCTCAAACAAGCAGAAAGCAGCCCACGCCGTCCTCATAGAGTTGACTCAGAGCCTTTGCCACCATGAGCCCTGCCCTAGATGCTCTTTGGGCTGCTCTGCCCACTACTGTTTCTCAGCCATCCCTCTCTAGGCCGCAGTCTTGGCTGCCTGCTTCAAGCTTGGCTTTCAAAGGTGATATTCTAAACCAAGCCCTTTAGTCCTCGGAGATTGCTTCACCAGTCACTGAGCTGGTGCCAGCTTGGGGGTGGAACATGGCAGCTCTTTCACGAAGTGCGATGATGCCATTTGGTTTTTCCAGGTTGAAAATAGCAACTCTCTCATCTGGCTATGATGGAGGGGAAGTCAGTGGCGATGCAGCAGAGTTTCCATCTCTGTGTGGCTTAGGCATTTTTCCAGAGAGGACTAATGAGGCAGGTGGGGACCTTAGGCACCATACTAAGGCACAGGTGATGGGAGCCTCCCAAGTTGTTGCCTCTGCCAATGCACCTGTGCTTACCTTGGCCACCCTTCCATCTTGTTCAGGGACCTGTCCTTAGGGCCCTTGAGATGGGGATGGAGTTTTTCCTCTCCAAATATTGTTCCCCTTTCCCCCATTTCTTTTGCAAATAGAAAAGGACATTACAGAAATCCCCTGTCCCTGTTTTTCTCTTCCATAGTTTTTGGCTGCTTGCTAGATGAGAGCCAGGGCCAACCCTTTCTTTAACCCATTTCCCTCCATAGTGTGAAAGGCCCTTGAAACAGAAAAGAATTGACAACTGGAAGCATGATCATTTGGAAATCAATGATTTCCAAATCAGGGATGGGAAGGGCTCATGAAAAAATGCTTGACCCAGATTGACATCATAGCATCATGACTTTGTCCTTGGTCTTTTAAAAATATGTCCTGGCTTTGACCTTTGTCTTAGGATTGAAAGCAAATGTGGCCACTGCTCTGTTAGGTGACAATTGCAAAACATGACTTTGTAGACCTGTAAATGAGGGGGGACATATGGGGGCAAGTGATTTTCCTACAAGCTGCTGAACAATTACAAACACATTTATTATGAACTAGATAACTGACAGACATTCACATCTAAGTAAGACAAAAAGAAGATTGTATATGAAACTATGACTTCCAGCTTGTTTCTTTAATATATATTAAATTTAGCCTGATAGTTGCAGTGTTGCCTTGCCTATCTGTATCCCATTAAAAAAGCAACTTTATCTTCTTAAATAACAGAAATCTATTTTCTTTCCCTCTCATCCTCTACTCCAGGGAGAAAATAAAGGTAAAGAAAAAGAAATACAAATTCATTATAACAAATACATATAGCAGAGTAAAATAAATTCCCTCTTTAGCTATGCTGGAAAAAAAAAAATCTGTTTCATTTTGGATCCTGAATCAGGAGGTAAATAGATAATAAGATTCGTCATTGATTCTCTGGAATCATGGAAGGTCATTGTATGGTGGAGCATGGATCTTACAGCTTTCAGAGTTGTTTTTGCATAGAAATTGGTTTTTGTAGTTTTTTTCTCATGTCATTCACCCCTAATGTTGTGCCTTAAATTGCTCTCTTGGGTCTACTTATTTTATTTTGCATTAATTCATGCAAGTCTTTCTATCTCTTTTTGAACTTTTTCTTTCTCTCTTATATGAATTTGTTAAATATTTTTATTAAGGCACCCTCTACCTCTCCATTCCCTTTCTTCTCTCTCTCTCTCTTTCTCTTCCTCTCCCTCCTTGTGTGTATCTCTGACTGTCTCTGTGTCTCTCTTCTCTTCTCTCCTTCCCTTTCCTCTGTCTCTCTTTCCTCTCTCTGTTGCTCTTACTATTACTATATTGCCACTCTTTCAATTAAAGAAATTGATTTAATTTTATTTTTCAATGAATAAGCAATTTATTATGTTTTAGAATGCTGTCACAGCAAGAGCAGTGAATTGTGAGTCAGGAGGACTGGGCACTGAGCCTCAGCTCTGAACATATATAAGTTGATTTACCACTTTGTGACTTGATTACCTCATTTGTAAAATGGGAACAAATAACACTTTGTACTATCCACCCATCACAGGGATATTATGAGAAAAGCATTCTGTGAACCTTAGGGAATTCTGGAATCATAGATTATTCTCATTTTGCTAGTTTATTGTTTTCCAAAGAAGACTATACTCCCCTTGGGTGCAGGGGCTGTGGGTTATATTCTTTGGCATTCCTCACAGTAGCAGGTGGTAGCCAGTTCATGATGCCAAATTAAATAAATCCTGAGAGAATGAAAAGTAATGGGGTTAGTAGATCCAGACTAGGGCTAGGAATGGGTTGATCATGAAAGGATTATAGAAAGTCTGGATTATTATGTCTGATTTTAAGAAATGGGAGGACATGTATTATTAAGGAGGAAATAGAAGAAGCAAATGGGGGGCATCACCGATCTGATGATATAAGAGCTTTGCTTCCAATCAGCATCTTATTCCAGTGATATGATTGTCTATAGGTTCAGAAAGACAATATCAAATTAAAAACAAAATTCCTTTGGGAGTCAGATCTCTCCTGTTTGCTTGCTTTCAGTCAAGTGGCAAGGAGCCTCGGTTAGCTTCCCCAGCTTTGATTCTCTGACAATATGTGAGAAAAAAATTGAAGTTAGAAAGTCTAGGATTCAAACTTCTTAGTTCCTCTGATCCTTAGGTTTGTCATCTTTAAAATGGGGACAATAACACCAGTAGTACCTACTTCAGGATAATAGTTGTGCTCCAATAAAATAACAAACTTTAAAGTGCCTGTTGTCCACAGAGAGATGAACACATCTTGGATGCTTCTTAAGTCACTTGCTTCTTACTTTCTCTAATTTGTACAAGGAGTGGAAAGAAAGTTAAAAGAGCAAGACAACCACATTCCCAGAGGGACAAGAGATACTTTTGTCCCCAAGAAGACAGCAGGAAGCCAGACTAAATTGTTGCCAAGCCTGGATTTATGAGGATGTGGAAAAAACAGATTGGGCAATTCTAATCTACTAGCAAAGGAAGTACCAGGAATAGCATGTCTTTTTATAAGGCAGGCAGTGGAGTAGGGTTTTCTCTTGGCCTTTGAAAGCAACTGATCTATTATGGATAATAGAAACTTCTGCATCTGATGAGTTACAAGAGAGCCAGCATTTGAGCTTGGTGAACTTATTCTTTGATCCATTCAGAAATCTGTGTATCAAATGGGTGTTGTTCACAGTTGTTTAAATCACATCCAACTCTTTGTGACCTCAAAGAGGATTTTCTTGGGAAAGATACTAGAATTTTTTTGCTATTTCCTTTTCCAACTCATTTTACAAATGAGTAAACTAAGGTAAAGGGTTAAGTGACTTGCTAGTAAGTGTCTAAGACCAGATTTGAACCCAGAAAGAAGAGTCTTTCTGACTCCAAACTGGCACTACTTAGCTGGATGGTATGGAGAGGTTGGAACTTCAGACTGTGGCTTCTTGAGACACTCAGAACCTCAATTCTCCTCCGCTTTGAGTGAGACAGAAAGTGTACAGAACCAAGGAAACTGACAAGGATTAATGCTATATGGGCTGCAGTCATAGATGCTATTCTAGCAATGCCCCTAGAACCTATGAACTACAGAAAGGTGAATATGTTCATTTTGGTTGAGATTAGTGTAAGGAACTCCTGGTGTGGAAATTCCCTCCTCTGAAGCACATCATCAGCTACCTGACTGCCACTTCTGGAACTTGTGGGTAGGATGGGTGTGCCTTTTGGGCAATGAGAGATTAAGAGATTTACTGAGTGTTTTAACTGGAACAGTTCAAAGGGAAGACTTGAATCTATCCCCTAAGCCATACTTGCCTCTCAAATAACTTTAAATTGCCCTAAGTCATCTATCTTTGAAAAAGCATTTGTGGGAGCAGCTGTAGAGTACTGTAGATTGACCAGTGAACCAGGAGTCAAGAAGACTTTTCATTTCAAATCTGGCTGTGTGACCTGGGGCTAGTCATTTAATTCCAATTGCCTAAATAAACAAATATAAAACTTTAGGGTATTCTGATAACTATGTTAAGAGTTGTACCCAGAATTTTTCAAACATTGATGAAATATAATTTCTGATGACATATTATTCTCAAAGAGGAAGAACTGCCCTAAATACTTTTCCCCTCTTAAATTTACTCACTTCTTATTTATCTAGTTTTGTTTAAATTGTTTACTTCAGTAAAGGCCCCATATCTATTTAATATTTGTGGAAAGGAGACAAAGGGAGAGAGCAACAAAATATGGAAACTTCCTGTTTTTTTCTGAATTCCAGAATAGGTTCTTCTATTATGGTAGCCTGGGAACTAGAATCAGCTTGCTGGAAGGTGTCACACTCCTATTTTCTCCTGATTTATAACCACTTCCTGGTTTCTATTCAGCCTTTAGGTTTCTGCTCTTGGCCTATTGGTCCCTCTACACCATCCCTCTAATACACATCCACCCCTCTGATACACAGCCCCTCAGAGGTGTGTTTGAACAATGCTCCCTAAAAACTAAGAACTCTACCTCTAATTACTGAATATACCAGACCAATTAACTTTCACTCTTGTAGTGAAGTTAACTCTTCATTCTTTAGAGAAGCTGGCAATTCAGCTTCTCTAAAATCTAGAGGGTGTTCAACCAAGTATTGGTTATTAGTTTTATTTGCTTTTCTCACCCTTCCCCTATATCATGTTCAGCAATGCCATTTTGATCCAATCTTGCCTTTTGCCTATTGCATAATAGAATCAACCAGGCATAACAAAAGGGAAGAGACACTCTAGTGGAATAATTTTATTTAGCCACAGAAAAATGATATTCAACAAAGCTCTTGGATCAGGTAGCCTCCTCCTCCCTCCAACTCCATATAGAAACACATCATATAGACTGGGCAGGGTGTGGTTGATAGAATATAGATTTTAGGAGAGACTGTAGTAGGGAGGTCTCCCTGATCTTGGGGTGCTTCTGTTCTATCAATCTAGCAATGATTCTAGTCTTCTGGCTTTAGAATAGATCTAGATCTGCTGGTCAATGATAGCCAAATTTCTGAGCTAACTACTCAGTTTTATCTCCCCATCCCCATCTCCACCAAATTAAGTAAAGAATTTAAAAAAGAAAATAAAGCCTTTAATATAAAAATTCATAAATCCAGTAAAATAAATCCTCACATTAGCCTTATGTCTCTTTCTGCATTTTAAGTTTATCACCTCTCTGTCGGAGAGGTTAATAATATATTTCGTCTTCATATAATATCTTTCTTGTATACTATACTATTATAAATTTCAGAGTGTTCAATGCTTGGATAAATTTTATTCCTATCTACCTTAAGGTGTTCATTCTGCCTGCCAATTTTTTTTCTACCTATTCCATTTTCCATCTTGTTTCCTTTTTTCAAAATTCTCTTCTAGTCCAAGTTGGAGAAGTGATTCTATGACTTTAAGTGAGGAAAGGCCATGCAAAGTCACTAATCTCACTTTCCCCACCAGAGCTATCTGAGCCCAATGGCAAAGAGATAGATTAGGTCAATTGGAGATGGTCCTGGATGGAGTGAGAGATCTTAGCCTTTTAAAGTTATGGTCTTTCCCAGGTCTGTTTGACTGAAGCATTCTGTGATTAAGGCTCTATAAAAAATGAGATAGAGAATAGTTTCTTTTCCTTGTCAAAAAAAAAATTGATCTTGGAGGAGACCCTTACAGTTTCTGGCCAAAACACATACATTTGGTGTTTATGTTCACTGAGTCAATCGGGGCCCAAATAATGAGCAAGTAGAGCTTGGAATGGGACTTATTATTAACCAGTCAATAAGAGCCAGAGTGTTTTGGGTTTAAGGCATGTTCCTTATTAAATAAATTTGTCTGGTATACCCTAAAATATCTTATGAAGTTTCAGGGATCAAAATTTACATTTCTTTGGGCAGAGCAACTGCAGGTAAGGGTATGATACTTGAAGTAGACAGAGGGAGAGGAAGGAGGGAAGGAGATTTCCTTTTCATACTTTTTTAGCATCTGTCCCCTTTGCTTGAAATGTTCTCCTTCATCTCTGGTTCCAAGCTTCCCTGGCTTCCTTCAAGACTCAGCTCAAACCTCACCTTTTACAGAAAGCCTTTCTTGGGTCCCCAGGCCAAGTCTCCCATTTCCTCCAGGGCCATCTTCAGTCATCCTGATCTATATCATCAGGCCACTGGCCCCAGATTACTCTGGAGGGGAAAGTGAGGCAGGTGACTTTGCACAGGCCTCCCTCACAGCCCTTGTATCACCTTCCTGATGCAACAATGTATGACTTGCAAATTTTTTGTGGTTCAGTTACTATAATTCTGTCTGATTCCTGTGACCCCATTTGGGGTTTTCTTGGAAGAAACACTGAAGTGGTTTGCCATTTTCTTTTCCAGCTCATTTTACAGATGAGGAAACTGAGGCAAACAAAAGTGACTTGCCCAGAGTTATCCAGCTAGTGAGTGACTGAGGTTTGAACTCAAAAAGATTAGTCTTTCTGGCACTCTACCACTCTGCCATGTAACTACCCATATTTTGTATTTTATTTTCTATGTGTTGTGAATGTTATTCCTCTCTAACAGAATATAATTACCCAGGAGAAAGGGAATGTCCCATGAGATTGGGGAATGTCTTTAGCTGGCAGGCTAAATCTTGAAAGGAATCTAGCACCCTAAAAGAGTTAGTTGTAAGGAAGAGAAAGACACCATAAGGCATAGTGGGGGATGAGAGGAGAGATACCCGGGAATCATGGTGGGGGAGGAGAATGAAAGGAGGGATACCATGTGGCATGGGGGAAGAGGGAAGGGAAAAACTTCAAGAGACAGAGTGCCATGGTGGATTGATCCAAAGGGGTTCAGCATAGGCAGGGTCATAGGCAGATTTATAGGGAAATTTAACTTCAGCGACATGACTGGGATTTCTGACAGGACACAGCAAGATGGGGCCACCCACAAAGGGAGGAGAAGGGGGGACCTCCACAGAGGGTGGGACCATGAGGTTAAACTGATTCCTATCAATTCCCGACCCAGGGAGCAATTCCTTCTACATCCCATTCTTTCTCTGCAGACAACCTCATGAGCAGGCACCTAATAAATGCGTTTTCAACTAATGAATTCAGAAATCCTCTAAGCACCAAGACCCTCTCTGCATCCTCTTGGCAGAAAGATCTCTAAGATGATCTCTAAGGACTCTCCCAGCGCTAATGTTCTGTTATTCTTTTCAGTTTATAAACCATAGATTAATGACATAATTTATATGTATAGAATATAGAGTGAGTCTAGTTTTATCCCATCTGGAAAAAATGTTTGCCTTCTGTTATAGTTCTGCCCTGTTATGCCCCAGATGAATTTCTCCTTTCCTAGTCCATGCCAGAAATGTTGTGAATTAATTTCTAATCTACTATTAATCACTTAGTTTAGCTTTGATAATTAGGGTAATCCACATCTATCTGATCTATCCTGAAAAGGCCATATCTGTAAAGGCCCCATCATCTCAGAAAGAATTCTTTTAAAAACATCTTTAATTTTTCTTTTTTTATATTGCATTCTTTTCCAAATATATTCTTTTCCTAATTCTGACCTCATGAGTCATCCCTTTTAATAAAGACTGAAAAATAAATAACAAGAAAAGGCAGTTCAGTCAAACTAACCAGCTTTGTAACTTAGGCTGACAGTGTATAAGGTGGTTCAATACCCCTACTCCTCCACCTCTACAAATAAAGGGGGGAAGGTAGATTTCCTTGTCTCTTCTTTGGGGGCAAGTTAAAATTACATTGCATTCAGTTTCAGAAAGTGCTCTATATAGTATCCATTCATGTATAACAAAACATCTTTAAATGGAGGCTAGATGATCGTTAGACAAATATATTTTCATATGTGAATAGGAGCAGGTGACCACTGACTTCCTTTTAACTGTAAAATTAGAATTCTGTAATATGTTGATTGTTTGCTTTTTAAATATAAATATGTTTCTGATAATGATTTATGGCTGTGAGAGTTGGACTGTAAGAAAAGCTGAACTCTGCACAATTGATTCCTTTGAATTATGGTACTGGAAAAGACTTTAGGAGTTCAAATTAATCAATACTTAAAAAATTAATTTATCACATGTTTAACATATGTTGGATTACTTGCCATTTAAAGGAGGGAGTAGGGTGAAGGAAGGAAAAAATTTGAAACAAGGTTTTGGAAGGGTGAATGTTGAAAATTATCCTGCATATGTTTTGAAAATAAAAAGCTTTAATAAAAATGAGATATTATTCTCATTTATTTCTCAAAAAAAAAAGAGAAATTAATTCAGAATATTCATTGGAAGGACAAATACTGAAAATGAAGCTTAAATACTTTGGCCACATAATGAGAATATGGAACTCACTGGAAAAGATCCTGATGTTGGGAAAGACTGAAAGCAGAAGGAAAGGGGGATGGCAGAGAATGAGATAGACAAGGTCATGGAAGTAGTGAACATGAGTTTGTTCAGACTTCAGGAGATGGTGGAAGATAGAAGGGCTGGGTGTGCTAGGTCCCTGGAGTCACAAAGAATCAGAAACAACAATGACTGAACAACAACAACAAAAATCCACACAAGCTTTAAACCATCTACACTTTCTGTGTCCATCTTAATGGGAAATAATGAGATATTTTATAGAGAGTTATAGTCTTCCAAATTATTAAAATTATTCTTTAAACTGAGGCCTGAAGGAGGTTATGGCTTTCAGCACCTGGTGGAAAGGAATGGAAAGGGGGATAGCTTTCTAGATGAGCCTCTCATAGAATTAGACCTTTATGTGTGACTTGGGTGGGATCATTGGGTTATAAGACTGTATGCCGTGGGGTTCAAACATTGTATTAGCATCTCAGCAGTTAAATAAGCATTCCCTGGTATCCCAGAGTGTTCACCATATGCTCCAGTGCTGATTTGTAAATTGCCTTGATCGCAGCATAACTGAAATATAATTTATTGTAAGTCCTGAGGAGAAAGGAGGGTAAGCCTGGAAATAGGGAGGAGGGTAGGCTTTAGTGATGTCTCTGAAGTCTGGCCATCCGTTAGGTCACCCCCCTTCATGCTGTGTGCCAGATAGCATCGCCCGGCTGATTCTTTTCCACAGAGGAGTCCTTTTCTGCTTGGGCTCACACTGACTTGGTGGCTGGCTGTGTAGCACATGTTGGCATGTTTTTGCCGGAACTGAGTCTTGGTTTTGGCTCGGAAGTAAGATTGGCACATTCTCAATCTACCTTCCACTCCTCTGATCTCCTCTGGTGTGGACACTCTCAGGGAATGAAAACGGATTTTTTTACCAAAATTAGCTTTGATCAAACTTATTAGAAAATCTGCTGCTGAAAAAAAAATGCATCAAGCACCAAATAAAGATCTATCTGTATTTCAAATATGTATCTTTTGTGCTGATATTTGGCATCGTTTTCATTTCATCACAGCCGTAATCTCAGTGGCATGGCAACCTTTCCACTGATACCAATTGTGGCTTTTTTCCCTCTTGGAAACTGGTTTAATGAGCTGCTATGGAAAAACTGACAAGCCAAAAACAGTGTTGAGCTGAAGTGCAGATACTTACTGAAGCTCTTCCTGAGATAACAGGTCCAGGCTTGGATGGAAAGCTTTCTCAGCTTTGCTGTTCCCATACCTTCTCAGTCCTCTGATTGGAGAGCTCCTCCCAAAGGCTCCCTATAAAGATAGCTCAGAACCCCGGCCAGCGCTTCCCCTGCCACCACTTGCACTTCTTAAATTTGATTCTATCATCTTCATTCCCCTGGTTGCTACTTTCTCCCCCCTCTTCATCCTCTCTTTTTTAAGTTTCTTTTGTGTGTTGTCTTCCTCCATTAGACTAAACTTGAGGATAGTCACTGTCTTACTTTTCTGTTTGTATCTCCAGTGTTTATCACTGTCACATAGCAGATACTTAATAAATGTTTATTGTACTGTATTTTATCGGTAGGCTGTGCCAGAAATTCCCTTCAGGATCATGGATATCTATGCCATGATGAGACACCAAAGGACTCCAGCAGAGGTTGCCTCTGTTAGTGGGTATCTTTGTCAGTGGTGTTGATTACTCTCAGCTATGGTTAGAAACTTCCCCAGAGATGACCTACCACCTTTTTCCCATCTACCCTGCAGTTACATGTAGAGTCTTACCCTCTTGTCTGTTGTAGAAAAATAGGTGATCATCTAGATTTAGCTTGAACTCTTCCAGTGGCAGGAAGGTCACTATATTGAAATTAGCCCATTTCATTCCTATTTAGCTCTGATTATGAAATATTTCTTTAGTATAAACAATTTTTCTAAAGGGCTATATGTCTTGAGTCAGTGATAACCTTGAACTTGGCAAACACTAAGTTACAAAATGCTGAGAAAAATAATATTCCAGCCTTTTAGAAGAAGGCTCCTCTTCCCATGGGACAGCCAAGATTGAGCTCAGTAGGTTTCTAGGCCTGGGCATAGCATGTACTATGTAAGTTTTTGTCCTCATTGCTCAGATATCTTTCTGTGGGCATGTTCAGGTCCTGTGGGGATTGGGGGACTCGGAGCCAATGAATGAGCTAAATGCCTCATTTGAACTAAGACAGATCAAGGGAGTTGGCAAGATTGTCCCTAGTGTCATGATCATTACAATCACAGTTGGTTTGGAATGGAAGGGATGGGTGTTAGATGTTGAAATTAGAAGGGACTTTAGTGATGACTATGATGTTGTATGTAGCAGACACTTAAAAACAAATGTTTACTGACTCCCATATTTTATAGATTGGAGAAGTGAGAATCAGGGATTTTGAAATCCCTGTGGGGCTCAGCCATTCAGTGCAATAACTTAGATTAATAATCTGTCCTCCCCAATCTTGCTGAGGTCAAGTGCCCTGATATGCCCTATGTGTTGGTTTTAGGTCACGGGGAATGCCACTGTGGGGAATGCAAATGCCATGCTGGCTACATCGGGGACAACTGTAACTGCTCTACAGAGACTGAAACGTGTCTCTCCAACGATGGCCAGATCTGCAGTGGCCGAGGGTATTGCTCGTGTGGAAGGTGCCAGTGCACAAAGCCTGGGGCCTTTGGAGAGATGTGTGAGAAGTGTCCAACCTGCCCAGATGCCTGCAGCACAAAGAGGTAATTCCCAGCATCCCCTTCTCCTTTGCTTCTTCCTTTCTCAGCCACTGGGTCCCTAGTCTCTCAGCTTCACCTGCAAGGGCATGACATTTACACCAGACACCTTCTGCATCACTGTGCCTTTTTTATTTCCACTTGCTATCCAGATACTATTTTATTTATTCAGGGGATGAAAAAAATTAAATATTAAAATTATTGACTTTTACAATTAGAAGTTGGTCAAATAATGAGCATTTATTTGCTAAAAGCTGTAATTTTTAAAATGGCAACAAACAAACAAACAAAAAACTATTCCTGCACATTCTAAGGCAAGAAACAATATGTAAATAACTGAGCACTTTCAAGTTCTAAAAAGATCATCAGGCATTTTATTAAGCACCTACTATGTGTCAGGTATTAGATACAAAGAATGTTCTTAGTTGAAAGGCTATTATCAGAGAAGAAGGAACTAGAAGCTGGAGGAGGACCAGGTTTTTTATGTTATCTCATCCAAACTACTACCTCTCCCGATAGGAGTATGCTGACAAGTGGCCACTTTATACTCTACTTAATTCAAATAATGGGGACCTGAATACATCCTGAAAGAACCCATTTCATTTCTAAATAGCTCTTATTGTGAGGTGGCTCTTTAACTGAAGCAAAGCATGGTTAAAGAAGGTCAATTGACTTGTGGGGAAGGGATGGAAATCTTCCAACCTAACATAAATAGCGATTTTTCAATTATCCGTTCCAGTGACATTTCTGCTGAGGGCTGGTGTCCTCTAGGCCTTGAAACCAGAACTATTTGCAAAGTCATATATAGTTCCATATAGTCATAAAATGTTAGAATTATGGGGGTGCTCAAAAGAAGCTTCAGACACTCATCAGCTCTGTGACTATGGGTAGATCATTCATTTCTATGAGCTTTGGTTTTCTCAAAATGAGAGGGTTGGACTAAAATATGTGTATGGTCCCTTTCAGCTCTTGCTCTATGATCCTGAGCTTTGTGGATTTGGAATCAGGAGAGAACTGGGTTTCATTCCCATCTCAGACACTTACTGTGTGACCTCTTAATCTTGTTAAACCCCAATTTCCTCATTTGTAAAACAGGGAAATTAATAGCATGAGTTTTGCACCTGGGTTGTTGTAAAGATCAAATGTTTTATATATAAAGGACTTTGCAAACTTCAAAGTGTTTCATAAATTGCTAGTAACTAAACTCCCACTCCCAGTGCAGATTGGTACTTGCTTAGCAACTTATGGTCTTAGAGCAAGAATTCTTAACTTGGGGTCACAGATTCTCTCCCTTGGATGAGAAAAAAAATGACCTTTATTTCAGTAAAATTGTTTTCCTTTGTATCTTATTTTATGCATTAAATCTGAGAAGGTAGGTTTCATTAAGAACTTTTGTTTTAGAGCATTGTCTGAGGTACTGGGAGGGTTCAAGAGCTTGTCTATAAAGTCAGGACCAGAAAATCTAACTAGAGCTTCCTAACTCCCTTGTATTTGTGGGTGTTTAGTAAGTAATAAACGCATTGAATCATTTGTTCACACGTGTGGATGTGTCTTTGTGTACATGCTTGCATGTGCATGTGCCTTATGCCCGGTACCTTTATTATAAAGATAGAAATTGTGGAGCACCCAGAGCTAAGGTAGCTGAGCCCCACAGCTTACCTATACAGTGTTAGAGCCATTACTAGAAAACAGGTTTGCTGGTCTCAATGTCCAGTGTTCTTTCTTTCCCAAAGCCAGCTACCCACCCTGCTCTACTACTCCCTTGGTCTCTGGAGAAATGGAGGCGGGTGAAAAGGAATACAGGAGAAAATGAAGCGGCCGTTTGCCTTCTGGAAAGCACTGCTGACATTTTAACTTGAAATGTGCTTCAGAACAGCTGCATCAACAGTGTCTGTGCTTGAGGGAGGGCAGGGAATGGAGAGGAAACAGAGACATGAATAATGAGAAACATCTGATGATACAAGAGCCATTTGGCTTTGGAGAGAGGGCATTATGTAATTGTCTTTTGGCAGCAGACTTTCCTTCCTAATGATGCTGGGCTCAAGCTGATTTGAAAATGAGTTCATGTTCCCTGAGCGTGTACCGGTCACTATTGAAGGACATGTCTATGGGCTAAGGGAAGTGGCTCTAATGTCTACTCCAATGATGGAACAGAAAAGCCACCTCAGATGAAGCACTGGGAATGGATAATCCATACGAGAACAAGAAGAGGTTATAAGCAAGTTATAGTTCCCATTTCTTATGGGATATAGATGATATATGTTTGTATATATGCATTTTTATATGTATATATATGCAACATATACATATATAATATATATGTATTTATATATGTATGATCTATACATATAATAATTCTTTATTAAGTTTTTATTGGACTAATTTGCTAATTATAATGTCAATTCAAATTTAAATGGTACTATTCATGGTTATGAAGTATATATTAAAGTGCTTCTGTAGTGTTTTACAGTTTTTTTATGGAATATTATAATTTTTTTGTTGTTAACTTTATATACAATAATTCAATTTATCACTGAGATGTAATCACAGTGATCACATGTAAATCACTAAAGTGGATGTATATTTGTGTATGTATAGCTATATAATCAACAAATACAGCAAATCAAAAGTATGCTTCTGTTATATGTTTTGGCAGTATCTAGAATAACAAAATGGTCTATCCGTCTATCTTTCTATAATTATCACTATCTGTATAGGGATATACACATATAAATACATATATGCTGGAACTCTGTCTTCCCAGAAATCAGCTGGAGTCAGGATCACTAAACGTCTTTATTCTTGATCTTTTACGGTCAAGGTTAGGGGTTTAGGCCTAGCAACCTCACACACACCTTCCTCCCTCAAACGCCCGGAGAGACTGAGTCAGCGTCTGCGTCTCACTTCCTCTTCTTCCTCCTACTCCCCCCACACACGTCACTCCCCCCTCTTTGTCCCACCAATCAAGTCAGCACAGAACAGCTGGGGAGGGTCAACCTTCAAACAAGTTAATAGGGAACTGTCCAATTGGCAATTAGTCTCACGTGCTTCATTATCCAAGTGCATTGCTCAGTTCTAGCCCTTTACACACACACACACACACACACACACACACACACACACACACACACACACATACACGTGTGTGTGTGTGTGTGTGTGTGTGTGTGTGTGTATGTGTATTATACATAGAGGACACTTTGTTCTATTTCATCAGCTTTAAACATCAGAACTCTGGTTATTCTGGAGAAGCAGCCTGGCAGAGTGGAGCTATCCCTGAAATCAGGACAGTCAAGGTTCAAACCAGCCTCTGACACATACTGGTTATTGAGACTCTTAGTTTAATAAGTCATTTTACATTTATTAAGCCTTTACCGATTCTGGTCACTATGTGTACAAAGAAATGCAAAATCAGCGCCTGTTTTCAGGGACCTAGTTTTTTAAACTGTGGGTCACAGCCCCAAATGGGTCTTGTAACTGAATATAAAGGTCGTGAAATTATGATTCATTATCAGTGAAAGTTCTATTTGTATAGTTATTTTATATACCTGTATACCTGAGGTCGTATAAAAATTTCCCAATGAAAAGGGTCACAGATGGAAAAAGTTTAAGAAGCCCTGCTCAAAGAAACCACAATAATAATAGGGAAGATTGTGTGTATATGTATGTGTGTATTATTAGGTACATATAAGACATATACTCTCTAAAACTATAAGTTGCAGATCTGCATTGAGGAGAAAATTTCATCACTGAAAGTTTCCTAGACCAGTGAAATAACACGTCTGAATTAAAATAAACAAAAATTAGAACTAAGCATATAAAATTTGATTCAGTAAACACAGCAAATAAAAAGTATGCTTGTGTTGTACGTTGTGTCCTCATATATAATGTATTCAGAATGAGGAAAGTGATTGATTGATCTAAATATAAATATCTGTCTTTTATCACTATTTCTAGCATATCTCTATATTTTGTCTTCTTTCTCTCTCTCTGTCTTTCTGTCTTTCTCTCTGTCTCTCTCTCTCCTCCCCTCCTTCCCTCTCTCTATCCACGTCTACAGCTATATCTCCAGATAATAAATATGGATGAAGGATAGGCCAGCTAGATGGTGCAATAGATAGAGCAGTGGGCCTTGAGTCAGGAATTTCTGAATTCATATCTGACCTTGAACACTAGACAAATCTAACTAAGTCTAACTAGCTAAATGACTAGCAAGTCACTTAATTCCTATTTGTCTCACTTCCTTATTTCTAAATAGCATGTGAGAAGGAAATGGCAAATCACTTCAGTATCTTTGCCAAGGGAGCTCCATGGATAAAGTATGTTAGAGTCATGTAGAGTTGGACACAACTGAATGGCTAAACACCAAATATATATTTAGAGCATCATGTTTACCTTGGATGCCAGATTTGAGGAAGGACACATCCAAAGGAGGGAGGCAGGGTGGTAGGAAGGCTAAATAGATTCCTGGCATATGAGAATTAGTTAAGGAAACTGGTGATGGATATTTTATTTGACTTAAAGGGAATATGAATTTTTTCAAATATTGGAAAGCTTTCATATAGAAGCACTTCCTTGAAGGAAAAGGACAGAGCTAGAATGAGTGGTCTCAGCTGCCTGAAAGCAAGTTTTTCCTGACATAAGGGAAATTTTGTTCACAGTTAGAGGCCTCCCAACATGAACTGCTTTGGTAGTGAGTGAGTTCCTTCTTACTGGAGATATTCCAATAGAAGCTGCATGGACACTTGTCAGGGATCATAGGATTGTAAATTTAAAGTTAATAGAGATTGTAATAGTGATTAGCTAATCCAGTTGCCTCTTTTTTTTTTTTTTTAATTTATTTTGTTTTGTTTTCAATTAGCATTTGATTTTCTCTCTCACCTCTTCCATTTCCTCCCCAGAGGATGAAGGGAAAGAGAGGAAAAACAAAATCTTTGTAACAAATATGCATAGTCAAGCAAAACAGATTGGTCATATCCATAAATGTGTGTTTTATTCTTTATATTTTGGCCATTACCCTCTCTATCAGGAGCTGAGTAGCATCAATGGGTACATTGTTGTTGGTATTGTTGAGTCATGTCTGATTCTTTGTGACCATACTGTCCATGGGATTTTCTTGACAAAGATACTGGATTGGTTTGCCATTTATTTCCCCAGTAGATTAGGCAAACCGAGGTAAGGTGGCTTGCTGATATGTCTGAGACCATATTTGAATTCAAGTCTTCCTGATGCCAGGCTCAGGGTTCTATCCACTGAGTCATCTAGCTGCCTCTCAGTGGGTATATACAGGGTAATCATTTTTTGCCAGCCCCTTAATTTTACTGATGAGGAAACTGAGTTACTTAAGCTTGTACCTCTGTGATAGTGTTCACAGAGTCACAGAGATGCTAAGTACAGAGCCAGGATGTAATACAGGAAAGTCTATGTTTATGTATAGATTGGTCTAAGAAAACTCTGAATACTCTTCCAATCCTGACATAGAGTCAGAAAGAGAATGAAAGAAAAGTGGTAAGACAATGAGAGAGATGGGACAGCAACTTCAGCTAATTCGTTCCCTAACACCCAAAAACAATATTTCACCCTTGGTCCATGCTCTTAGACCTTGACCCCTACCTATTCTACCTACCAAATACCAAGTGACCCATTCCTCTAAAATTCTCCCTCATGCTTCTAAATATCTCCTACTTATGCTTTTCTCTTTTCTACACCCTATATCCCTGATCCCGCTGTTGTGGGACTCTGATTCGGGACCCAAGCAACCTGAGTCGTTATAGCTTCTCTAAGCCTCAGTTTCCTCATTTGTAAAATGGATACAGTAATGTGTTCCCTTGACTCATTGAGATATTGTGAGGAAAAATGCTTTGTAGACTCCTGAGGGTTATATAAATGGGAGTCCTCATTATTCAGATTCTCTTGGGTCATACCTGACTCTTTGTGACCTTATTTGGAGTTTTCTCATAAAAAATGCTGTAGTGGTTTGCCATTTCCTTCTTCAGCTCAATGTACAGATGAGGAAACTGAGGCAAACAGGGTTAAGTAATTTGCCTAGAGTCACACAGCTGGGAAGTGTCTGAGATTAGATTTGAACTCAGTAAGAGGAGTCTTTCTAACTTTGGGTCTATTGCTGTAGTCCCATTTATCTGCTTCATAAAATAAGCTCCAGTGGTTCCCTATTACCTCCAGAAAAAGATATAAACCCTTCTGTTATCTTTTAAAGCCCTTTAAACTTGATTTCAATCTATCTCATGATTTTATTTGTAAGTCATAATCAAAGGAGTGTCTCAGTCTTCAATTGAGTCCATCACCTCTGCCAAAATGTGGATTATGTGTTTCATCCTGATTGCTCTGGAATCATCCTTCGTCAGTGCACTGAACAGTTAATTTTGCAAGAATATGATTATTGAATAAAATTGGTCTCACTTCCCTCCACATCAGTTCATGCAAATCTTCCCAAGTTTCTCCAAAGCAATCTTCTTTATAATTTCTTATAGAATATTATTCCATCACATTCATCCATATCAACTTACTCACCCATTCCCCAGTTGTTAGGTATAAGTTTCTAATTTTTTGGTGCTACAAAAATAGCTGTTGTAAATATTTTTGTATGTTCTTTTCCTTTTTCTTTGATCTCTTTGGGATATAGACCCAATAATGGAATTGTTGGGACAACTCATTCTACTGTTGAACAGCTAATAGTTCAGAGATATTCCTTAGAAGGAAAGTAAACCCAAAAGGGATTAGAAATTCACAAAAACGAAGAGGAATTGTTTAAGTGGAAACAAAAGGAAACCTGGGAAAAAATGACTCCACTATCTTAGATTTTTTTTTTTTTTTGATAGAAAGCCAGACATATTCATTCACATTCCACATTTTTGGAAAGCAAATTTCAAAGAGTTCAGGGAAAGGGTAGGCAGGGTTCCAAGTACAAAAATCCTACAGGGTCAGTCAGTCTAAAAGGGATAGGAATGAAATCCCAAGACATACAGGGAAACAGTTCCTTCTTGTTAGTGAGAATTGGGTCCAGAATAGCAGTTCTCTTCAATTATTCCACCACTTTTGGGGGAAGAAATTATCAGTAGGGATGCCAAGAAACTATTAGCTACTCTGCTTTGCATAGAGAGAGAGCGCACCAGCAGCTGTTGGAATAATTAAATCTCCTATCACTACCATATTATGCCTATGTGCCAGGTTTTTGTCTTCTGTTTCCTGAACACCTCATCTATTTCTTTCTTCTCTTTAGGTGGTCTATAGTATATTATGGGGGATAGCGAGTTGGCACAGTAAAGAGAGTGCCAAACCAGGAACCAGGAAGACTCCACTCTCTTTCTGAGTTCAAATCCAGCCTCAGACACTTATTAGTTGTTGATTCTAGACAGTCACTTAACCGTGCTTGCCTCAGTTTCCCCCATTTGTAAATGAGCTGAAGGACATGGTAAAATAAACCATTCCAGTATTCTTGTCAAGAAAACCCCAAACGGAGTCATAGAAAGTCATACACAACCAAACAATGACTCAACAACAAAAAGCATATTATGATAAAATAAGAATGATCTCTTAAGGTCACTCTTTATTTTCACCTGCCCTAGGACAGAATGATTGCTGCCTTGAAAGAGCAAGAGTGGGATGCCTTGTTTGCTTTAGGTTGGTGTGTCTAATTTAATTCAGAACTCACTGACAACTTTTCTTAACTTTGCTGTATTTGTTGATATTAATACGTGGACTTGTGGTGATCAAGGCAAATAATCTTTGAAAACTTGACTAGCTAAATTCTAGATTAGCCATCCCTGAGCTACATAAACGAATCTTTAAGGAAAATCTTGGTAGAAACTGCTGCATTGGGTCATAGAGAATCAGCATCAGCTTCCTACCCAAATTCCTATATTGTCCTGGAGGTACACATTAAATTTTCTTTTATTTTCTTTTTTTATTTTGTTTTGTTCATTTATTTCTTTTTAGCATACATTGCTTTATGAAACATGTTGGGAGAGAAAATCAGAGCAAAATGGAAAAGCCATGGGAGAGATTTTTAAAAAAAAGTGAACATAGCCATATTACATTCAGTCTCTTTAGTTTTTTTTTCTGGTTGCAGATGGCATTTTCTGTCCAAAGTCTATTGGGACTGCTTTGGATCACTGAACCACTGAGAAAAAACAAGTGATCATTGCACATTCTTAATGATATTGTGTACAATGTATTCCTGGTTCTGCTTGTTTCACTCAGCATCAGTCTGTGTAAATCTTTCCAGGCCTTTATAAAATCAGTTTGCTCATCATTTTTATAGAACAGTAATACCCCATTGCTTTCACATACCACAACTTATTCATCCATTTCCCAATTGATGAACATCTATTCATTTCTAATTCTTTGCTACCACAAAAAGAGCTGCTACAAACATTTTTGCACATGTGAGTCCTTTTCCCTCATTTATGCTTTCCTTGGAATACAGACTGAGTAATGGCACTGCTGGGTCAAAAAGTATGCACAGTTTGATAGCCTTTTAGGCATAGTTCCAGATTGCTCTCCAGAATGATTGGATCATTTCACAACTCCACCATTAGTGTCCCAGTTTTCCCATATCCACTTCTACATTTATCATTATATTTTCCTTATACATGACATTTTCAAGATAATTACTAACACCATTTAGCTACTTCCCCAAATGCAAACCTGCCTTCTACAGTCCAATTCTCTTTTCCTTTAGGGAACTGTGAAGAATTAGAATCAGAATTTTTGAGCTGAAAAGGTCCTTAGTTAGAGACTAACCAGTCAATCTAACCCCTGTTCTTTATGTGAGACAATTGACCTCCTGGGAGGTGATAAATGAAACTCTGTCATACAGCTGGCCAGTGGCAGAGCTAACCTTCCAACATGGGTCTTCCAGTTAAATGCTCTTTCATCATGTTATATTGATAGCATGAAAACCAGGAACAGATTCCATCCATGGGACAAGAATGGATGAATCCTATTTTGAATACATGTCCAAGAGTTTCCAAATGTCAAGTGGATCAGAATTGATGATGACTTGATCAGAGCCTCCTATGGGTGGAGAAAAAGCAATATACATTGGAGTGCCTGCTGTGTTCATGGCTCTGACATACTGTGGGGAATACACAGAGGAAAAGGAAAACAGGAACTCTTCCAGTCTGCTTGGGCATTCAGCAGTCAGTATGTGATAGCTTAAAAAAAGTTTACACATATCTTTAAATTCTTCCCCCTAAAACTTTTCCCAACCCCAGTAATCAGGATTAAGTGACTTGCCCCGGGTCATATAGCCAGTAAGTCTCTGAGACTAGATTTGAATTCAAAATCTCCCAATGCTCTGTCCATTGTACCACCTAGCTGCCCCTGAACTCTTCTTTGTAACAAAGCAATTAAACAAAACTAAGCAAAAACCAGCTCTGTCCAACAGTGAATGAAACTACATCTGTAGTTTTTTTTCTTCTCTATTAAGAAGAGGAGATAGTTTCATTGTTAGTTTTTCTTGAACTAATATTCATCACTGAAATCAATCTGACTTCAGCTGCTTTTGGTGTTGTTTCCAATTACTTTCTGATAGTCACAGTATATATGATATTCTTTTCTGCTTTTTTCTCTCTGCATCACTTCTTATGAATTTCCCTATATTGCTCCAGATTCCTTCTTTATTAATGATTTCTTAGAATGTACCACCACCCATCCATATGGCATCAAATCATTCTACAACCATTCTTCATAATTTGTTCAACTAGTCCCTAAGTGATGGGTGCTTACCTTATTGTCAGATCTATTTGTTTTTTGTTGCTACCACAAAAAGTGGTAACATGAATATTTTATTACTTATAAGGACTTTCTTTTTTATCTTTGATGTTCTTGGAGTATGTGCCCAGTGGTGTGATCATTAAAATCTAAAGGTATGAATGGTTTAGTAACTTTTCTATATTATATATTCACTTGTATCTTTCTAACTGTATACTAAACTTCTTGAAGGAAAGTACTGATTATACTTATACTATTTTTGTATTCATCTCCTCCCCCAAGTCCTTTGGATGATGTCTTTTGAAGCCTAAAAAAGTTTCAATGTATATAATTATTCATCTAAATTTTCTGTCCTTTGGAGAAGTGTATTCTTTTTCTCTCTAAGGGTCCTCCATTACTAATACAGTTCACAACTTTTCTATGCTTTGGCAGAAGTGGGAATAAAAACCCATTGAAAGATTTTGTACAGTGTTAGAGGTCAATGGGAGGATAATTAAGAAAATGGATCCAGCATAAAATGTAGGAGAAATTGGAGAAGGAAGAGACTGGAAAGAGGAAAATCATTTAGAAAGCCATTGATAGAGTATATCAAAGTAATAGCAAAGGCTATATGATTGGTCAATCTCTTACTCCCTTTCTAATGGATTACCTGATGGCTTTGTACTAGGCCCTTGGAGGTGGACTCAGCTCAGGAGTAGAGAGAGCCTCATTCACCTTAGGAAAAAAGTGAAATTTCATAGATAAGAGGGCATGCATGGGTTATGATCTGCACTTTAAATATCACTCTCTTCCTCACCTAAACCTCCTTTTTTTTCATACTTTACTATTTCTGTCAGCAGCACACCATCCTTAGAGTCACTTAACACTTCATTAGCATTTATTCTGTATCTTTTATCAGTTCTTTTTTTTCCTACCTCTATAACTTGGAAAACACTGGTTTACATCAGGATTTCTTAAGCTTTTCCTATTCACAAACCCCTTTTCACTTGAGAAATTTTTTATGCAACTCCAGATATATAAGTATATGAAATAGGTATGATAATAAATCATAATTTCATGACTCCCACATTCAGTTATATGACATGACCCACAGTTTAAGAAGCTTTGATCTAGATGAGGAAATGAGGACTTGAATTATAGTCAGAATGGAAAGGCAGAGATAAATATGGGAGAGATTTTGAATGAAGAAGCAAAAGATTCATGATTAGGGTAGATAAGGAAAAGGTAAAGAATTAGCCACCTAAGATTCAAACCTAGAACAGCAGCAACTAATATAGAAATTAAAATGTCAGAAGGAAGAGCTGATTTTTAAGAGTCCAGTTGAATTAGAAATCCAGGTCCCTTGAAATAATGAGCCGGATATATAAATTTTGGAGTTTTCTGCCCAACCAAATTTGAAAATAAATGAAATCTTCAAGTGATAAAGATTACAGAGAAAAGAGCATAGATCTGAGGACTGAAAAGCCTATAGATGGAGTTTAATGAAGGCCAGAGTATGGTCAAGGTCTTAGTGGAGATTTGGAATGTAGCTGGAGGCCTGCAGAGTCAAGGACATCATGAAACCTAGTGGCTGATGAATTTAATAGGTCATTAACATAGTTATTGAAGTCACCAAGCAGGGATGAGATAAAGAAGAAGACAGTGAGATCTTGAAATTATTTAGGAAGATACAGCAAATTTTAAAGAAGTTAAATTCTAAATATAATTTTAAAAATACATTGATCCTTAACTGATACTGTTGAGGAATGAGATATTCTAACAGTGTTTGGGGGTCCCCAGGTCAGTGTCGCAAAAAAGAATTTGCAATTCCAGTCTCCAAGTGAGGTTTTGGCAAAAAGCGGTTTATTTTCACTGAGTAGTTCTCAGTGGGTTCCTGATTTGAAGGTAGCTGAGATTGGGGTATAGAGTTCAATTTTATTTAGCCTCCTGTGGCCTGAGGATCTCCTGATAAATTGAGGGAATAATCTCCCTATATAATGATTGGTGATTATTCCCCAGGCCAGGATCTCCAAGTGAATTAAAGGTGGGAATTATTTTAGGAGTTTCCCAAGGTCAAGTAAAAGGGTGCAGAGGAGTTGTGTGGAGATTTAGGGTTTTCTGAACCAGACTACCTCACAAAGATCAGGGGACCAAAGGGTCCTATTACATCAGTACCTTTTTTTATTCCTTTCTCCTATTTCCTTCATAACTACAGAAACTCTTGGTTCTTATACTTACACACTTGATTCAGAAAAGCAATCCCCTGAGGTTTATTTATGACTCCTTGGTTCTCCTGTTTTATTTGTTTCAATTTAGAGTCTTTTTTCAGTTCATAGCTTCCTTCACTGGTGTAGAACAAATGTACTATTTCAACTTTACTCTTATCCTTTTCTTGATTAAGAGCAGTCTGTGGGAGAAAAAACATTGTTTTTTTCTATTTCCGTTCTCTCCTTTCTTTCTACTCTCATGGTATAAACAAAAAAAAGATAAGTTATTTAAGACTCTAGCTCTAAACTCCTTTGTGTGTAAAGTGATAATAGCCTATTTTTCTTCCTAAAAGGTCATGCCAATTTGTATACATAACTAATTATATTAAAACTTCTTTCTGTCTGACTTGGTTTATAACAGTCAAAATCGACCATATTTTCCCTGGGGCTGGCTGAAATCTCACTGGTTTCCTAAATGAGGTGACTTTCAATTGTAGTTTAAAGGAGAGAGTCATGAATGCATTTCAGTTGTATTGTGAAGATAATTACTTGTCTTTGGGAGTGTATGAATTTATAAGCATCAAAGAAACAAGCCCAACAGGAGTCATTTTGAGCATCTGGGAGAGCAAGATTGATTTTTTTCTACTCTTCATCTGGCCTTATTTTGCTTAGCCTCAGCCCTTACCCTACATCATAATATCATGGATATAGAGCTAGAAGAGATCCTAGATGTGATCTAGTTCAACATACTTGTAGTATAGTTGAGGATCTTAACTTTAGAGTCCTGTATTTCTGGTAGAAAACCAAATATATCCATTTCTTAACTTTCATTTTTAACCCTGAAGTCAGTTACACAAGAGTAATACTTCTGTGACTAATGCTGGAATAGCTGATTTTTTAATTATAGTCAAACCTTCTTAATTATGCCTTACCTACTTTTCTCACATGATCTGTTCAGAGTACACATTTTTCTCTCATGATTGCCAAGATGTTTTTCCTATTAGGAACATTTTTAGCAGCTGCTTAATTTTGGAGAGAGCAGAGTATTAATAATAATAATAATAATTCCTTAATATATAATTACATAACAATAGTGTCTTATAGTGTTTTATACTTTTCCCAAGCATTTTCACCTATATTGCTTCAGTTAACAAGCATTTATTAAGCACTTTCTATGTACTAAGCAGTAGATAAAGAACAACAGTAATGTACCAAGTACTGTGCTAAACTCTGGGGATACAAAAGAAACAAGACAGTCCCTATTCTCAAGGTGCTTACATCTGTTGGGGGAGACAACTTATACACAAATATATACAAAATAAGTTATTTTCCAGACAATTCTCAGATGATGAAATTCAAACTATTTCCACTCATATGAAAGAGTGTTCCAAATCACTATTGATCAGAGAAATGCAAATTAAGACAACTCTGAGATACCACTACACTCCTGTCAGATTGGCTAAGATGACAGGAACAAATAATGATGAATGTTGGAGGGGCTGTGGGAAAACTGGGACACTGATGCATTGTTGGTGAAGTTGGGAAAGAATCTGGCCATTCTGGAGAGCAATGTGGAACTATGCCCAAAAACTTATCAAACTGTGCATACCCTTTGATCCAGCATTGCTGTTATTGGGCTTATATCCCAAAGAAATACTAAAGAGGGGAAAGGGACCTATGTGTGCCAAAATGTTTGTGGAAGCTCTTTTCGTAATGGCTAGAAACTGGAAGATGAATGGATGTCCATCAATTGGAGAATTGTTGGGTAAATTATGGTGTATGAAGGTTATGAAATATTATTGTTCTGTAAGAAATGACCAGCAGGAGGAATACAGAGAGGCCTGGAGAGACTTACATCAACTGATGCTGAGTGAAATGAGCAGAACCAGAAGATCACCATACATTTCAACAACAATACTGTATGAGGATGTATTCTGATGGAAGTGGAAATCTTCAACATAAAGAAGATCCAACTCACTCCAGCTGATCAATGATGGACAGAAATAACTACACCCAGAGAAGGAACACTGGGAAGTGAATGTAAATTGTTAGCACTACTGTCTATCTACCCAGCTTACTTACACCTTCGGAATCTAATACTTAACGTGCAACAAGAAAATTGGATTTACACACATATATTGTATCTAGGTTATATTGTAACACATGTAAAATGTATGGGATTACTTGTCATCTAGGGGAGGGAGTAGAGGGAGGGGAAAATTTGGAAAAATGAATACAAGGGATAATGTTATTTAAAAAAATTACTCAGGCATATATACTGTCAAAAATTTTATAATTATAAAATTAATTTAAAAAATAAAACAAAAAACCAAAATAAGTTATTTTCAAAATATATGGGAAATAATTTAAAAAGAGAAAGCTCTGGAATTAAGAGGGATTAGGAAAGGCTTCCTTTGTAAAGTGAGGTTTTAGTTAAGAATTGAAGTCAGGGAGTTCAGTTGAAAGGCAAAGCATGCCCCTGCCCTCAAGGAGCATATATATATTCTTTTTTAAAATTTATATTTTATTTTTTTATTTTCAAAATAAATGCATAGTTTTCAACATTCACCTTTGCAAAATCTTAAGTTGCAATTTTTTTTCTCCTTTTCTTACTCCCAATCCCATTTTTATGTGACAAATAATATGTCTTAAACATGAGCAATTCTTCTATACATATTTCCACAATTATCTTGCTGCAGAAGAAAAATCAAATCAAAAGAAAAAAAGAGAAAGAAAACAAAAAGCAAGTAAACAACAACAAAAAAAGTGAAAATTCTACGTTGTGTCCCACACCAAGTGCTCACAGTACTCTCTCTAGGTGCAGATGTCTCTCTCCATCACAAGTCCATTGGAATTGGCCTAAATCACCTCGCTGCTGAAATGAGCCATTGCATAATCTTGTTGCTGTGCACTATGTTTTCTTGGTTCTGCTCATTTCACTCAGCATCAGTTCATGTAAGTCTCTCGAAATCATTCTGCTGGTAATTTCTTATAGAACAATAATATTCATAACATTCATATACTGTAACTTATTCAGCCATTCTCCAACTGATGGGCATCTACTCAGTTTACAGTAAGGAGCATACATTCTAATGGGAAAGACAACGTGCAGAAGAATATAATAGATGTATATGGTGAAGGTGGAAAGTAATATTTGAAGGGACTGGGAAAGATCTCCTGTTGAAGACAAGATCTGAGCTGAGTCTTAGAGGAGGCCAGGGAGGCTGAGAGACAGAGGTAAAAAGAAGAGGAGAATGTCAGAGAATATGCAAAAGGGGAAACAATAAGATCACAAAGATAGAAAAGGTTTATATGTAATCTTCACTAAACAGCCAGGGAGGGGTACCACTGACACTAGGCTGAATGAGCAGTCTGTGAAGGAAGGCTTCATAGTTCAGTGGTTGCTGGAGCAGCAGAGAGCAGCCTTCCCTTCACCTATAGCATTATTGCCTTCCCATGTGGCAGTGCCAGCCTGCAGCTCTAAGCCCTGTTAGGCAGGGGCCTAATTCTTCCTCATGGACCATTCACTGTATTACTGTTGACATCAAAGTTCAGATTGTGGACCAAAGATAAAATTTGATCCAGGTTTTACCATCTTAAATCCCATCATCTTGAGTGTTGATTTTATTATAAATGTTAGCTATTATTATTGCTTTTATCATCATTAATAATTATTAATAATAATACTTTTCTATTGTGCCTTATGGTTACAAAGCACTTTGCATGTTTTCTCATTTGATTTTCAGTGATCCTGTAAGTAGGTAGGGTAAGTATTTAAGATCCCTATTTTATAGATAAGGAAACTAAGACTTATAGATTTGTAGAAAGTCCCACAACTTTTAAGTGGCAGAGTTGGGAGTCAAATGTTAGGTCAGTCAAATCTATTGCACTACACTACACTTCTAATTTGTTGCAAATGGACCTCCAGAAGAGTAGTAAATGCCCTTTTCTCAATAAAAAATAAGACTTTTTACAGATAAATAAATAGATCAGTATACATTCAAGGTCTACAAAGCACTTTGATATTCATTATCTCATCAGATCTTACTGTGGAGTAAGTACTATCATTATTTCTATGTCTATGAAGAAAGAGGCTTAAAGGTATTAAATGACTTGACTAGGCCAGCCACAAAGCTGGCAGACGGCGAACAATCTGGAGGCTGGGCAATGGAGCCCTTTATCTGAATTGAAGAAAACCTTGCTACTTAGGAATTATTAGTGGTGATGACCATGATGTCATGTCAGGTTTTTTTTTTTTTTCTTTTCTATTATTGTTTATGGGATAGTTTTATTTTCCATTTTCTATGAAAAAAAAAAAAGTGTTACTCAAATAAAACCCAGGGTAATAAGTAAGAAGCTGGAGGGCTTCAGAAAGAAGCAAACTAATTTTTTTGCATTTGTAAAGGTATAACATAATAAAATGAATTAATCAATAAATATATCAACAAATATTAAATATTTTAGATACTGTTCCTGCCCGGAGATTATGAGGACAAAGAATGATACTATTCTTTCTTTCAAGGAGCTTATATTTGAATGGGAAGTTTTCAAGAAGGTATTTAAATAAATATGGCATAAAATTTTTAAAATGAATAAATAAGAACAAATGTAAATTAGTTAAGTGCAAAGTAGTTTAGGAAAGAAGAAATCAAGGGCACCTGGGTGGTGCAGTGAATAATACACCAGCCCTGGAGTCAGAAAGACCGGAGTTCAAATCCAACCTCAGACATTTAACACTTATTAGTTGTGTGACCCTGGGCAAGTTCCTTACCCTCAGCTTCTTCATCAAAAACAACAACAGCAACAAAACCCAAGTAAACACAATAGTTAGTGTGCATACGCGTTGATCCAGCAATGTTTCTACTGAGCCTGTATCCAAAGAGATCTTAAAGGAGGGAAAGGGACCCACATGTGTGAAAATGTTTGTAGCAGCCCTTTTTATAGTGGCAAGAAACTGGAAACTGAACGGATGCCCATCATTTGAATAATAGTTGAATAAATTGTGATATATAAATGTTATGGAATATTATTATTCTGTAAGAAATAATCAGCAGGATGATTTCAAAAAAGTCTGGAAAGACTTATATGAACTGATGCTGAGTGAAATGAGCAGAACCAGATCATTTATAGAACCAGATTATTTATACATGGCAATAAGCAAGATTATATGATGGTCAATTCTGATGGATGTGGCTCTTCCAACAATGAGGTAATTCAGATCAATTCTAATAGACTTGTGTTGAAGACAGCCATCTACACCCAGAGAGCAGACTATGGGAACTGAGGGTGGATTACAACATAGAATTTTCATTCTTTTTTTTTTTGTGGTTTGCTTGAATTTTAATTTTTTCTCATTTTAAAAAATGTTTTTGATCTGATTTTTCTTGTGCAGCAAGATAATTGTATAAATATGTATGCTTATATTGGGTTTAACATATTTTTTACCATGTTTAACATGTATTGGATTACATGCCATCTAGGGGAGAGGGTAGGGAAAAGGATGAGGGAAATTGGAACACAAGGTTTTTCAAGGGTCAGTGTTGAAAAAATTATTCTTGCATATGTTTTAAATATAAAAAATGACAGAAAAAATAATATCCAGATGATATCTTTAAAAAACAACAACAAAAACAAAACCACAGTAGCTAGTAGTTTGGTTGGAAAAGATGGAATTTTTAAAAAAGGAAGGAAGAAACTGTTGTGCCACAGTTCTCTTTTATTATCCTGACTCAGTTTCCCTAATTATCCTGACTCAGTTTCCCTAATTGTTCTGCCTCAATTTATAATTGTTCTGCTCAATCCTGCAAAACCACCCCTTCCTCTTAATCATCAGCGTATTTGATAAGGATAAAAGATCTTATATTTTAGAATATAAGAATGCCTCTCCCCATCCCAAGGTATCAGAATATCAGATACTGTTTTATCAAGATGCTTCTCCCATCTCTGAGGTGCCTTCCCCCGTTATGTCATCCCCATCTCCAGTAGCTCACCCTACCCAGTCAGAGTCCCTTTCTGCTCTCAGCACCCTGACTCCGCCCCTGCCTCAGTCTACCACATGTCTGAGCCACATGTCATTAAGAACTCACATTGTTTGCTGGATTCTTGGAGACTGTAGTCTCATTCAGCCCTAGGACCAAACTATGGATCCATTTGGTCCCAGTAAATCTCTCCCTTTCAAATAAAATATTAAATACTCTTTAATCTCTGTCTTACCTCAGTTTCTCTGACATTACAAAACCAGTTACTTGGGGAGATCAAGAAACATTTCATATAAAAGTTTTTTGAGCTGAGCTGACAGAAAAGTGAGATTCTCTGAAGCTGAGGTTTGGAGGGAGTATGTTCCAAGCATGGGAGACAACTAGGGCTAATTAAGGTGCAGAGATGGGAGATGGAGCATTTTGTGTAAGGAACAGAGAGAAGACTTATTTGGCTAGATTGCAAATGTGGGAAGGGTAGTAATATCCAGTGAGCCTGGAAAGATTACTAAAGGATTTTAAAACTAAAACTTTATCTTCAGAGCATTGGGGATCCAATGGAGTTTACTGTGGCAAGGTCACATTTTAAGCTCACAAAAACCATTTTGCCAGCAGTGTAAAAGATGGATTGGAATGACTGAGGTAGGGATACCATATGAACAACTATGGTGTAAAGTGTTAGTTGTGTGAACAAAGAGATGAGGTCAGATGCAAGAGGTATTTTACAACAATATTATGGGAGATGATCAATTGTGATGGTTTGGCTTTTTTTTTTTTTTGAAAATGAGGTAATTCAAAGTCAATTCCAATAGACTTGTGATAGAAAGAATCTCAGAGAAAGAACTATATGTGGATCAAAACATTGTATTTCCACTTTTTGTTGTTGTTTGCCTGTTTTTTTTTTTTCTTTCGCTTTTGATCTGATTTTCTTACACAGCATGATGAATATGAAAATATGTTTAAAAGAATTGTACATGTTTAACCTTTTTCAGGATTGCTTAGGGGAGGGGCACAAAGGCAGGGAGAAAACTTTGGAACACAATGTTTTGCAAAGATGAATGTTGAAAACTATCTTTTATTTAGACAAATGAAAAGCTATTATTTTAAAAGGGGGATGTTCTAGAAATAGAAAAAGGGAAATTTGGCAACTAATTGGCTATGTGGGATGACTAAGAGTGAGGAATCAAGGGAAATGCCAAAGCTACATACAATCTTGGAAGATGGAAAGAATGGTGGTGCCCTTGACAAAAATAGATATTTGGAAGAAGGGTAGGTTTGGGGTGAAAGATTATTCATAATAAGTTGTGATTTTGCACATGTTGAGTTTGAAATATATTTAGAATATTCTACTTTTAAATGTTCAATAGACAACTGGTGTGATATAGATCTAAAGATCCAGGTAAGACCCAGACAATATAAATCTATGAGTCAGCTGCATAGAGATAATAATTAAGCCCATGATAGCTGATTGGATCATTGTATGAGACTTAACCTTTCATGGGCCTTATTCCTCATCTTTTAAATGAGGGGAGTTAGATTATATGGTGTTTGCAGTCCATTTCAGCTCTAAATCTAAAAAACCCCAAAAAAACAGAGAATCTGAGAATATAGGGACAAAAAAAGAAGAGGTCTGTCAGAGTTTTAGGGGGCATTATAATAGGAGACCAGTAGAAAATAGTGTCCCAAAAAATCAGAGAAGCCAGTATTCAGAAGATGAGGGTGATAAAAATTGCTAACTGCAAGAAAAAGATTGAGAAGGATGGCAAAGGTTTAGGGACATTATTTTATTAGCATGGGAACATTTAAATGAGCCAGCTCCCTCTATCAATGCCTCTAGGGCATGGACTCTGCAATTAAAGCGTCTTCAAGAATTGCCAAGAGCATTAAGAGGTTAAGTGAATTGCCAGACCAGACTAAGAACGAGCCGTTCAGACCATAAAAGAATTAGAAGGGTCCATTGAAGAACTGGATTTTGGGGTTCTGATCTTGCTTCTAAATAATTCAGTGACTCTAGAGAAGTCATTAAAGCTCTCAAGGTCTCAGTTTCTTTATTTGTAAAATGACGTATTTGGATTAAGTGATTCCATTTAATTCTACTAATATATGAGTCTACAAAGCCATTTTATCAGGATACAAAAATATTCTGATTACAAATGTTTTCTTTATCTCCTAAGCCAATTCTGGAAGAATTTCTACTAGGAATTATTTATTAATTTGTTGTTGTTGTTGTCCAGTGTCTGCACATACTTTAGAGAAATGAAAAGTGTATTTCTTTTAAAATATTTTATAATTCAGGCTTTTATGAGTTCAGAACACAAAGTACTTTGAGTCAGCATTTTAGTCTGCTTTGGAAGGACAGATGCCAGTTCTATGTGTGGGAAGAGTAGTTAGTAATATAAATGCTTGATTTGAAGGGAAATACAAATCCCTACATAGCCAGAAATATGGTGCCTGACATAACTCTAACATTCAACCTTTGGTTTAAGAGATTGTCTGTAAAAGGGACATTTCTGTGACCTCCAAAAGAGAGCCCATTAACAGCTATGAGCACCTGCTCCCCTGTTGGCTTGCAGCTAGTGAAGGGAAGGATTGGTGTAAACAGGACAGTATGGGGATGATGGGTAGAGTCTGGAACACAAGGTGCCGAGGTCACCATGGTGGGAAGTGCTGTGCAGCTAAGAAGCAGTGGGAGAACAAAGGGCACTTGTTGGGAAAGAGGGATAGATAAGGCAATAGAAATTAGAATGAAGGAGCATATTATGTTGAGCCTCAGTGCAACTGTGTTCTCCAAGGAAATAATAACAATAAGAATAATAGCTTCCAATTTTAGAGCATTTTTAAAGTTTGCAAAGTGCTTTACAAGTGTGATTTCATTCAATCCTCACAACCCTGGAAAGTAGATGGTATTAATTAACCTAATTTTATAGAGATGAGGAAAATGAGGCAGACAGAAGTTTCCCGGCTAATAAATGTCTGAGTCAAAATTTGAACTCATATCTTCCTGACTTCAAGTTCCCAGCTCCATCCATGGTTCTATCCACCGTACCACACCGTACCTAATAATTCCAGTCAGGATTCATGATATCCCATTGGGTGGCTTAAATCTTAGTAGTTCTATTTTGAAAGAGCCTTGATGCCTGAGTCAGAGACCCTGGATTCAAATCCTGACTCAGTGACGTTGGGTGAATCAATAAACTTCCCTGAGTCTCAGTTTCCTTTCTTGTAAAATGTAAAAAAATAAAATAAAAAATAAAGCTTAGCCAGGATAGTCTTTGATTTTGTTTTCACTCTAAATCCTTGATCCTAAAGTCAGCAAGTTAACCAGACATGTAGTAAAATTCATACAGATGCTCTTCTCTATGTTCATCCTTTTCACATCAGCATAAAAAAAAAAAGCCCTCCACAGAGGCTATATCTGAAGGGGGAAAGGGGAAGGGGTATAGTCAGGACCCTCACAGCACTGAAGTTTGGAAGTTTTACATCAACATTAAAATAGATACTTGTAGAGCATGATTGCATGGTATTTCATGTCCTTCTTCCCTTCCTTTTTTTTTTTTTTTTTTTTTTTTTTTTTTTTTATCTTCAAAGAGATTGTGTGGAGTGTATGTTATTTAACTCAGGGAGACTGGCTGACAACCAGACGTGCCAAAAGCATTGCAGGGATGAAGTCATCACACGCGTGGATTCAATCCGTAAGTATAGCTGAGGGATGTTATCCATAACATTGCCATAGAAAATATTTTTTGGGTCGCTCTCAACTCATTCTTTTTCCCCATATTATCATGCTACTCTAGGGGAGATGGATAAAAGTTTCCTACATATGTATTGATTTTCAGTGGTGTCTAATTAGAGGGAAGGCAGAAGATGGATGCTCTGGGGATTATTTTGTGTTGTTGGGGAGTGGGGATGAGGATGCAGATTGCTTTTAAGTTCGTTATTTTGGATACTTTCCATTTGGAATCTCACTGAGATGTTTGGAGTCCATCCATGGGGAAAGGGGGAATTCTCAATTTTGAATAAGGAAGGGAATCTCTGGAAGAACATGGAATGAAATCCCTAAGACTTCCTTTGCCATTCAGGAGGACTTGGATTTTTACCTTAGATCTGCCACTAACTTTGAGGGTCTTTCCCTCCCAGACTTATTTATTTGTTTGGTTTTTTGACTAGGTGAAAGCAGAGATTCTTTGCCTTAATTACTACCTCGCCTTAATTACTGAATGAGTATGGCTTCAGTCAGACTGAGACTTCTTGAAAGATCTTAGCTTGAAAAGCCCAAGGTCTCCCACTGCATCCAGGGCTGTCTCCAAATTAGCAGGGAAGCTAAAGCCAATAGGGTATCCTCACTGAGTCCTGTTCAAACATGATGAGAACTTAGAAGTGAGGGGCCACCAGACAGTATGAACTAGCTCACACTGGAAAAAAAAAAGGAACGAAACTTCTGGGCGGATCACTATTGGGTTCAACCTTGGAGTGGTCACTGTTCTCAAGACTAGGTGAGATAGCAGATTCAGCCTCCAGTATTTGCAGTTTGATGGGTGACCCACTGAGTTAATTGGGGTGTATGTGCGTGAGTGTCTATCTGTCTTACACAGGCATAAAAGGTGGTCAACTGAATAAAGAATTGAATAGTAGATGAAAATTAAATAAAAAAACTAAATCCAGAATTCAAAATATAGAGCTTTAATAGCTAAGCTATTTTGTTAAGAAGCCTTAGCAATTTCTTGAATGTAGGTGAAACTTCCCTCCACTGATGGTTACCCTATAGACCTTAATAGATGGCACTGATGATGAACCAATCAAATCAAATGTTTAAGGAGATTTCACTATGGGTCAGACACTTGGTTAGGTGCCAATAATAGAAATATTTAACCCATTTAACCCAGGCTGATCTTTGGAGGATATATACAACTTTTCCACTGATATTGCTTTCAAAAATCCAGGATTACCTTAGATATCTTTGGGACATCAGCAGTACAGTAGGTAAAGTGCTAGATTTGGGAGTCAGGAATCACTGACCTCAGATCCTCCTTTAGATACTTAAAAACCATACATGTCACTTAATGGCTTTCAGACTCAGTCTTCTCATCTGAAAATGAGGACAATATTAGAACTCGCTTCACAGAGTTAAGATTAAATGAGAACACATGTACAAAGTGCTTAGAAAAAGTACTACATAATTGTTAGCTATTTTTATAAATAAATAAATTCATTATATTCCCAAAATCTTTAAAGTTTTAAGCTTTTATAGTACATTAAAAAAATCTTTTCTTGTTTTAAGCTATTAAAGCTTATAAAAGTCTCTTCTTGATTTAAGCTATTTCAGCACTTATATCTTTTTAATACCTTGCATATTTGATAGGGTACCAAGAGATTACCCTGGCTATATGTATTAGAAACACAAAATGGATAGAAAATATGAATTGTTCCTATTTGTGCAGTTTGATAGGTAGTCCACTCTCAGTATGTAACCTGGATCGGACATGACAGGCAGTAAATAGAACCTAGAATTGATTAAGAGGATGTGAGAAGTCCAGATTACATTTGAGAAACTGCCTAGCTTGTTCAGTCATCCAATACTTGCTGCTGCCAAAGCCGCTATTTTTAATTTCTCTTTGATGGTGTGTGGCTGCAAATCTCAGAATCCTATGATCTCATGAAGTTGCAGATGATACAAAGGACAATATGAGGGGACGTGGGAAGTGGAAATAGGCTGCATGCAACCTATTACTAGGAATGACCTGCATGGAAGGAGTGTAGAAGATATAAGGTAGGTTACATATGATTGGAAGAGAAGGTAGAAGGGAGATCCAGCCATATACTAGGAGCCATTTTCTTTTGAAAAAAAAAAATGATGGAATTGGACTAACTAGTCTCCAAACTCTGGGAATTTTCCTAAGACTCATTAACTGTTTGTCTCAAATTGTGTCTGAGTTTATGGTGGTTTACTCTGTTCTCCTGAGTCTTTGAAAGTTGTTGGTTATTTCCCTATGAAAACACTAATTCACTAATTTACACTGTACTCTTTCTTATTCTTCAATCCCTTAATTTTTTATTCCCTTAGTGCAGATGTAAACAGCTTTAATAACAAAAGGCTTGGATACTGAGAGACTTTTTAAAGCAAAATTTTTTTTTTTTTTTTTTTTTTTTTTTTTTTTTTTTTTTTAAATATAAGCTGAAATGGTCCAGGCCTTCTACTTTGACAGCCAACTAGTCTATCTGGCCCCAAGTCCAAGCTTCTCTAAACAGTGAGGCAAGAACTGAGAAGCATTTCATATTAGCAGTATTCCTTTCAACAAGGTTTTTTTTTTTTTTTTTAATTTGTCTTTTTTTTTTTTTTTTTTTGTCTATTTAAAGTTATAGTCTGTAACTTCCTATCTGTTACCTTCATTTTCACCTCTCACTTCCCCTAGTTCCTTTCCTTCCTGAAAATAACATTCCAATGATTTCCTAGTTCCGCTGTGGAATGCAATAGTGAGGTTCTGATAACATACCCTTAGGTCAGCAGTTAAATAAGAGGGAGGAGGGGAGTAGGGAGAGCTTTCCAAACATAGCCCAGACTAATCTTTTTATCCTCACTCCCTGAAAATCATGCTACTAAGGAGAAAGGAAGGTCATGTATCTCTCAGCTCACCCGCTCAGTTGGAATGACCTAAATAGTAGCCACTGAAGCATTCATCGGCCAACATCCTGGCATCTGCCTTTTGAGGTTAGCAGCTGAGGTCAGTGTGTGTCCCTGCTTCGTTGATATTAATGGGAAAAAATAACCAAGCATTTTAATGCCTCTGTGTTCCCAAGGATAGATTTTATCTAGCAGTCAGTTGAGTAGGGCTGATGAACATCTTGGTTCAGTCAGTCTTGAGGACTTTAAAGGTCACCTTGTCTAATCCCTTCATTTTATGGATGAGAAACTTGGTCCCAAATGAGTGTGGATCACAACAGAGCGTTTTCATTCTTTTTGTTGTTGTTTGCTTGCATTTTTCTTCCTCATTGTTTTTCCTTTTTGACCTGATTTTTCTTGTGCAGCAGGGTAATTGTATAAATATGTATACATATATGGGATTAAACATATTGGAAGAGAGAGAGAGAGAGAGAGAGAGAGAGAGAGAGAGAGAGAGAGAGAGAGAGAGAGAAAGAGAAAGAGAAAGAGAGGGAAACTTGGTCCCAGATAGGCTTATCTAGGACCACAAACTAGTGAAATCAAAACTAATACTAAAATTCAGGTTCTTGGTTTCCATTCTAGCTTGTCTCTCAGTAACTAAATACCTTATACTTAAGGCTGCCTTCTTGCAAGGGACCTAAAGGAATAAAGTATATTCACAGACTCCTTTTCCTCAATACCATATTTATTGAAGATTCCAGGGCACTTTCTTCTTCCCTTTTAGTTTCCATCTGTAATCCTTCCCACCCCCCCCCTTGAGTGTTAATCATTTCTTCTATATCAACATCACCAACAAACTTCTCAGATGTTTAAAGGTTACCTAATTTTTTCCATGTGTCCCCACAGGAAACCCCTGAAACGGAAAGGAATTCATAGTCCCTAGAGGAATGAGAAATCCAGAGTCTTGGCCAAAATTTTGGATGATAGAGACCAAAAATAATCTGTTCAGAACCCAGCCTCCCCCCCTCCTCTTCTTCCTCTTCCTCTTCTTCCTGCTTCTCCTCCTTCTCCTCCTCCATCTCTCCTCCTTTCAATCTCCCAGCTGTCTGTCTCCATCTCCAGGATGTTCCAGTGTTCAGGTTAGCCAGACTCCTCTCTGATGCTCTGCCAAGCTGAACTTTATAGTTATAGTTGTAGAACTGGCATAGGAACAGTTCTCCTTCTCCTTCTCTTAACTTTTTGGCTTTTTTACAGCAAAAGATGACCAGGAAGCTGTCCTGTGTTTCTACAAAACTGCCAAGGACTGTGTCATGATGTTCACTTACTCAGAGCTACCCAGTGGCAAGTCCAAGCTCATGGTCCTCAAAGAGCCAGGTGGGTACCTCTTCAGACTGGGTGAGTTCACTGGTCTCTTAATGCAGAAGGGCCACAGGTGTCCCACCAAGCCTCTGGCTGCTTATAGGATAGTCTCAGAATCCTGATCTAATGCACCAATGAAAGGGGTTGAACTCAAGGGACATAGAAGCAGTAAACAGCTGGGATCCCATCTACAAACAGGTTTAGCCCACTCTGAACTAACTCTGTTTCCTTTCTACCCTTTCTCTTCTTCTACACACCCTGAGTCCCTGAAATATGAGGAAGAAAAGAACCAGAAGAAGAAGAATGAGGCTGTCAGTGAACATCATTGATTGACTACCCCTTGGATATAGAGAGGTCACTTGTGAATGGAGATTTCAAGGAAAGAGATAGGACCTTGTAGTTTTTTAAAAAAGAAATTTTATTGATACCTTGTGGTTTGTGAGTGGTTTGTTGTTTGAGTAGTAACATAGAATAGTAGATACAGAGCTGGTCTTGGAACTAAAAAAAGAGTAGGATCAAGTGCTACCTGCTACACATGCTTGCTAAGTGATTCTGGACAAATTACTCGACTTCTCAGTGCCGTTAACAGCTTTCCAAAAGAAGCTGCTGCTGATGTTAACATTGGGTTTTCTTATCTGGAAATTCCCTATACTAATGAAGTCACAAGTACCTGTTTACCTACTGTATGCTCCTTCTCCCTGGCAGAGAGTCATAAAATAAAAGAAAAAAGGAAATTCAGCAAAATGAAACAACACATTGGAAAAAAAAGTCTTGATATTATATGTGGTATTCCACATCCATAGTCCCACACCTCTGCCAAGAAGTAGAGGAGGTGCTGTAGATAAGAAATCTTTATTTAGAGATGAAAGTAGCAATATTTTAAAAAAAAATCAACATCTCCTGTAGCAAAAACATATTAATTTGCTTTTGAATAAATTTATATTTCTATGTTGGGTTTAGCAAGAGTAGATCATAGAGCGATTAGGACAGTGTGAGCTGGTAGTATGAGCCTATTGTGTCTTCATCTCAGACTGGATTTCAAGCCGTGGCAAGTTTGGATAATTATTCTTGCATTAAACTTCCCACAGTGTTGGTCATTCTCTGATCCCTCTGTAGAGCAAGATTTAGTTCATATCATGATCTTTGTGCCTCTCTTAGGGCTAATGAAACAATAGGCTATTATCTCTGAGGATTTCTGATTTTCAGCACTATCCCTCTTGAAAGCAACATCATTAAGGAACCCACATGTGCAAAAATGTTTGTGGCAGTCCTTTTTGTAGTAGCAAAATACTAGAAACTGAGTGGATGCCCATCAGCTGGAGAATGGCTGAATAAGTTATGATATATGAATGTTATGGAATATTATTATTCTATAAGAAACGATCAGGATTATTTCAATGAGGCCTGGGAGACTTACATGAACTGATGCTGATTGAAGTGAGCAGAACCAGGAGATCATTGTACATGGCAACAACAAGATTAAATGATTATAAATTCTGATACACATGGCTTTTTCCAACAATGAGATGATTCAGGCCTATTCCAGTGATCTTGTGATGATGAGAGTCATCTACACCCAGAAAGAGGACTGTAGGACCTGAGGGTGGATTACAACATAACATTTTCACTCTCTTTATTTTGGTTTGCTTGAATTTTCTTTTCTTTTCTTTTTTTTTTTTTTTTTTTACTTTTTTAGCTGATTTTTCTTGTGCAGCAAGATAATTTGTATAAATATGTGCACAATATTGAATTTAACATATATTTTACCATTTTACTAGATTGCATGCCATCTAGAGGAGGGGAAAAATTGAAACACAAGGTTTTTCAAGGGTCGATGTTGAAAAAATTATCCTTACATATGTTTAGAAAATAAAAAACTTCAATTAAAATTAATAAAAATGTAATAAAAATAAAAAATTAAATTAATATTATTTTTTTTTTAAAGAAAGAAAGCTATTTCCTTACAGACTTTATCCAGTGACAAGAAGACTGGGCTTTTGGGTCAGCAGCCTGTAGGGAGAGTATGGCAAACTGGCTACATCTAATCTATGACATTGAAACTTTTCCTAATTTAGGCTAAGGCATAGAATACATTCTCTCTTGCAGAAAGAGCTGAAGGAGGCAGCCATGGGCCCCAATCCTTTGTGAGTGACCATGGAAGGGAAATGCCAACTGTGCTTTCCAGGGCTTTCCTTCTCTGCCTTTGAAAGTTGAGTAGTTTTACAATTCCAAGGACAGCTTTAAAAACTGTTGATTTTAGCATATACTTTGAAGAAAAGCAAATTACATATACTACATATATGGTTAAAATAATAGCTTTTTATTTTCAAAAATATGCAAAGATAGTTTTCAACATTTATTCTTGCAAAATCTTGGGTTCCAATTTTTCTCCTTTTTCCCCACCTTTCCCCTAGATAGCAAATAAGCCAATATAGTTAAACATGTGCAGTTCTCGGGGACAGCTAGATAGTGCAGTGGATAGTGCTGGCCCTGAAGTCAGGAGGATCTGAGTTCAGATGTGGTCTCAGACACACTTAACACTTCCTAGCTGTGTGAGCCTGGGCAAGTCACTTAACCCCAGTTGCCTCAGCAAAAAACAAACGTGTAATTCTTCTACACATATTTCCACAGCAAATTATATATATTGAGACTGGTAGTTCCATGCACAGTATGTTTATGCAAATTTCCCTTCTAAATGGTGCTTGATAAATTCAAAATAAAAATAAAAATTAATTTTAAAAAGAAAGCTGCGCAAATTAATAATTCCAGAAGACTGATGATGAAACATATCAGGACAGTGAGGTAAAGTTCTTGAGATGCAGATTGAGAAAAAAATGTGGGGGAATTTGCAAGGATTTGTTTTGATTGACTGCACATTAGTTACAAGGATTTGTTTTTCTTTTTTTTTTTTTTTAATTTAGGTAGATGAAAGAGAAAATGCTTATTAATTTTGAAAAAGTAAAATGGAAGTTTAAAAATTTTAATTATTAAGAGGAAAATCTAGCCAGCAAGTCCCCAAGATCCAAATGATGGCCCTTTGATCCACACTACAATAAAAGTGGTTACATAGACCCTCCAGTCAACAAAGTCTGTCCTTCAAACATTTTTAGTTTGAAGAGATCACAACGTGTTTAGGTTTGGGCAGATTTGAGCTAGGTGGGGATGGAGAATGAAAACAATAAAATTGTAGTCCACTAAAATCTGGATTTCTAGTCTGCTTTACCTAGGACTTTGTGTGATCTTGGGTAAGTCCTTTTAATTTGTGGTAATATGTGTCCTTGGCTTGTATGTGAAAGCTGCTAGGAGGAGAAGAAATTCTCAGTCAGATGCCCCCCTTTTCACTATATTGTTCATTTGCTCACTAAGTATGACTCCCAAAGCCTTGGATCAACAATGTGATCGGAGCACCTGTGAATCCCATTCTTTCCAAGGACCCCTGTCCCCCACTGTTCTTTCTCCTCGTGGTCCATAGGATGAGAATGAAACCCAAAGAGAGGAATCTGTCCCCCACTGTCCCTAACACAACCCCCATTCTTTCCCTCTGCAGAGTGTGGATCTGCACCCAGCGCTATGACCATCCTGTTGGCCGTGGTGGGTAGCATTCTTCTCATCGGCATTGCCCTGCTTGCCATTTGGAAACTGCTCGTCACCATTCACGACAGAAGAGAGTTTGCAAAGTTCCAGAGCGAACGTTCCAGAGCACGATATGAAATGGTAAGCTGGGAATGCAGGGGAACTCTGGGTGCCTACAGTAGTAGATGGAGAGCAGTTGTCACAGTGACAAAAGAAATGGAAAGCTCACACTAAGCTAGCATTATGGAGCATCTGATCAAGATGGCAAACCTTGACTAAGGATTCTCTGTGGAGGGCAGTGGAGGTGGTATGGTGGATAAAACCTTAGATTTGGCATTCAGTATCCTTGAGCTTAAATCTTGCCTTAGATATCCACTTAGCTGCGTAACTCTAGGCAACTCTCTCAATCTCAGTTTCCTCATCTGCAAAATGGGGATAATATTTCAGAGGCTTTTTGTCAGGATCATATGAAATTACATTCTCTCTCTGTATATATGTAGTTATATATACATATACATATGTGCCAAATATATAAATTTTATATATATATGTATATATATCTACACATATGTGCATATAATTATATGTTTGTATACATACATATATAGTGCTTTGTAATCTCTAAAGCACTATATAAATTGTTAATATTATTATTATTATGTGTTATTATGCTGGCAGAACATAGCAGGAATGGGAAATACTATGTTTTTGCTTAAGCAATTTGCCCTATTTAGTTGTTGCTTCAATCTTATCTGATTTGTAGCCCTATTTGGAATTTCCCTGGCAGAGAAACTGAAGTGGTTTGCCATTCCCTTCTGCCACCCATTTTACAGAGGCGGAACTAAGGCAAATGGGGTGAAGTGACTTGCCTGAATATGAACTCATGGAGTTTCCTTGATTCTAAGCCCTGTGATGTATCCACCTAACCACCTAGCTGCACTTGTCTTTATTTAGCAAAAGACATGAGGTAGACATACATGAAATGGCCTGAAAAATTAAAAATAAACGCATATGCATAAGTTTGAAAATAAAAGGTACAAAAGCCCTCTTCTCCCCTGACATGTATTGAAGAACCCCAAATAAGGCATTGGAGGTCAGGTGGGAGATTAGGAAAAAAACATACTAGATGTATAAATCCTGATCTGGGTTTTAAATATCTCTGGGTGGGGTGGGATGAAATTTGGGGAGAAATCAGTGGTGCAGAGGCATTAGTGTAGTGTTTGGGGAAGAAAGGGGGATACTTACAGATGTCAGACCTAGAAAAGCCAGCTGATCCCCTGTAATTGATCCAGAAGGACTAAAGGGGAAGGTAAAGTGTGTGTGTGTGTGTGTGTGTGTGTGTGTGTGTGTGTGTGTGTGTGTGTCTGGGCAGGGGTGGAGGAGGGAAAGGTTGCAGTTAAGGAACTGTATAAAAAAGGAACAGATGGGTAACGAGTAAGGGAACAAGATCATCAAGCTATAGGAAAAGCACTGTGATAATCCATCATTGGATGGTGGGAGAACTGGATTCAAATCCAATCTCATTCACTTAATATCAGTGTAATCTTCCAAGTCACTTAATACTTCTCAGATTCAGTTTCCTTTTCTTTAAAAGGAGGAATCATGGTGGCACTTGATGCTTTGTAAACCTTAAAGTGCTATGAACATGTTAGTAATAATAACTAACTTAATAATAAAGAAATAACTTAGTTATTATTACCTGTGATCTCTTACTGAGTTCTGATTGTTTTTTGTGTATTCATTATTTCAGAGAGAGACAGCATGATGTAGTGGATAGGATGCAAACCTTGGAGCCAGGAAGATCTGAATTCAAGTATCCCTGACAGAGCTGACTTTGGGCAAGTCACTTAAATTCTCAGTGCCCCAGGCATCTGTCTGAGGTTTTAAGTTTCAAAAAAAAAAAAAAAGGAGTTTGTTCAATAGGGAATTTATAGATAAAAGCAGTGAAATCACAGTTCTAGCCCCTCTCCTAATCTCTAAAAATTAGCTCTCTTCTCCAACTCTTGAAAGACAGAGATCATATCCAGTGCTGATTGCATAGTAAGGGATAATTATGATTAATTCTCCACTACATTTTTAGAATAAAGTAGCCCTTCTCAATGGGAGCTTATTAGAGGTTTATATTTGAATAAAATTCCTTAATGCTTTTCCTTTTTATTTCCACTTGTCTAGGCTTCCAACCCTCTCTATAGAAAGCCAATATCTACCCACACTGTGGATTTCACCTTTAACAAGCTCAACAAATCCTACAATGGTACCGTGGACTGATGTCATTCTTCTGAAGAGGGATTGGGGGGATTTTTTTTTTTTTTTGGAAAAAATTTCCAAGACACGTGTAGACAAGTGCTTGACTGTATTACTGCTCCCTAAGTAGGAAATGATGAACAATCCTTTAAAGTGGGCTTGGACAAGAAGCCTTTTGTTGGGGTGAGAAGGGGCACCAGGTTATGCCATCCTTTGTAAAGCTTGGAGCCAGGCCAGCCTTGCCACCCACCTACCTACCTGGGCCTAGAAGAGGTATATAAAGGGAGGAGGAAGGGAAGGAATGGACGATGCTAGAGGGCCTTGGCACCCCTTTGCTTTTTCCAGTTTAAGTGACCTGAACTTTAGAAAGAATTGCCTGACTTGATGGAAGTCTGCCCTGATACCTCCCAGGGCAGAAGGGAAGTTTGTTTGGAACCAATTATGTGTGAATATAACCAACAATGGAGTCAAGAAGTCTGGATGTCTTAGAGTTGGTCGTTTTTATATTAAAGAAAAAATTACTGAGCATTTATGGTTTTGCTCTGATGACTCCTCCCTCCCCATTGGCTGTGCAGTCATCCTGTTGGTAAAAATGCTTTGATTCTTGGCTTCTGTAAGGGAGGAGAAATCGAATACTCAGATCCTCCTCTTCCCCTCCATGTTTGATACTTCGGTGATGAAAAGGAGGGGAATGTCTCCAGGGATTAAATATTAAAACCAAAAAGAAATTGGATTTGCGTGACACTTTCTGAGGTGGGATTGAAGGTACTGAGAGGTTGTAATGAGGGTGAATGCCTTGCTGGGGTTTGGACGAATGTGATCTGGCCTCCATGCTTTTCTTTTGTGTGGGTGGGGTTGGAACAGATGTTGCAGCAAAATGGAAACTGAATGGTTGCCAGTGGCATCTGTCTTTTGCCCATTGCTCACTCCCTTCCCAGAACTAAGTACGGTTACCTTTTTAATCATTCTTTTGTTGGATGCATTGTTCTCACACTTCTCTCCTTTCCCCACTCACCTGAGCATTAGGTCATTCCATATTAATGTCCCTTTAAAAGCACAGAATGCCAGAGCTGGAAAAAAACTAAGAGATCATCTCCTTGCTGCTTCCACTGCCAACCCCCATGGAATATAAGGGTCCTTGATGGCAGAAACTGTTTCCTGCTTTGTCTTTGTATCCCAAGCATCAAACATCATGTAGACCCTTAACAAATACTGGTTGAGTGATTGATCATTTAATGCAAGGGACTGGGATGGGCAGGGAGGAGGGTGATTCCAGGAACTTGGGATAAGTTGGATGGGGGGAAAATGCATCTTTAATTTCACCAACCTCCAACTGAAACTTAGCATTTCTTTCAATCATGATATTAAGGAGGGATCCATGGGCTTCACCTGACCGCCAGAAAGATCCATGACCCAGACAAAGGTAAAGAACTCCTCCCTGACTGAGTCCACGCCTCTCCTGGGCTATGCTGTTTAAAAAAATCTTTGCAATCAATGTCCATTAAGGATAATAGGTAATAAGCATTTTGTTGTTGAAGAAATTAAGAGCCTGAATAAAGTGACATATCCAAGGTAATACAATTAGTGGCAGAAATAGGTCTCAACTCTCTTGCTTCTGCTTCACCATGTGAATGTCTTTTTTCTTGATCTCTTTCATGCTCTTTTTAAGGATACTATACTCTGAGACTTTCCCCCAGAATCCCTTCAAATATCAAATTTAATCTCCTCAGCTATATTCTTTGTCTTCAACCCTGGACCATATTTCTCAATTCATCTTGAAAACATTGAAATCTTGACACTTAGTGGCATCAAACTCAAGAAAGAAACTGGAGGCTATTCATTCATCTGTTGAAAACACACTAAGCTGCCGGTGGCTTAGTAATATTGTCTATGTTCTTTTGTACTTTTTATTTATGTTGTTCAATATTTCCCAATTACATTTTAATCTCGGAGTCTCACTCAGAGGTGAGTATTTGACACTTTTGGTTTAATGGAATCCTGACCATAGAAGCCACTCTCTTCTGGCATTTCCTTTATCCTGCCCACATTGGAAATTAGTGATGAGAAGTTTGACTCCTTAGTCAAATGCTGGGTAGTCAAAGCAATCTAGAGAATAGGCATTTCCATTATATTCTGTAGTGGTTAAATATAGCCCTGGCAATAGCAAGGGAGTAATACAAGGCCCTTCTGATTTGATCATAATCATTTATTGTTCAGTCATTTCTGACTCTTCATAATCCCGTTTGGGGTTTTCTTCAAAGATGCTGGAGTGGTTTGCCATTTTCTTCTCCAGTTCATTTTACAGATGGGGAAACTGAGGCAATCAGGGCCCAGGATCATACAGATAAGTATCTGAGGCTGGAGTTGAACTGAAGAAGAGAAGTCTTCCTGATTTCAGGCCTGATGCTCTAAGCGCTGCATCACGTAACTGCTCCAGAGAAAAGACATTTTCTTGCCTCTTTAGTTGTGAGTTCATTAAGGGTGTCAACAAATTAAACATTTCAGAATCTTTTTTCATTGACTCATGAAATATTAGCTTAGAGAGATTAATTTAGATGAGTTTTCTACCCCTCCCCCAATTTTAAAGATGATTTTTATAGAAGGAATGTGATTTGCCCATTGAATGTTAACTCAACAAATAAAATCTGCATTCCCCATTTTATGGAGACCTAGAGGGAGACTATGGTGTAGATAAGTGGCATAATAGATAGAGCCTGGACCTGGAGACAGGAAGACCAGAATTCAAATCCAGCCTCAGATACTTCCTAGCTGTGTGACTGAGTAAGTCATTTAATATCTATCTGCTATAATAATAGCAGCCTGGGGCAGCTAGGTGGCGCAGTGGATAGAACACCAGGCCTGAGCTTAGGAGGACCTGAGTTCAAATCTTACCTCAGACTTAACACTTTCAGCTGTGTGACCCTGGCCTAGTCACCTAACCCCAATTACCTCAGTGGGGGAAAAAACTATTCTAATAATAGTAACCTACCTTTCAGGGTTGTTGAGATAATATTTGTAATAATTATAATAAGGATATATGGAATAATTGTGCTAAAGATAATACATAACAAAGTCACTATAATGATAATTCTAGTACATAAGTGCTAATTATTAGGAAGGAACCAGGAACTCAGCTCATTTTCCATCACACGACACCATCATGTCCAAGAAGTTTTAAAAAAAGATGCACATTTTTCATAGACGGCTGATGTTTCTCTCTTGTTCTTTCATAACTTCCCTCCATCTGTTGAAAATTAAAGCCAGTCGTTGCTGAGAAGGAAAGATGGTGGTGAAAGGGGCCCTGGGCCCAGAGCCAAGAGCCCTGGCACAGGGATCCCTGGCTTTGACACTGATTATAGTCGAGGGACCGCGGGCATGTCACTGTTTCTCTGTGGGCTTCCTCTTCCCCATCCATAAAATGAGGGGCTGCACAGGGCTCCCGCCGGCCCCCCCTTCCCCAGGCCTGACGTCCCATCTGCTCCGCCCGGCCACTTAATCACTTACAGATGTCCACTACCTACAAGCCGGCCCGCACTATCAGTGTCATGCTGCCCTCTGCTGGGCGCTACCGCTACACGGGCTTTGGATCCTGGAGGATCTGGATCAGGATCCTAAACATGTGCCAGACTCACCCTAATGGTTAATCTTGAAGAACCCTACCTGCTGATCCTGTTGGATGATCCAGCTACGTTCTGGTGGGGCTAACGAGAGTGATGTTTGCCTTTCCCACAGTACAGTGGAAAATGCTGGATTTTTGGACTCACAGGATCTGCGATTCTGCCTTTGACTGGATCTGTGAGCTTGACCTTCCTCTGTATAAATTTCCAGATTCGTAAAATGAGGATTGCCTCTAAGTTCCAGCTCCAATCTATGATCCTAGGAGGACATGCTTTTAAGTAAGCATCAAATTCCAGCTGCAGGAACAAATCTCCCAGTGCGGAAGTGTTTAGCTATCACTACTCTGTGACTATATTGCCTCCTTCAGCTTACGAAACCACTGTCAAATGTGGCTCCTAGTTCCCCTAGTGCAAGATAAAAGAATCTTATAGGGGAAATATAGTTCTCCTAGTGGGCAAGATAGCTTATAGCTAGAATTTATTCTGCCCCATAGGCCAGATAAAATTTTCTTTCCCCAAAAAACAAAGAGAAAGTTCCTAGTCATCAATTACTATTAAAGAAAACACCAATTTTGCAGCATGAATGGGGGGTAACATTCCACTAATTAAAACATCCCAAATTCTAGACTTAACTTCTCTGTTTTCCATACCCAAATTGCTCTTCTAAACTTATTAGAAAAAAAAAAAAAAAACTTAGTAAAAAAGCTCATTCTACAAACAATGGGTCAACAATTTGATATTCCATCTTGGTAAAACAATACTGCCCAAGGGTCAATGATTTGATTCTTCAGCCCGCTGCTGTAGGGATCTGAAGATCTGCCCTCATCTATTGGGTCAGGCTTGCAGACTGAGGACTGCAGCTACCCAGAGAACTGTTTTTTAGTAATGAACTTTAGTATTTGGCTTAACGTACCTCATCTGGTTTGGACCCAGCCAACCTGGGTCTGTCTCCAGAATTGCTCCTTGCCCTTCTCCCTTAAAGCCAGTATTTATTTCCTCTCCCCCATCACTGTGTTTGGGAGCATGAATTATTTTGAGTGACCAGGCACCATGGGAGTAGCAAGGATCAACCAAGAGGAGTGAAGTGTTTATTGTAAGAAAACAAACACGGGGATGGGAATGTGTGGAGGCATCTTGCCAAAGCCAGGGAAGAGATAAGGGGAAATCATTCCCTTTAAACCACCAAGTGTCTTCCCAAACAGAACGTGTGGTCCTAGAGGTCTCCGTGTTCATTCTGCAAGAACATTAACTGAAGTCCTAAAGCATAGCTAGGTCTAAGTCTAAATGAGCATTTAACTGAAGGCCATTCCTGCTTGATTAAATAGCTGAGGCAATTTCAGGGACATGAGGCAGTGCTGAAAAAAAACGACAGCCAGAAAGCCAAGCTGTGACTGGCTGGCGTCCAGTAACAACTGCAGAGGTAAGTATCTGCCCTTTGCCCAGCCGGTTCAAGTATGAGGTCACGGGATTGTTTTAAGAGGGCTTTGGAATGACTTCTTTCCAACTGCCTGAATTAGATTGTTTTATAAGGTTTCAATACTGTACTATTTGATATCTGATGATTTGCCTCGTCTGGTGATCTCATTGGGCTCCCTCCTGATACCCCCCAATTTATCCAACTGGTGTCTAGGGCTAGCCAAATTAGCCTACCATGTTTCTCTAGGGCTAGTAATTGGGCTGGGGCAGTAATCAATGTGTCATTTGCAGACTTGTTGAGAAAGCAAGCTGAACTAAGCTACAAAGAGAAGCACAGCTAACTTGTATTTGAAGCCTCTTTAGGACAGAAGAAAATGGGGGAAAATATTCCCCTGTAAATTCGCTCCTTTTCATTTCTGATCATTCAGGCTTATTTACAGGACACTGAGAAAGGACCTCACAGAATAAATTATGCAGTCCAGTTGCTTTTTGGGAGAGGGGGAAAATGGTATTTTTTCCATTTACATGTAAAGTCTTAAACATTCCTTTTTTTTTTTTTTAAATAAGATTTTGAGTTTCAAAAAATTTTCCCCCTCCCCAACAGGGCAATCTGATATAGGTTTTACATGTGGAAATGTTTACATGTTTGCACATTAATCATGTTGTAAAGGCAGCAAGACAAAAAGGAAAAGCCACCAAAAAAGAGAAAAAGTGAAAATGTATGCTTCAATCCGCATTCAGACTCCATAGTTCTTTCTCTGGGGGTGATTAGCATTTTTTAAGTCTTTTGGAATTGTCTTGAATCAATGTATTGTTGAGAACATTGTATTGCTCATAATATAAAAGCTAAATTAGACCCCGGAGAAGAGACATTCCAAAAGTCAGTCATAAATAGGATTTTGTGATTTCCCCTTACTATCATTTACACTTTGCCAATTCCTTTCTTTAGGCTTGTCCTTCTGCATTTTGGTTCCTTACCAAATTCTTACTCCCCTCACCACACCCCTTACAAGGTCCAATTTCTAGCATTTACTGTTTTTCCATGCCTACATTGGGGTTTAGTGACAAGAAACAGGCAGAGGTACTGGCACTTGTGTAGAGCACTTGACTAATCCCATTATGAATGGCCTAATAAGGGTAAACACTACATTTCTTCCCATTCCTGCAGGAGTGAGGGAGTAGGAAAATGGAATACAGCATGTAGTCAGATTTTATTTTTTGATGTTTTGTTCAATTTTCCTTTTCTTCCTCTTCCATTTCATTTTTAAAAATATTCTGTGATATGGGATGGATCTTTTAGAGTGGGACCAATAGAGGAAAGTCAGGTGATATAAACAAAAAAAAAAAAAAATTAAGAGGTCCTGATAGGGCCTTCTACCCTTACAATTCCACAAGTTTTATCACTTGTGCTAATTATACATGTCCCAATTGTCCATATTTCAAACTAGCTTATTTTGCCATTAAGTTCCAGATTTGTCCAATTTGTTCCCATTACCCAACCACAGACAAGACTGCTGACAGTGCCAGAGAGCAAACAATGGTGGCAAGTCTCTTACTAGGGCAACCTGATTCCATACAATTACTTTCTCAAAGCTATTCTATGGTGGAAAAAACGTTTTAATCTTGATTGGAAAGCAGTCTCTTTGAGTCCTGAATCTGGTTTTAGGCCAAATAGTCAGTGAACAGTACAATGATAAAGTCAGAGAAAACTTGTCTCTACAGTCCTGTTCCAAACAGCAGAAAAGATACAATACCTCAAAAGACACTTTGTTGTGACACTTCTTACAACAAATAACACCAGAAAACAAAGACCAGCTGTGCTTCATGAACTGGAGGTAAGAAACTTCCCATCCAAACCAAAATGTGATGACTACCAGAAGGATTTGCCAGTGACTTGAGCTGGACTCAATCAATCCTCCAGTAAGTGAGTGTGATATTGGAATAAAATAAGACACTCAAAGGTCACTCAACAGTTAGCAAGAAAGATTTATTTAGCCATGATTAAAGGTATCAAGAAAGACATTGAAAAACCTCTTGAGTTGATATAGCTTAATAAAGATCCAGTTGTAACCTATTGAACAAGTATGTAAGTCCCCAGGCTCCCAGTGGATGCTTAGTATCCAGGTAATAAGGCAGTGACATCAAGTCTCCTGAGTCAACCACATCTTGAGGAATGTCTCAATATCTTTCAAGAAAAAACTAGGTAACATGCTGGATTAGCAAATTATTATTATGGAGAATGATAGAGTTATCATTTAAAATTTATCATTGAAAGGATGATTATAAAACAGGAGGGAAAAAGTGCCCTCATCTCAGGATCAAGGAGGAAACTTTGATTCACTGCTACTAATAAGCTATTGTTTTGCCATATCACTAAATTGTCCATGTTCTCTGACCCACAAGTACCTCTACTAGGCATATAATTCAATGCCAAAGATAAAGGGTTTATGTGAAGACTGAGAAGAATGAATGCAGAGTACATTTAGAAAGAGAACCATTTATATGATGGTAACAAAGGATAACAACTAAAGGCATCAGAACTCTGTTTAATAAAATGACCAATCCTGACTCCAGAAGACAAAACATAGGCTTTTTTCAAATGGTGGCCTTGACATATGAAACTGTTAGTAGTTTGTTTTGCTTAACTATATTTCCTTATGACAAGTAAAGTAACCAAGATGTTTAAAAAAATAAAAGAGCATCAATAATTTTTTTGTCTTTTAAATGGGAATAAATTTCTACAAAAATAAACATATTCAAGTATAAAAGGGTTGTCATTGACAAGCTGAGCCTTTCGTCTAAGCTCTTTTGCTCTAAGCTTAATAAAAAAGTGGAACCAATTCCATGACTGCCCTATAAAATGTCAGTCACAAGAAAACTATATTTTGGAAAGTATTTATTACCATGGAGTGTTTCCCAGTCGTTAAATACTCAAGTGCCTGGCAGCTTCTCTAGTCTTTGCAATTTTGATTTTGTGGTATAGTCAATGTGAAGTCAGAGCATTTGAGTAGAAATGTTTTAAAAAATAAAGTGTTTTCAGAGACTCAAACATTAAGTCTAGTTAAATAGGCTTCCCAGGCAGCTTTTCTGTACATTTCAGCTGCTTCCAGATGGTTGGAGGCTGTTAATATGCCACGGCCAACAATGATGACATCAGAACCTCGATTGCCAATGACTTCTTGTGGACTGTTATACTGTTGGCCAAGATTATCCGCTGTGAGGAAAAAATAAGGAAACTATTTATCTTATGACAAGAGCTAAAACAATTTGTATAAAAGCATCTTTCATATTAATTATCTCACAAAGAAACTTATAGCAGTTTTAACTAAAATGCTAAAACCTAGTCTTCTTGTCTTTTTAATTCTCATTTTCTTATGCCATGGGCAAAATGAAACCTCTCTAAAAAGGTGTGTTGAAGGAAATACATGCTTATTCAGAGAAGAATAGCACTGACCCTATATTATATGCTTTCCATGTTTTATATAAGCCAGATTTTGGAAAAAGCACAGCTTATATTTGGACCAAAACAAAGAACAAATGTCTTATACATATATAATGTTATTTAACATTTTTGTAGAAAAGAAAACATGTTGAATGATTTTATCCCTTTATTTTATTTTTTGCTTTTCTTAAGGTGTCTTGTAAAAGTAAATCTTTATTCCCAAAATTCTTATTTGTACCATAAACCATTAACAAGCCCTTCAATTTTATAAATGGAAAAAAAAAAATAAGTCACAATTCCCATGGCATTCACTATCTTCTCAAACATACATATGTGTATGTGTACATACCTTATCAGAATTTGTCAGTGTAGCCATATCCTGATTCATGACAAAATGATGGGACACTGGGTATTTGAACAAAAACTGATTCTACCAACTGGTCTGATCAGATACAGCATCATGGCTAAAAAAAGTTCTTTTACAATGTTAATCATTTTGAGGCTTAAAAAAATTTACACTGAATGCCAATACCCAGGCAGGATATTCAACAAAAGGGTGGCTCAGCAGCTAGGTTTTTGATGCATTTATATAAACTTATTCATGAATTCATTTAGAGTTAACTTCCTATCGGTACAGTTTCTCAGGGAAAAATTTCTTATCACTCATTTACTGCATTAGCTTAAATAGTGCTGCCATGTTATTTTATCTGAAACTTCCTCCTTTACACTTTTTGGAATTCACACTTCAACTCAATAATTAAGAGATGAAGGATTCTTTCATTTATGCAATCCTGGTTTTAGGGACTATTATGCTTTAAGCCTTGAAATGTAAAAAAGCCTCTATTGGAGAATCCTCCAATAGGTGGAGGTGAGCACAAATAGGCTGCAAGATCACTTCCATGGAAGGAATATTCACATCCATGAATATTAGAACCATTTAAAAATTATGTCTGACTTCTCATACTAAAGAATATACACCTTTTTAATGTGTGCTTCTATTCTCATGATTTTTTTCCAGGCTAAAGTACTTGGGCTATGTAATTTTTTAAATAAACAAATCTTAAAAATGTTCATTCACGTTTATGTTTATGTATCAGAATTCTCCACTCTTCATTTGTGCTAAGTCCCAATACCATGTTTAATTTTAAATGGCTAAAATAATGCACAAATCCCTAACTGAAAGCACATTGGTCAACACCATTATCTCTCTCCTCTCAATATACAGGATCCTCAAACCCTTAAGGGAATAACATCCCTTAAAGACTGCAAGGATGTTAGGGTAAAATTCCAGGCTAAGCCTCCCCATTATTAATCTGAAATAGATCATTTCAAACTAGTTTAATGTAGACCTCAAATTAGCATGTAAATAACTTATAAAAATGATAGTTCACTCAGTTAATAAGTATAATGGAGACAACATGATCTATGATTGTATTTACCTCCAGCTTGTATTTGCACACCTGGAGTCAAGTGAAGAAGTTCTGGTTTCTTGCTTACTCTTGAACCAGAAATAAAACCAATTACAAATTCTGAATTTTCCTCAGCCATTTTCACCTGGTAGAATGTAAGAGACAAAACAGATTTAAATATATAGGACATTTACTTATGGGAATAATATGCTTTCTGATCTCAAACCTCACTATCTTATGGATTTCCTTTCACACTGAAATTATGTAAATGCAGAGTATAAAGCATGTCACCTTTGATCTGGGATCATAATCTTCTTTCAATTTGACCCTATCTATGACTGAAACACTATGACCCTTCAAAACACTAACAACTCTAACACCTGGCAGCAGTCACTTAAAATCTGGATATTATATATACTGGTGTGACAGCAGATTCCAAGATTTATGGTATAATTGAGGGATTACCAACCAGAAAACCCACTGTAAAACAGACTTTCCCATTTGGTCCTTAAAAAAAAAAAAAAAAATTGTGTTATTATGAATTTGCTAATTCTATGACTGAAAATATTATATTCTTTGAAAGAACTAAAATATCACAAGATATATTATACCTAGGTAAAAAAAAAAAAAAAAAAAAAAACTAATTGTGAAATCTGTATTGATTCAAATCAATCATGTGGAAGAGGAACTCTGTGGACATGCATCTTAAGGATTCTCCAAAGACTAGATTATTTACACTTTCAGGATGATTTAGGTATTAAAAACAAATTTGATAAGAGCATAAAATTATTCAAATTATGGTAAAGTTTGGCTATGTCAGGTAGCTAGAGTGGTAATTATGGAAAGCTGTTGGCTTAACTTGATTCTCAGAGAAACTAAGCAGAATGTATACACATGTTAAAGGAAGTACAAAAGAGAAGATGCTGTGTTTGGAGCCAAAAAGAACTATGTTTGAATCATTCTACATTTACTGGAATTTTTTTTTATACTAGAAATACAGAAGCAAGTCATTTAACCCCTATAAACGTGAATTTTCTCACCCATAAAACCAGGACAATGACAGCACTTATCACTAGAAGTTGTAGTGAGGCTCAAATGAGATAATCTATTTCAAGTTCTTTAAAAGTCTCATATAAGTGTTAAGTTATCAATAAATTCAGCCCTAATTTCTAGGGATTCAAGAATACTTCTGAATAGAACAAGATAAAAGAAAAAGGGAAATGATCACCTAGCATATCTAATGACAACAGTAGTAATACCTATTTTTAAAATTTACAAAATCCTTCACATTCATCTCATTGGAGCCTTACAAAATCTCTGAAGGACTTACTTCAGATATTATCTCTATTTTACAGCTATGGAAACCAAAGTTTACTGTTTAAATGGCTTCTGGAGCTGCAAGAGGTAGAGGCAGCCTCTGCATCCAGGCTTTGCTGGCTCCAAAGCCAGGGCTTTCTTTTCCACTGTGAAATGCTGTCCTGGGCAAGTCATCTGAGAAAATGGATGTGATAAGTAATTACACAAATCCACAAAGAACATAGACCTTAGATCTGGTCTATGTACACATACTATGGCAAACCTTGTTTGCTTCCCTCTTGTTTCTCCCTACCTAACCCTAGGTGGGCCAAGCCCTCACTTACAGCTGCTTTCGTGTAGTTGCCCGTGGCCAAAGACCCAGAGGAGCTCATTTCTGCAATCAGGAGGCAGCCTCGGTGCATTGGCATCCCCACTTCACTCAGGCCTTTCACAACTCCTGAGCCTGGCACTACATGGGCATTTACTAGATCTGCCCAGGAAGCTATTTTGAAAATACCACCTAAGAGAGAGGGGAATAGATAGGATTACTCTCAAGTAAAACTTGTTCAAACAAGAGACAACTACAGAAATGTGAAATTTAGTAATACTATATTAATACCCAGATACTCCTGAGAACTTGCAGCTTTGCAAATGTAATTGCACCCAGGTCTCCACATTAAAGGTGTAACTGAAAAGCTAACACTTCCCCAGAGTAAGTAGCTTAAGACTATAAAAAGTGAGGTTAAATTTTGCAAATATTTTTCATTAACATGGATTGAACATTGTAATCTTAAGCATGCAAGGAAGACAGATGTTAACAATGCTATTTTTTATTTTATGGAAATGTTTTGCATAACTTCACATGTACCTTCTTAACAGGAATGAGGATAGGGAGGGAGAGAATCTGGAACTCAATTTTTAAAAACAAATGCAAAAAACTTTTACATGTAAAATATTAAAACAATTTTTAAATAAAAATTTAAAATACTAAAAGAAATGCCATTTTTTCTTGCACCAAGATGTTTGAAAATTAACAGACAAGCAAGACCCTCAAAAGCAAAATTGGAAACATGGTTTAAGGAACGCAAAAAGGGGGTTTTAGGAGATTAGAAGAAATGTTTCTAATAAATGCTACTGTAGCTTTTCAAACTGATAAAGAGAAACCAATACACTTTAGGATGAAGTACTGTTTTTCATGATTTTTAGGGCCATCAAATACCAATCACCTAAAGTACCATTAAAAGAATAAATTGTCATTTCTCATTCCTGTCAAAACGTTAAGCCTGGCAACCATCTTAAGAGACCTGGTCCTTCCATCTTGGTTCTTCTTATCTCCATTCAATTTCCAAAGCTTTACATTCACTCCAACTGTTTTCTCATTTCCCAAAATGAGGAAAATGCCCTATTCATTAACACTGAAAGCCCATTTAAAGAGCGGGGGCACACATTTGTGGTGTTAGGTAGCAGTAGGCCTGGTAGCCTCTATTTTAAAGATGAGCAATATATAGAGACACTACTATCTCAACTGACAGCAAGCCAGACATTTCTAATTATTAATATTGGCTAAATGCTTTACAAATATCACCTCATTTGATCCTTGCAAAACTTGGAGAAAGAACTGGTGTTACTGTCCCTGTTTTATAACTAAAGAAACAGAGGCAGGCAGATTAAGTGGACTCAAGGTAAGTATTTAAGGTCAGAATTGATCCCTGGGGTTCTTGACTCTTCATCTATGCAATTGCTTATGTCACAATTTTAACATGTTAACTTTTAACTTAGCATTTAATGGTGAATACAATAATCCCAGAGACATAGTAAATAAACTATTTCAGTAGACAAACTCTGCTTTATTGAAAAATCCAATAAAGAATAGCACAAAAGCTTGTCTCTTGGAATTCAGTTCTCTCCCAGAAGGAAAAGCTTTACAAAGACAAATTGTATTCAAAATAATTCCAGGTATAAAATGAGAGATATAGCTAACTCTAGGTATAAGATATTTGATAGACACCTATTAAGACACACCTAGGAACTATATAAAGCTGATAATACATTTTTTGCAGAAATGATGACCACAATAACTAGAGAAACATTAATTTTTTTCAAGGGTTGGCTGAACCAATATAATAATAATAATAATAAAATACTACTAAATCAATTTATTCAATGCCACGTCAAACTACCAAAGAATAGAAAAAAATAGAAATAAATTTATCTGGAAGAACAAAAAACTAATAATCTTATAGGTAACAATGAAAAGTTATATTTAAATCAACATCTCACACCATATAAACAACAAAAATCCTGAATGAATACATGACTTAAAAGGTGGCATCACAAGCATATTTAAAAAAATTATTTTTCACACAAGATAAAACAGATACTTTTGATTACATATAAAACTCAAATTTTTACAAAACCAAATCTAATGCAATTAAAATTAAAGAGGAAACAACTAAGAAAAAATTTTTTTCCATCAAGTTTCTCAAGGTCTCCAAGGAAATTATTCAAATTTATGAGAAAACTATTTTCTAAAAGAAATATGGCCAAAGAATTAAAATAGGTAGTTAAAAAAAAATTAATCTAAACTATCAACTGTCACATTAAGAAAAAAAGTTTCAGATCACTAATAACTCATCAAATGTAAATCAAAGTATCTGATATTCTGCCTTATATCCATCAAATTAGCAAAAATGACAACTTTTTAAGGGGTGGAAGGAAAATAAGTGCACTAATGTGCTGTTGATGAAACTGTAAACTGGTCTAACCTCCTTTCTGGAAAATGATTTGGAACAAAGTTTAAAAAAAGAAAAAAAAAAAAAAAAAGTTCTTAAATTGAGAATATTTTTTTGACCCAGATATATGTGTTTGTGTGTATATACATATATATGTATGCACACCCATATAGAGAAATCAAATGAAGAGAAAGAGAGAAAAATCAAAGGAAGAGAAAAAAAGATTCAAATGCCAGCTAGTAACTGAAAACTAAAAGCTAAGATGTCTAGTTAGCTATTGGGGAAGAACTAAATTTTGTAGTATATGAATTTATTAAATGACAAAATGGGCAATTTCAGAGAAAATTTTGAAGACGCTTCTGGACTGACCCAGAGTGAAGTGAAGAGAACTAAGAGAACAAGTTATACAAAAACCATAATACTGTAAAGAAAAACTTGAATCTTAAAACTCTAATCAATGCAATAATTAATTCCAAGTACAGAGATCTAAAACAAACATGACATTCATCGTCCTGACAGTATTATTTAAATGATAATATTTAAAATGCAAAAAGAGAGACATATAGTTTTAGACATGACTAATTTTTTTTAATTGTTCACTCTGTTGGTGTTTGCTCTTTTTTTCCCCCCTTCTTGATCCGATTTTTCTTGTGCAAAATAATTATATAAATATGTATATATACATTGGATTTAACATATATTTCAACATATTTAACATGTATTGGATTACTTACCATCTAGGGGAAGAGGTGAGGTGGGGGGGGGGGGGGAAAGGAAGGGAAAATTAGGAACATAAGGTTTTGCAAGGGTCAATGTTGAAAAATTACCCATGCATATGTTTTGTAAATAAAAAGCTTTAATAAAAATTTAAAAAAAAATCATTCACTAGAGAAAAGGGAAAAATAGAAAAGAGAATAAATTTATAAAACAAAATTTTTTTAAAGAAATACAATTCTTACCTTCATATTGTTTCTTTACTGTGTTTCCTATATCTGCAAATTTTCGGTCTTCAAATATTAAGAACTCATGGATTTCTGCTAGTGCTTTCAAGTTCTCCATGATCTCCATATTGAAATCATTAAGAATATCTACATGAGTCTTGAGCATACAGATGCTAGGACCAAGAGTGGCTGCTAGCTGCAACAGTTCTTTGGCCTCAGTAACATCAGCAGAAAGACACAAGTTGGTCTGCTTCTTTTCCATAAGCCTGAGAAGTTTTGATGCCATAGGATGGGTCCCAGGGAGCTGGGCACGCATGCCAAAGCTAAGTTCTTTGAGAGTTTCCTTTGCAGGTTTGGTACCATTTTGCTTAGCAATTCCAAAGTTGTTATCCTGAATAAATTTCTTCACTTTCCCAACCATCTCAGCATTAATCTTTTTCTGCTGCTCAAGAATCTCCAGAATCTTTGACAAGGTACACACGGAATGTAAGCGAATGCCTTGTTCTTGCAGCTTGGCCTTGCCTCCCTGCTCTCTGTCCAGCAACACGATGGCATCCGTGACTTTCAAACCTTCCCTCTGAAGAACCTCAACAGTTTCCCAAACACTAGAACCACTGGTCACCACATCTTCAATGATCAAACAGGTTTCTCCTGGATTAATAGTTCCTTCTATGATTCGTTTAGTACCTAAAAAAACAACAATAATAATAACAAAAAGCTCTATTGGCTTTGATTAAAAATACTATGGCTTGTCTACTCCAATAAAGGTCTATTTTCTTTTGTTCATAAGAAATACACCTTTGGCTTGATTCCTACTATTTCTGAACTGCTTTATTTTCACTTAATAGGAAATGATGACTAACACTTTTATTAGGGAAGCAGAGAAACTCCTTTCATTTTTAAGAGTGGAATGTCAGCAAGATGTACTTTTTTCTCTACTCTTCCCACCTTCTCAAATTAGCTGGAAGTACCCATCAAGATAAGCCCAAACATTTTCCTTTGGAACATATGTCTAGAGGTTCTTTTCAACACATTTTACAATTAGTATAAATGTTTATTTATAAAGACATGATTTAAGTGAAATAAAGGAAATTATGGGTAAATAAAAATTACCCGTCTCATCAGGAGCAATTTTCTTATAATTTGAAATAATACTAATATTTACATAGTTCTCATCTCTTGCTAAAATTTTTAAGGTATACAGGACATCCTCAATTTGCAGATTAAAAAAACTGAGGCTCAGAGGGACTGATTTACTGACAACACTAAAACAATAGTATCTGGTACAGTGCTAGCATCAAAACTTCTGATTGATGTGGGCTTACTGCAAATTTTAGGAATTTTTCTAAACCCTAAGGCTGATGAGTCTGAAAAAATACTTCTTTATAATTCCATGTGGAGTTTATGCTGCTCTATTAGATTATTTGCTTTAAAAAAAAAAAAATAGTAGACCATACTGCTATACTGACTTTGATACCCCAATTCTCGCACCTCATCAATGGAAGAGTCTTAAATCCCAGAACAAATTTAGCTAGAATGAAGGACAACCTAGTGAAAGTTTTGTCTTGTACAAAATCTACCAACTCAATCTCCTTCTTTCTTCAAATCATTTAAAGCATTTAATTTCCCCTGCTAATTCATTACAATGTCAACACAAAATCTTATAAAAATAGTAGCATAATTTGCAGCACTGTATTCAAAATAAACTCCATTTAAGAAAACAATTTGCACATCTCATGGTAAATAATTATAAGTTGGTTAAAAAAAAAAATCAACTTAATTCATTTTGACAAACACTCATTAAGCACCTACTAGAGCAAAGTATAGCACATGCAACTAAGAAAAGACTTTGCATGAATTAGCCCAAACTTGAAATTTTATGGTTATGCATAAAATAATAATTGTAAAGCATTTAGCATAATGCTGGGTACCTAGTAAGTGCTTTATAAACATGTTAGTTATTATTATGATTGTAAGAAACAAAGTATCTATTCAAGATCTCCAGACTTACAAAAGATAAATGCAGGAAAGATCTGTTTTACATTCTATCAAGTCCCTGCCCCCAAGGAGCTTACATTCTAGAAGAGGGAAGAAAGATATAACAGTGAGAGCAGGAAGCAAAGAACAAAAGATTCCTTTCAAATCTCAGGCCACCAACTCAGATCACAAAAGGGAATCCCTGCCCCGAAGGAGCTTCCATTCTAGAAGGAGGAGATGATTCTCTGATGCCCTTGTAGGTTTCTTTTTTCTAATTTGAATTTCATTTCTCGAATTTAATTTTCATAACTGTGAAAACCAAATATGTGCCCATCTATTTCTCAGATAATGATCCTAATTCTTACCATAATCTTTTGTCTCCTTCCTTCGAATGAGCATTGGAATTTGGTTGGTTGAGCAGATAACTGTTGCCAAAGGCAAAGCTGTATAGGGCACTCCACATACGGTGTCAAAACTGATCCCTGCATTTTGAGCAGTTTTAAACAAGATATCTGCAACCTGGAAGAAAAAAATACTAGATGATTCTCTGTGTGGGTATTCAAGTCAATTTATCCATACCTTTCATGATTTTACAGATTTTAAATTCATCTTTTAGCTTTCACCTCTCTAGACTGAAGAATCTCATTTCTGTAGGTTTTATAAAGGCTTTTGTTCAGATGAGACAGGAATAAAATAATTTGAGTTGGAAAAGACCTTGGATTTCATTTAGTCCAATGCATTCATTTTATTTAAGTTGAATGACTTGCCCAGTCCCACCTACCCCACAATTAGTAAGTGGTAGAATGAAAAGTCAAATTCTTAATTCCTCATGTCTCACATGATTAGCCAGTGTGAGAGCATGTTGCATGGAAGGAATAGCATCAAAGCCAGTGTAACTAGTTCACTAAATGTAATGTGAAAAATTAATATTTCTCTCTCGTATTTAATAACTAATTATTTTATTAGGAACAAAGTTTTTTTCCCCCTTTTCTACTTTCTCAGTAATGGAATCTTTATTGTGGCCTCCACCCCAATATATCCTAGTCACTCTCTCCTTCACCCCATTAGAACAAAAGGACTTATTTTTCCTCAAGCATACCTTATCTGAAATAAATCCAATCACTGGGATTTTCTCATGCATATCCTTATCTGAAATTATCCAAGCATATGCAAAATATTACTTGAGAACAATCAATTTTCTTGCTCAATCCAATTCTCCCATTTTTTTCCTCTAACTTTCCCTTTTATATATAATCCTATTCCTCAATGACTGTGTGGCCTCCCTCCCTCCCTAAGGGGAGGACCTGTAGTGTTACCCGATACCCCAGGTAAATGCCCAAATAAATGCTATTTGCTTGATTTGGAGACAGTTTGAGCTTGAATCCTTTCAAAGATAACACCATAACACATCCCTATACCCCAACATTTTTGGCACATTCCAACCAACTAGTGTGGGAAATGGCTCTTAAAGATTTACCCAGAACAATAATCCCTAAACTAATCTATTTATTTAGTGCTATACCAATCAGATTCCCAAGAAACTATTATAATGACCTAGAAAAAATAACAACAGAATTCATATGGAACAACAAAAGGTCGAGAATTTCAAGGGAAGTAATGAAAAAAAAAATTAAATGAAGGTGGTCTAGCTGTACCTGATCTAGAACTATATTATAAAGCAACAGTCACCAAAACCATTTGGTATTGGCTAAGAAATAGACTAGTTGATCAGTGGCATAGGTTAGGTTCACAGGGCAAGATAGTGAATAAAAATAGCAATCTAGTGTTTGACAAACCCAAAGATCCCAACTTTTGGGATAAGAATTCATTATTTGACAAAAACTGCTGGGAAAACTGGACATTAGTATGGCAGAAACTAGGCATGGACCCACATTTAACACCACATACTAAGATTAGATCAAAATGGGTCCAAGATTTAGGCATAAAGAACGAAATCATAAATAAATTGGAGGAACATGGGATGGTTTACCTCTCAGACTTGTGGAGGAGGAAGGAGTTTGTGTCCAAGGGAGAACTAGAGACCATTATTGATCACAAAATAGAACATTTTGATTACACCAAATTAAAAAGTTTCTGCACAAACAAAACTAATGCAAACAAGATTAGAAGGGAAGTAACAAATTGGGAAAACATTTTTACAGTTAAAGGTTCTGATAAAGGCCTCATCTCCAAAATATACAGAGAACTGACTTTAATTTAAAGAAATCAAGCCATTCTCCAATTGATAAATGGTCAAAGGATATGAACAGATAATTTTAAGATGATGAAATTAAAACTATTTCCACTCATATGAAAGTGTTCCAAATCACTATTGATCAGAGAAATGCAAATTAAGACAACTCTGAGATACCACCACACACCTGTCAGATTGGCTAAGATGACAGGAACAAATAATGATGAATGTTGGAGGGGCTGTGGGAAAACTGGGACACTGATACATTGTTGGTGGAGTTGTGAAAGAATCCAACCATTCTGGAGAACAATCTGGAATTATGCCCAAAAAGTTATCAAAATGTGCATACCCTTTGACCCAATCATACTACTACTGGGCTTATATCCCAAGGAAGTACTAAAGAAGGGAAAGGGACCTGTATGTGCCAAAATGTTTGTGGCAGCCCTTTTTGTAGTGGCTAGAAGCTGGAAAATGAATGGATGTCCATCAATTGGAGAATGGTTGGGTAAATTATGGTATATGAATGTTATGGAATATTATTGTTTTGTAAGAAATGACCAACAGGAGGAATACAGAGAGGCTTCCAGAGACTTTTATGAACTGATGCTGAGTGAAATGAGCAGAACCAGGAGATCATTATACACTTCAACAATGATACTTTATGAGGATGTATTCTGATGGAAGTGGATATCTTCAACATAGAGAAGAGCTAATCCAATTCCAATTGATCAATGATGGAAAGAATCAGCTACATCCAGAAAAGGAACACTGGGAAATGAGTGTAAACTGTGAGCATTGTTTTTGTTTTGTTTTCTCTTCCCACAGTATTTTTACCTTCGGAATACAATCCTTCCTTTGCAACAACAACAACAACAACAAAATTCGGTTCTGCACATATATATTGTACCTAGGATATACTATAAGATATTTAATATGTATGGGAATGCCTGCCATCTAGGGGAGGAGGTGGAGGGAAGGAGGGGAAAAACTCGGAACAGAAGGGAGTACAAGGGATAATGTTGTTAAAAAAAAAAAAATTACCTATGCATATGTACTGTCAAAGAAAATGTTATAATTATAAAAATCAATTAAAAAAAAAAAAAGATTTACCCAGGCAAACATCTCATCAGAAAAGAAAAAAAATTCTAAGGATGGACTAATGGGTACGTATTCCTGCTCCAGATGTTTCCTCAGACAAGTCTGGGGAGATGTTAATTCTTCCTTTCGTGGTATGGAAGTTAATGTTTCTTTGACTAAGATTTGGGTAACCTAAGTGTCATACCCAAGACAGCTCACCTCCTATTGTGTTATAACTCTTCAGCACAGTTCTTCAAAGGGCACATGAACTGTGAGGTCACTCCCACAAGCACGGGTCTGAGAGAAAGTCAAATGACTATTCTCTTATCAATAATGTGCAGGCCTTATCAATAAAATGATTAAATTACCCAGAAACTAAGTTCCCAAAGTTATTCTAATCTTCACAGGGTGAATATGTGAGTAATAGACTCCACAGGGTAATAAATGTGTTAAACCGCAGTTCTCTTTTATTGCCCTCAGTCCAGCCTCGGTTTCTCAGTCCAGCAAAGCCTCCCCTCCCTCTTTATCAGAATACTTGATAAGGATAAAAGATCTTATATTTTAGAGTATCAGAATGCCTCTCCCCATCCCAAGCAATCGGAACGTCTGTAACAGTCTTATCAAGATGCCTCTCCCCACGGAAGCATGCAAAAGTAATACAAAAGGTACAATAAAGATTTGATTTTCATTCTGTTTGGCTTCCAATGCTCATAAGGACGTTTGGATTTTTATTTTTGGAGGGAAGTCTGCCGGGCTACATTATTTCCAGCTGAATATTACTCTGCACCTGTCCATATCCAGTATTTCTAACTTACTAGATAAAATTTTCTTCCCCATCCTGTAGCTTGTGAGCTCTTATTTTTAGAGAGGATAAAGTATATTAAATATGTTGTAGCCCAGCTGTGTGACCCTGGGCAAGTCACTTAACCCAAATTGCCTCAGCAAAAAAAAAAAAAAAAAAGTTGTAAGTGATAAATTGAACAACTCCCAGCAGTAATCATTCTTCATCTACAAGTTCATTGAATGAGTGTTTGTTGTCATGTGAAAATTTCAACTATGGATTATAGCACAGTAGCTCCATGTAATTTAGAAAGATGGTCAATAAGACCAGTGTTAGACATGTGAGAACCTGGGATTGGATGTAGAGAGGTAGAGGAGGAGGAAATATAAGACTTCTAAATCCAATTTCCCAAGGACTTCTGCCAAACCTATCCTAAACTGTTTTAGAGTAATAACTAACAGCTGTATGGTCATGTATTTCATTTATACTTTAACATATTTAACATGTGTTGGTCAACCTGCCATCTTGGGGGGGGGGAATGGGAACAAAAAGTTTGGCAATTGTCAATGCTATAAAATTACTCATGCATATATCTGGTAAATAAAAACTATTAAAATATTTTTTAAAAAGGATAACAATAATAGTTTAAGATCAAGGAACATTAAGTTTACAGTTGGAAGAGTTCTTTAGAATCAACTGGTCTGACTCCACTGCAGATGAAGAAACTGAATCTTGTAGAGGTTAGATGGTATGACAAGGAACAAACAACAATTAAGTATTGCTTACAGCTGAACCCTAACAACAGATCTAGTCACCCGATTCTAAATCCTAATTCTAAAAGTTTGTAAAGTAGCATGTCGACAATCTGACCTAATGGAATCTGACACCAATGAATCACGTGCATCCTGACCCCCCCAAAGCCAGTCAGTTCTAAAACAAAGTGTCATCGGAGGAATGGAAAAAGACTATATTCTGCTGTACCCGTAAGCGAACCTGTGCAAAGCACAAAATCAAAGACTACAATATACTGCACTGTCCCCGCACAAGAGAATGAAGCTAATACTTTGGCCCCATTAAGTTCAGACACAATTTTCTTTCCTAATTGTATTGATAAATTCACTTGAATATATTCGATTTCCTTTAGGAACAAAATCCTTTAGAATTTGAAAACATGCATTTTCTACCGTTTGCCTAAGAAGAAATTAAAGATACAGGTTCCCCCTCCCCCGCACCCACCCACTGAAGTAATGCAGGAATGTGACCTCCAACAGCAGGCATAAATGCATAATTAATTAACTGCAAAGCAAACCGGAAAGGGCGCTGCCTCGAAGGACCTCGCAATTTCGGCCCCCTGATGTGCTCATCCCACTGCTAGCGCAGAGATGAATAACTGCGTGGGTCAGGGACCTGGAATCGGGGAGCCCAGATGCCTCAGTTTTCTCATCTGCGAAATGGGAGTTCTACCACTCCCAGCCTTCCGGGGCTGTGAGAAGAAATAAGAAGGGCTCACATTCACAGAGTTCACCACGTGCTGCTGCTCTATGATGACTACCTTATTCTAGCCCCTTATTCTAGCCTAATCACACCAGACGAAACGAGAAAAGCTAACGCTTCTCGGGTGACGCTCACGACAGCCGTCATTACTAGATCTGTACGCGCATTGTACACCTCGTAACTGTCACGGTTACCGAGTTTACATAAAAGCGTTTCCCGTCCCTGAGGGAAGCACGGCGGCAGCTCCGAGCCTCCGCCGGGAGTCAGGAAGATCCGAGTTCAAAGTTAAAGTCGGACGCCGATTAGCGGTGCGACCCTGGACCATCACCTGACCCAGCCTGCCTCCATCCGCAGGAGAAGAATGGAAAGCCCCGCGGTCCCAGGCCCGACCCCCACACCACGTGGCAGGCACAAAGGGAGGGGCAGCCCCGGACCCAGGAGCCCGGTTCCCGTTCGGCGTGCGCACGCCTCCGAACCACTCACTGAACGCTTCAGAACAAGAATACACGCTAGATAACAGCTCGCCAAGCGGATGCCGATCAGCAAAGGACAAGTGGTTTCCCTCCCGGGGAGCTTCGGAAATTGGGGCCTAAAAATAAATAGCAAAACCCTTGTGGCGGGGGTTGGGGGGGAAAGGAGGGAGGTTAAGGGCACCCTGTGGTACCGTGCGACCTTCCGCAGCGACACCCCCAACCCCGGGCGTCGGCCTCTCGCTTCCCACCTGTTTGAGGAGCAGGGGTCTGGAGACGATGCCTCGCAGGTCCACATAGACCGGGGAAGTGAGCCCGCTTTTGAGCACGAAGTCCCCGAATTTGAACGCCTGCGCCTCGTACAGCGCAGTCACCAAGGGCCCCAGTTCCTCCACCGCGGAAGATGCCATGACTGACGATTAAAGCTCGCTGTCACCCGTTAGCCGGCCAGAGCTTGGCGCGCTCGGTGACGTCAGAGCCGCCTAAGCCCCGCCCCGTGCGCTCCGCTGCCGCCTGGTGCGCAGGCGCGGCTGGTGCACTGCCAGAATTGGAGCACGTGTCCTAAGAGTTCCTGGAGCTCGTGCTTTCCTCCCGGTACTCCAGCGCTAGAGTGCCGGAGGGGAACGGACGCTTTAGTGATTCATTCTCACTTTGCCGCCGTCTCGTGGCCTTTGCATCGGACGCGGTTCTCAAGCCTGAAATTTTTCCCTTCCAACTTAAAACCCATCAATTCTTAAGTCATCTCCAAATAAAAAAAAAAAAAAAATTAAAAAACTACAACAAATTTTGTTCTCCAGAAAAAAAGTAGTATTTCCCCCAAGGGGGAGAGAACCTCTAGCACAAAAAGGATAGGGGTATCTATTCCAGAAAAGAAAAGAAAGGTCTCGTCTAGAAAGCTGCCTTTCCTCGGTCTCCCAACTGTTACTGACTCTTCCCTGAAATTTCTTTGCGGTTACTCCTCTGGTCACCACATTTAGAACTGGACAGCATCTAAAGGAAAATTCTATAGGCCTGCTGATGAGGTCAGGAAAAGATTTGGAGCTGTCAAGAACTGGAATCTAAGCTAGTCAGCACACTCATAATCAATAAAAACACACCTTTTATATCTCGTCTCTGACATGCTAGTCCCTCCCCTGATTCCCCATTGGCTGGGATTACAGTCTATCCTGAGAGACGCCTGGGAGTGGGAGTCCCCAAAATTACATAATGCGCTTCTTATTCTAATTTATGGCGCCCCTCTACGAGTTGTGTATTACCTTTACTTTCATATCTTAGGTTTCCGGCTCATTTCTCTGGATTTCTCTGATTTCAGTTTCCTAACAGTGGAAACTAAGCCCTCATTCACTTCTCACACTAGAATAGTGTTCTATCCCATAATATCCTATTCTATAAACTAGAATCCCAAAGTTCGATTCCCGTGTTTTACGAGGGAGGGAATGGAGGCTCAGAGATAAAGTGACCTAACACACCTAACGTGTCAGGTGTGCTGGTCACACAGCAGTTCCGGTCTTCTTCCCCCTTCCAAAGGAAGTGAGACCCTCGGGGCCAAGATTGCCTCATCTTTGTGTCCAGCACCTGTGCCAGGCATATAGTTGGGGCCTCATTAATGCTTACAGTTGATTAACAGAAATTGCGTCAGGAGGAAATCCCACTTGAAGTTGCCGAAGAGAGACTAGGACAGTGTGTGGTACGGAAATGGTGAGGGGTCACCATTTAATAAAAAAAAAAAAAAAGCTGGAGAGAGCTAGAAAAAAATCAAAGTTTATTGTATATTCTCCGGAGAAGGGCGTCCCACCCTTCCAGCAGACAATAGAAGAGAGGAAGCGCCTCCAGTGGGCAGGATCAGCACCTTTAATCCCTAACGCAAAACACCCCCTCCCACCACTGGCCCTCATCGTCATTGGCTGAGAGTCTTACATTCTAAACTCGAGATCTGCCCTTGAAATTGAACTTGACCAGTAAGTACATAGTTGCCCATATTTGGCTGAAATAGGGAGGAGATATCATGAGAGGGGGCAATTATGTCCTTGATTCGATGTTCAGAGTCCTTCAGGCCTACACTGAAGTAGATGAAGCCTTACTCGATTTTCACAACTGTCTTGAAAGATCTCACCTCATCTCATTCAACAGGGAAGAAGAAGAAGCCTTCACCTTCCTACACTAGAGATTTCAGGGGATTCCCTTTTGGGTGAACTCTAGGATTCCTTTGTCTGTGAAGAGAATTATGATTTTCATTTTAATTGAGATAATATGTGTAAGGAATACACCATAATTTAGATTTTCCCAGCAGATTCTGATTTGGAGTCAGTTTTCACTCTGCAGCTTGAAATGATCAATTCTTGACAAAGGTCTCCTGTGTGGGTTAAGTGAAGTGAATCGAAGACTGCAGAACCTGTTCTCCTTATAGGATCTCTACCTCAGCAAGGAATGATCCTCGAGGTTGGAAATCCTGGTTCTACAGGATCTGAGAACAGTCATATTGTCCTGGAGCCATGGGCTTGTGGGGCACCTCTCAGGCCCTGAAAACTGATTGTGTTGCTACCCCCTCCCCCCTTCCTTCCTACTTGTGATTTATGTATACAAGCTTAGCCTTCATCCAGCAAGCTCTCCACAGAAGTTCAAAGGTCAGAAGACCCATTACCCTCTCTGAAAGTAATTAATTAAACCATATTTCCTGGCACTCTTATCTGTTGTCTACTTGATGCACTTCCAGCAATTCCCAGTTTAGAAATCAGTCCTTCCTGGATTATATTTAAAATTCCATTAACAGTCCCAATGGAGAGCTTCTCTCTGCTGTCTGGCACATATTCTATGTGTACCTGCTCTGAGTTCTGTCAATGACTTGGACAAATCAGTTTCGTTGCCACATTTGTGGCTCACATTTGTGTGTGTGTGGGTACATTTCTCCATTAAGGAACATCTGTCAGAAGTTTAACTTGGACATGAAAATTCTTTGTTATGTGCCAAGTACTGCGTTAAGTGCCAGGGACATAAGCAGAAAAATGGACAGTTCTTGCTTTCCAGGAACTCGCTCTAACTGGAGGAAATAGAGGACAGAATTAGAGCAGACGGTGACATCTGAGGATCTGAGGAAGTAATGGCAAGCAATGTGTAGTGGTCTTCCCTCGTACTGGATGGTTGACAACAACCCATTCCCCCAATTGGGCTGTGGAGGCACTTGGTTGAAATTAATTTAATTATATACCTCTAAGCTATTTCTTCCTACTTGTCCTGTCCATCTCTTCTGTTATAAGCCAAATATAGATTAGACACTTTAGCTTCATCAAAGCAAATACATTTCACTGCAGAAGATTTCATTTCAGAGATGATGTTATTGAGATTAAATTTTCTTTTCCTTTTTTTTTGGAGACAAGGGGGGTCACCTCCAAATTGAGATTGTGCATGAGTAGTGTAGTTCCTTAGCTGCAGGAGAGTTTGAGAGGAAGCATAGCTTTCACCAGGAATGAGAAACTGAAGGATTACAGGAAATATACAGGAGGTGGGAACAGTCAATAGCCAAATGTAAGGACACTGCTACCTAGAACTGAAGATAATCATGTGCAATAAAACTTTATTTGATTGAATAAATATCTGATCCATTTAGATATTTATCTAAATAAATATCTAAAATTTATTTTATCTGGTCCATTTAGAAGTGATCTGTCTTTTAGGAAAGAATTTTGAGATTTCTGCAACTGTTCTGCTAACTGGGACTTGGTAAATTTATTTATTCACTCTTCACTTCCAAATCCTGCCTCATGGCTACACATGATATTACGTCCAGTGTTCTGTTCACTATCCCATGCTGCCTTCATTTGATGAGGATGTAACTTTCCTACCTACTTCTCTGGATAGAATGTAAGCTTCTTCAGGGCAGGGATGATTTCATTTTTGTCTTTGTATTTTTTTTTTTTTTTTTTGCAACAAAAGGATTTAATGCATCCTATGATTAATATAACTAGTACAATACAAATAGAGATAGACTAGAGGAAGAGAGAAAAAAGAACACATCACCAATTCAGGGAAGAACCAACTTTTCATTGTCTTTGTATTACTGGTACTAGCTGGCAGTTAAAAAAATACTTGTTGATTTTTGCCAGACTTCAAGATACAATGTTCTTAACTTTATTATACTATTTACACAAATATATTGTATCTAGGCTATATTGTAACACATGTAAAATGTATGGGATTGCCTGTCATCAAGGGGAGGGAGGGGATAATTTGGAAAAATGAATACAAGGGATAATATTATAAAAAAATTACTCATGCATATATATTGTCAAAAAATTATAAATAAAAAAAGGAAAAAAATAAAATAAAAACATTATTATACTAAATGAATTAAAGAGTATATATTAAGCACTTTTTCTCTCTCTCTCTTTCTCTGCACATACACACACATACATATACCCCACACAGATATAAATATATAATATATGTATAATATTATAATTATACACACACACACACACACACACAGAGTAGTGACCAGGGAACACTGTTTGGGGCAGGGAAATCATATTGTCTTCATGTTTCTTTGAAAGTTGGACTTCTTGCTTTAAAAATATTTTTAATCAGAAACCTCCCCCCAAAAAAACTCAGAAACCATCTACCAAACAGAAGAAAACCAGAAACAGAATCTTTAGTAGAGTATATTTATAGGAATGCAATAACACATGAGATGTACATTTTGAAGCTTCATTTGCAGCTTGTAACATTGACTGTTTTTAATCATAAACATGACATCAGATCACCACTTTACAACATGACACATGAGGGATCTGACTTAGAAATAAAATATTTACAACCTACCTTTACAAAACGACATTGTATGTATACAAAATTAAAAAAAAAAAATTACCATAAAACAGAAGATACACTTAAGGCAGACCAGCAAGACACTGAAATAATTAAGGCTGTGGAATTCTTTTGCACCTTGAAAATATTGAGCTATTGATCAATACTGTGGAGTGGCATTTTTTTCATTGTTGTTTTTCCTCTTTTTTTTTCGTTGATTTTTAACAAAGTCTAATGTGATTGAGTGTACTTCTATGCCTCTGAATTATGGTCCATATGGAGAAACTTGCCCACATATTAGCCCCTTATATGTATGGCCAGAAGGGCCCACCTCAAGTTCCCAGAACCAATTTGAGTCATTCACTGAAGGGTCTGAAGATAAAGAATAAGATTTGTGATTTTACCAGAGGAAAGAGGGAAATCACAGCGCCAAAATTCCCTCCACAAACACAAGCACTACTCCTCCTTGATTTCCATGAGTAGTTTAAAGAATTGCCTGAAGTACAGAAAAGCTCAGGGTCATACAGCTAATTAAGTGTTGGAGGACGGATTTGAATCCAGGTCTCCTTGACTACTCTAAGCTGCCACTATGTGCTTGTAAAAGGAGTTATTAATAATTCAAATGCAAAGTTATTTTTGACCCAGATCAGCAGAACAAACTAAACAAAAAGTCAGTGGGATGTCTTAAGTTTGGGGTCCTTTGCTTTGATGTCTTTGAAAAGTAAAGAACTAGCTCCCACTGGAGCAGAAGTTGTTGGTTCTGTTTAGCTCTAATCAGTTTTAATAGTTTTAAATAGCTGGAAATGATTTTCCAATTTCGAATATTGCCCAATCTGGACATTTTTATGTCAAGAATCACAGAATTATAGCTTTTTTGAGGTAAAAGAAACTCTAGAGAGTTCATCTAGCTCAACCCCCCCTTTTTTTTTTTTCATACTGTAAAACTTAGACCTTGAGAGATGAAATGACCTCTCTGTAAAGTGATGATGATAATAATAGCTTATGTTTCTATAGGGCATTTACATACATGATCTCATTTATCTTCACTACCACCCTATGAAGTAGATCAGTACCAGTATCATTATCCCCTTTTTATAGATGATGAAACTTGGGTCTGGGGGCTGCATGTGGGACTAGGACTAGAAGCCAGGTTGTCTGACTAAAAGTCACCATTACATCACATTGCCTCTTGTTATGTTTCTCTGATATATTCTGCATATGGACTATAAGATAGACATAGACATCATACACTATATGTGCATGCAGATACAGATCAGTCTTTTTTCACCTATTTGTCCTTAAATCAATACCTTCCCTTAGAGATTGGCTCTCATTCTGAAAGAAATGTGTTCAAGGTTGCCACATCTCCCACATTTATTCTACCTTCCATTCATTTTTTTTCCCCCTTCAAGAGAGCAGACTGAACTGTTCAGCAGATATTGAAGTCAAAGCACCAGGGTCAAAAAACAAAAATTAAAAAAAATTATGAGACACAGAGATGAGAGATATGGCTTAAGTTTAGTGAGATGTTGGTTTTGCTAGCTTCATGTTCAAAGACCACAATGACAGCACAGAATTAGCCTTCTGATAGATGGCATGGTAACAGTCACCATAGCATTCCAAAATGTGAATCTATTACTGATGGCAGTATCGATCAATTAGTCAGTCAAGGATTTGCTGAGTGCCAACATGCCCTGCTAGTACCAGGCTAGTTGTATACATTCAGCCTCATGATATGGGATTCTCTTTATTTATTTAATTTATCTCTCTTTCCATTCACTCCATCCCGTCATCTTCCCTTCCTACCTACCCACACTTTGCAAAATCATGGCTTTCTGATAGAGTGGAAAGAATGAACCCCAAATGGGAACATGATCAAGACTCTCATTTTCTAAATCTACCAGTGAGCAAATTGGCAGGAAAACTGAATCAGTCGAATGGTTCAGTGTCAGTATGTCCCTTGTAGAATGGTTCCTCATAGGAGCCATTATACTGGTCTTTGAGGACTGAAAGTTATCTTAAAATGATTGCTTTTTGTCCTCCTCTAGCTTCTAAGTTTGTTAAAAGTGAGGAAGAAACTTAATCATATCACAGAAAACATGGCCAGTTTTTTTCTATGTTCCTGTATAGATTTCTCACACTTAAAACAAAAATAAAAACAAAAAACCCCCAAAAACAACCTTTAAAAAAGTCAGATATTTATGCCCAGATTCCAAGTTCTCTGGGAAAAATTTATTCACAATATCAATTAATGAAACAAATGAAGATCTCATAGTACTTAAAGACAAGTATTAATATAGTTCTTTCTTTTTTTGGTGCATATGTGAATGTCAGGGGCATCTCCCCTGTCCCCTCTCCATGGTTTTATTTACAATTTTTAAATGGTCCCTAGATTTTTTTTTTTTAGAAAACTAAGGGAAATCCTAACACAGCTTTACAAATAAATACAAAAAACTGATAAGCCTACAAATATGTTTGCCTATCCCAGACTCCTTGTAGGAGTTCATATCTAGGGAGTGGAATGAATGGTGTTCACACTCCTTCCCACTCACCCAAGCATCAGTCATCATTCACCCTGAGTGAGTGGTTGTTGGCAGTGCCACCCAGCCAGTAGGGCAGCTGGAGTCATAATTTCTCTCCCCTTATTTGCAGGGGCTTTTGATTGCAGAAATGGAGCAAAGGTTTTTGTAAACACACAGAAATCACCACTAATTTCTCATTTATAACACCTTTGTTCCCACAGGGCCTTGAGGACCCAAATTTGGGGTCCTTCCAGTCAGTGAGGAGCCAGAATGACTAGCAAATATACACAGTTTTAGGCCACAGAAAATTGTTTTTTAATAGGTTACTCTCAAAAGCCCTCAAAAGGGCTGATGCCTCTAGAGATACAAGGGAAGATTCCCAATGTCTGATGCATTTCTGTAGAAGAAACTAGAGGAACATCGTTCTTCCCGCTGAAAGCCCAACCCCAACAATATCTACCCTCTACACCTGTACCCTTGATTTATCAGGGATGTTAGTTACCAGTGAAACACAAGAGAAGTTCTGTAAAACTTGGTAACATGGTATTTTGCAATCATTCAGTCAGTAAGGTATGGAAAGTAGAGGGTGGGAGAGGAATCCAGCATATCAATAAAACAAAAATCCTAAGAAGAAACGGGGCTGGTTGAGGTTGGATTTTATTCACTAGGGCATCTCCCCTACCCATCTTTCCAGGCAGTGGATTTTTTAAAATAATGATTTGGTCCAAAAAAGACCAAGTAATAGTAAGGTAAGAAGCATGTAATATTTTCATCTATGAATCTTGCAGGAGAATCCAGACTCATAAGCTGGCAAATGATACCCTAAAGAGTTGAATATTGGAAAAACTGGAATTTTAAGAAGTTTGTTTAAAATGGGCAACAAAATAGTCAACATTGGCAGTGTGTAGCACTTTATCCAAAGTCTGTTTCAGATATGATTAACTGGTACAATCCTAAAGAGATTCAATGAGCTATAACCCCCTTCCCACCTCTATTTTGCCCATGGGCTACATTCAGGCCAGAAGGATTCTATGACATATTTTACAGAGAAGGAAGAAGTCAAGATTCACACTAAAATGAGAAAACGTGGAATTCCTGGCTCTGCTCTGGGCTCAAATTTCCCATCCTTTTTCTTCTGTTGAGAAAAGCAAGAAAAGCAAGGCCCGTGTATCAAAAATTCAGAAAAGCTAAAAATGACAGTTTTCAGCATTTCCCATCCTCCCCTCTGAAAGGCACAACTGTTTTAAAGTAGACCACAAAGCACCAAAGTCAACATTTCTCCTTCCCCTTCTTATACTCCCTCCCTTCTTCTATATTGTTTTGTGACTTTGAGAAATCCAAAATCCACCCTCTCCCCACCCTCCTATTCCCACAATTCACTCTCAACTTTTCTCATGCATTTTAAGAGGCTGTTTAGGCTCTAATTTAAAACCAGATTGGAAGGGACAAATCATTCCAAATTAATTTATATTATCTTTACCTTTCTTCCTAATACTTAACCCTCTTTATGCTTATCCTAATAAAAGAAACCCTACCCAATGAGCATAAAGCCACTTTGGACAATATTGGCTTAATAAAGAATTTGAGTAGCCTATATAAATGGGATAGTTTTATTGGCCACGCCCAATAAACTTATTTTTAAGGCCTACTACAATTTTAGCAGAAGTGAAAATTTTCCTCCTTCCCTAGGAATTCTGTAAATTATCTTTGGTTCAGGACAGACACAGCGAGGTCTTCATTAGTCTGAATGATAAATCCAGTGAAGTAATCACATGTATTGGAATTCATGCTCTTTGAAGTTGTATGATAATTGGTTCTAGCTATGCAAAGAAATGGTCTCAAATGCTTTTTATTTCTTTTACCATAAATGACTGCTACATGATACACCAAATTCTATTTTCCATTTACCCAATTTTGAAAAAGAAAATTATTTAATAGGTCTAAGATTCCATGGTTTTGGTTCTTATTTAAGCACTAATTTGGAGAATTCTTGGAATTAAGCTAGACCATATAGTCTAGAAGGGCAGAGAATTATGTATATGATGATTCTCACTGTTAAGGAATTCTCTGGCTAAATTAAATGAGTAATTCCTCACTTTCCCTTGTGGCCTCTGATATACATGTATATATATATATATATATATATATATATGTATATATATATGCACATACATACATATATATACATATATATGTATATATACATAAATATATGCATATGTATGCACATATACATACATATACATTTTTATTCTGACATCAGTAATTATGCTTTGGCTCTAATTAACAACACCCAATGAGACCATCAAAAATATCTTTTCATAGGACCATCGATTTAGAGCTAGAAGGTTATCTAGTTCAATCTGATCATTTTACAGATGAAGAAACTGAGACGCAAGAGGTTTAGTGCCTTGTCTAACATTTTACAGGGAGTAAATGACAGAGCTGGGGATTTGAACTCAGTTCCTTTGGCTTCAAATCTATTGTTTTTTTCCCACCATACCATGCTTTCATCTGAACATTTCCAGTCATTTATTCTAAGACCAGTCTAAGCAACTTCACTTGTGGGTCATCACAAAACTGATGAAACAGAAGCCCTTACTGTAGCTAATATATTACAAATGGCTACTTCTCTTCCACATTGCCTCCCCAACTCCATTCTTTGGCCATTATCCCCAACCTGCATTTCTCCTAGTCTAGGCTCTACTTTTTATAGACCAAAACTCAGCTGTGTTTTGCCTGGCCATGATAACTCTGTTGATATTCAAGAGAGCTGTTCAGACCATCTGTCTAGGTAGAAAGAATGGACAAACCAAATGGTGTAGCATCTTTTGAAAATTAAATGATTCTACAACAGTGAAAAACAAGTCATGAAACCTTCCCTCTGCAAAATAGATCCTAGGCTAGGGTCCATCATATGTTTTATATTGATTTTTTTTTTTTTTTACTATGGAAGTCTTAGGAATTTAGATGATTTTTTTTTTTTAAATCACAAATTGTGTGTGTTTTTGTTTGAATGGAGCATACAGAGAGCAATTCAATAGTCTCCAAGGCATCTGAATAGGTAACCCAAGGCCATTCACAAGCTAGAAAACAAATACAGTCAGAGTCGGTTTACACATATTTGGTTAATCCCGAAAATACTAAGTGCTACCTAGTCTTATTGCTTGTACTTACTACTAATTTATTAATACATAAACTCGAGGAGATTTTAGGGATGATGTGGAGATGGGAAAAGGTAGATGATGAAGTTGCCTTTTAATACTGTGAAAAATATTTAGTGAGCTATTACTAATTCTACATTTCCACTGTGAGATGAAAGGTTTCTGGACATTATCTTAATTCAGGTTTGAGTTTCAATATTTTTTCCCCACCCAAACATGCAGAGGGATGCTGGGGAACCATTCCCAAATGATCTGCTTGCACTCTCTGTACTGCAGGATTTGGATCCTTCCTGTTGGAAGAGAGAAGGAATTCTGGGAAATCTTATTTGGGTAGATAATTCAGTTAGGCTTAAAAATGTCAGATGTATGATAGTACATTTTAAAAGACATCCTGGAAAGTATGGGTAAGATCTTATATAAAGTTAGAATAAAAATACTCAGTTTTTAGCACTTTTTGCTTCTACCAAAGAAGAAAGGGAAATTAGTAATATAGCCTTATTTTGAGGCAGCGTCCTCTAGTCTAGAGAGCAACATCAAACTTCAAATTGGTTTGGGGAGTTCAAAGAAATGCCTACCTAAGGATTAACATCTGCTGCAGTCCCAAGGAAAACAATGCTCCTTTTGGATAATCTATGGGACTTTGTTTCATGGCTTCAAAATGAAATGTCTCCTTGATGTCCTTCAGTCTGATTTTCAAGTGATGTTAGGAGAAGTTTTTTCAGGAGAAGGCAGATTCCAGCTCCCTAAAATGAGTGTCCCACAAAAAACTGGTTTTGATAGCATTTGGAAATCCAGGAACCAAAAGAGAGAGCATTCTCACTCATTTCCACAGGAATTTTGCTTTTTCCAGGTCTTTTGAAGAGAGATAGATGGCTGCTTTATCCTAGTAGACACATATCAGTGATGTTAGCAGAGATAGAGATACAAGGGAAGATTCCCAATGTCTGATGCATTTCTGTAGAAGAAACCAGAATTCTGCTCCCTCGAGGTTAAGAACTGTAAGAAAGGTTTCTAATGGCCCCATCAAATGAACATATTATATTCATGGACCTATTTCAAAGTCAGGTGGAGGCATAAAAATAGATCCCTGGATTTGCTCATTATCCATGAATGGATGTGCAAAATTTAAATTCCATGCTAGCCTAGCTCTCCAGCAGATTTCTCTACCAGATAATTTCTGAGCTGTCAATGAAACAGGAGAATTTATAGACACAATTCAGTGTTCAAATTATCAAATAAACCTTCGGCTGGAAGCAAAGTCAGGAGTTACTCATAGAGATACAGGAAAAAAGGGGTAACATCAATTCCTCCAGTTTTGGTAAAAGATTTTCTGTACAAGGTTTTATAAAATACTTTTAAAAAATCCATCATCTAATTGTGCTTAAGTCAAAACGACTTACTGCTCCTAGAAATAACTGTTTTAACTCTAGCACAGAAAGGTACTGGTGATTGATTTTAAAGCTATATCTATTTTACGTACATATATACACATATATCATAAAACTCTGGAACCTGGGTGGGATATTTTCTACTGTATGCTCACTTATATTTGTCTTAAGAGTTATATCTAAGATCCTAAATTGGAGCAGTTGATAGATGGGCTGCCTCTATTACACAGAATTCTGTGGTGGTTTTTGAAGATTTCAATAGAGAATGCTTTTCAGTTCTGTATTAGCTCATGAGCATGAACTTCAGTTGACTGTACTTAAGACTCCACTGGGAAATCATGATTTTTTTGACCTAAGTCCACCTGAAAGTAGCCAAGCAGGCCCTTTTCTACCCTCACTCTATTTTCCACAATCCCAACACTTAGCTTATTCCCTGCCTTTGCAGAATAACCTTATAAAGAGGGTAATTAGCCCACTATCAGAAAACTCCTAGGTTCAGGGTGGGTTTTACTGTTTAGACACTGAATAACCACTGGAAAAAGGTGCATGAGGTACATCACATAATCTGGGGAACTTCAGGAAGTCAAATGATTTAACACAGAACTATTTACAGCCCCACAACGGCTCATTTTTGCTCACACTGTGCATCCCAGTCAAGCCTCAAGGGCAAGGAGCAGGCTTAAGTCCCCTGGTTCATCCGACTGACAATGAAGCTCTTGACATTGGGAACAGGGCGAACATCATTTTGGTGCTTCCGGCGTTCTATGAAGCAGGCTAGTCGTGAGGTATCCAGGGGGATTTTGGAGTAGCTGCCATTATGGGGCTGCAGCCAAGGATGTTGTAGGCAGGTGGCTGCCGTGGGCCTCCGCCGGAAGTCTTCTTGTAACATCACATTGATGAAATCCCTTGCCGTGTTGCTGACCCCACAGAAGTACTCATGAGGAAAGCTGAAGTCCACCCTACAGACGTTGATACATGTCTCCTCCTTGCTCTCATCCAGAAAAGGGGAGACCCCACTCAACATGACATAGGTCAAGACCCCGATGCTCCAGATATCTGTGCCCAAAGACACAGGGATGCCCTGGATCACCTCTGGGGCAGCAAACTCGGGATTCCCCAGCAAATGGTGGATGTGGAAATGACCTGAGATCTGGACAGCATCCTCCAAATCAATGAGCTTCACTCGAGGCACTGGGATCCGTAAATCAATGAGCAGGTTTTCTGGCTGTAGAGCAATAAGAGAGAGTGACTGAAGGAGAAAATTTTGCTTTTCTGATTGGAATATCTAACATTTATATGTGACTTTAGAGCTTTCCAAGTGCTCTCTTATTTGAGCTAGCAACAACCTTCCCCATTTTACAGATGCTAAACCTGAGTTTGAAGAAGTTAAGTGACTTGCCCAGGGTCACACAGCTAAATGTCTGAGGCCAAATTTGAACTTGGGAAGATGACATCTGATTAATTGCATTAGGCTTTCTGAACCTCAATTTCTTCATCTGTAAAATATAGGCATTGAACTTCTAATTCTAACCTCCTATAATATTATACTTCAAAATAATTTTTTTAATTATATAGAAACTGATCTTAGTTGTCTAGAAAAGAAACTGGTAGAATGTAAACTCCTTGAGGGCAGGGATTGCCTTTTGTCTCTTTTTTACATCCCCAGCACTTGCATAATGCTGTCCCTAGTCTTAAGATTCATTGGAATTTTGATCCTTCTAAACAAATCAAGATGTAATTACATTAGTTAAGGATAATGGCTAAACAAATTGGATTTGATATCTTTTCTTTTCTTCTTCTTCTTCTTTTTTTTTTTTTTTTTTTGGCCCTAATAGTGGATGGGGAGCTGATCTCAGAGACAGGAGGATCTAGGTTCTACCTCTGAAACACGCTAGGTATGTGACTCTCAGAATACCTGAACTCTAGGCCAATGGTGTCAGACTCGAATAAAAATGGGGACCACAAAATTGTATATAAGGATCCCTTTGTATTGATTTAGTTTGTTTTATTAAATATTTCTTAATTGTATTTTAAACTGGTTCTGCCACTCTAGAATGTGATGGGTACATGAGCCTCTGCTCTAGTTAATTCTCTAAAATGATAACTTACAGAGGAAGTATTTCCCTGTCTTGATAGAGGAGAATTACCCCATCTGTATCAATGATACCATAGTGCCAGCCCCCTCTCATATTTCCTGTTACCTTGATGTCCAAATGAGCAACCCTGCAATTGTGTAGATACTGTAAGGCTTCCATGGTATCTCGGATGTAGAAAGCAACTTTTTCTTCCATGAGTTCATCATGATTCATAAGATAGTCCAAGAGTCGGCCATCATCCATCCTATAAAGATAAAACAAGAAAAAAAAAGTTTAAAAACAAACTCCATCAAGATCGGCCTGTAAAATTATTTAATTTTGATACAGATGTGTTTCAGCTAAAGATTCATTTCAGGATCTGAAGCTGGGGAAGGTTTTGGGGGGGGATGCTCATGAATTTACATTTAATATGAAGTCAACAATAAAAAAGGGCAACTAGTTGGCACAGTGGATAGAAAGCTGGGCCTGGAGTCAGGAACTCATGTTCCTGAATTCAAATCAATCTCAAATATTCATTAGCTGGGTGGTCCTGGGCAAGTCACTTAGCCCTTTGCCTCAGTTTCCTCATCTGCAAAATGAGCTGGAGAAAGAAATAACTAACTACTCTGGTCTCTTTGCCAAAGAAAACCCCAAATAGAGTCAGAAGAAATCTGTCATGACTAAAAAAAATACCTGAACTACTACAAAAAGAAGTTTTGCATTCACACTCTTTGAGTCAGTGTTGTGTAGTAGGTTCCAAACCTGCCTCTGACATATGCTGGCTAAGTGTTAACCACTAACTAGGCAGATATCTGTTGATCTGATTAGTAAGAGCAGAAGCAGAGTTTTCTCCCCTAGGAGAATTTCAGTTACTATTCTTATTAATATTTTAGCATATTACAGTGTCTTCCATGATGAAATCTGTAAAATCTTTTGTTTTGTTAATTGCTTTCACTTTTTTTTTTCCAGAAGAAATGGCCTCAGTGTCTTTAAAAAGTAAGTTTGCAAAATAGAGGAATCATTCATTCACTACTGTCCCTTTAAGTTGTGCCTGAACATAATTATATGGACTTTGAAAGTGATCCATTCCAGCATACTCTGGATTTCAATGTGAGGTATGTAATCAATTAATCAAATATTAAGCACCTACTATATGTCACCCCTGTGAGATACAAAAAGAGGCAAAAGGCAATCCCTACTCTCAAGTTTATAATCTAAGGAAGGAAACAACATACAAACAAATATATGCAAAGCAAGCAATAAATAGGATAAAGCAAGGATAAATAGGAAGTAATTGACTGAGAGAAGGCCTTAGAATTAAGGGAATGCTTCCTGTAGAAGGTAGGATTTTAGTTTGGACTTAGAGGGAGTCAGGGAGATCAATAGAGCAGAGGGAGAGAACTCCAGGCATCGGAGGAATCCCTAAAAACGTGCTTCCGTGCTGCCTAGAAGTAAAAACCTGCTCTTAGTCATTCCCATGAAATCAGATTCCTAATGCAGCTATTTGCTCTGTACTTGTGGGTTCTACTTAGATTTGCCAAGAGGTGTATCCGAGTGAAATTGAGGAAAGACACACATTTTTCACCAGCATGCCATGAGCATAGACGAGGCTGGAGATTTTTTCCATTTTTTTCTCTTTGTATCCCTAGCACCCAGGACAGGCCCTGGCATTCAGTAGGCACTTAATAAATGCTTGTTAAAGTATTTATTTTCACATCTACATTGCCATTTTATCTCCACCAGAGGTCACTATTTCTTGTTTTTGGGGTTGTTTTTTTTTTGCTTTCATTTTGCTTTTGTACTGATCCTTGAATAGCACCTAGAAAGTTGCATCAGGGGCAAGGGGAGGGGAGACATTATAGACACAAGAAAGCTGTGCCCTGTAATTAATGACTCACCATCCCCAGTCTACAGTATTATAGATTCTCACATACCAAAGTGGTTTTGTGGAAAGACTATTTTATTAGTAGACCTGCTTTCTGTCCACAGCTCTGCCACAAACTAGCTGTTGGAACCTGGAAAATTTACTTCTCTCTCCTGGCCTGTAAAATGAGGTTGGTCTAAATGAGAACTAAAGTCCCCTTCTACCTTTATCATACTATAAATCTAAGTCTCTTTTAGTTAGAAAATTCTGACTCTCCATGAATTAAGTAATTGAGTAATTGGGATCCATTCCTCTAAGAGTACTAGGCATACAGGTTGAAACAATGGCAGATGGAGTAATAATCCTGGAGTTCGGAAGACCTGAGGTCAAAGATGGCGTCAGACTTTTCCTACTTATGTGATTCTCTTAGTTTCTTCAAGTATAAAATGGGGATAATAATGGGATCTTCCTTATAGGACTGTCGTAAAGATCAACTAATGTAATATTTATAAAGTACTGTCACAAAATAGGCATGTAACAAGTGTTTGTTCCCTTCCCTTTCCTTTGTGTCTTATGCTATTTCTATAATAGACAATACATGGTGGGTGAAATATAATACTATAATGCTTGATAGCCTTATTACTTATTGATTCCCTCTGTGGAAATGTATTTAGGAAAACCTTAAACATTAGTCAAGTAATAAATATTTGCTGATTGATTACTTGGAAGAAGAAATAAGATAAACCTAAAGTCAGTCAATTTCATGCCAACAAACACCTTCATTCAAGGTCTCAAGAAGTCTACACATGGCATCCAACCTAGAAATGGCGGACAATTCTATCTGGCACTTCTAGGCTCTGAACATAGACCACTGGAGATAGTTTCTCCCCTATAAATAATAGAGATATAGAATATCTAAAGGTGGCAGCAAGTCACAGCAGAAGAACCTGAACTATTTGACCAGTGACTAAACTATCACATTTAGGTTAATTGCTAATGAGGATATTAGTCAAAACACATGGGTATATTCTGGGGATGATTCACATGAATGATGGAAGGTATAAAACGTTTACTGCATGCAAAGACATTATGTAAGAGCAATATATAATAAATATGAACATATTTTACATGATCATTATATATAATATCAGGTGTAATTTTCAGAGAATTAAAATTTCAACCTGAGAATAGGAGGTTGAGAAATGTGGTAGGTGGTAGGACATATTCCTTATTCCTATTTACCCTATCTTTTGAATAACTGGCAAAAATAAAGTATGTATAATTCAAGGCATTAGGACTGGTACCTAGGAGACACCAAGTGAAAGAAAAAGCATTTATTAAGTACCCACTGAGTACTAAACAGTGCAGAATGCAAAAAAAATAAGCAAGACAGTGTCAGATCTCAAGGAGCTCAAACTAATTGTGGGACATACAAGTTTGGTTACAGAGCAGCTGGAAAAAGGAAGATCCCATGTGGCAAGAACAATGGAAATCCGGGAAAGAAGAAGGACTCTTGAGATTTTGCTAAGGGAGGTAGCAGAGAAAGATGTTAGTCTATGAAACTAGTGGATAGGCTGGCTGAGCCATGGAACACAGAAACACTAAAATGAGAGACTGAAAGTCAAAAGAGAAAGAGAATTTTTAAAAAGTCTTCACTTCAATAGTTAGGGAATAGCAAGTCAAGACAGGGTCTGTGGGAGAAAGAGCTTTTACCATAGGAGTCCTCCTATTTAAGACTATCATAATTCAGAAAAATATATATGTATACATATATACACGCATATACATGTATGTCTTCTTTGACACTACCATCTCTAATGTAGGTTTTCATTAATTACCTCGAACCCAGATTATTGCAATGGCTGGCTGATGAACCTGACTACTTCTGATCTCTCATTATTTTAATGAATTCTTCATTCAACTACCAAAATGATTTTCCTAAAGTACAGGTCTTACCATGTAGTTAACTCCTGTGTCTCCCTACACTTCTAAGATCCAGATCTGTTCCAGATTTAAATCTCTGATTCTATGATCTTTGTATTTGCGAGTAGGGAATCAGTCTCGTATTCCAGGGAAGACCATGAATATACTATTTCCCAGGTTTCTAAGGTGGAAACTATGAAGTAAGAGAATGAGGAAATTCCCTGAGGTGAATCCAAACCCTTTGTGTAATGACTTCCTTTTCATAGCAGGGAACACCTTTGATTATAAGAATGAGATGAGTGGAAAGAGGTAGATATTTTTAGAAGTATCAAAACAGGAAAAACTTCCCCTGTCTTATTAAAAACCAGCTCTACCTACCAGTAACCTGATATAATCATAAATTAAATTTCAGTCAGTATGTTAGCCTGGGTAACAGCTCCTGGCCATCATTACAACAAACTATCAGTACTAGAATCATCAATCTAACAGTCCCTGTGAACAGTTTCAGGCCAGTTTCTATCCCTTTGAAAAATTTCATCTCATCAAAAAAGTGTTTCCTGTATATTGTTATATTTAGAAGAGAAAATTTATTGTGTTTATAGGAATCAGAAGAAGCATCACTATAGCTGTCTGAGAGTATATCCCAAAACTATATTTTTTTCTTCATCCTCAAGATATGGGATATACTCAAGGCTTTGTCCTAGGCCCTACATTTCTCCTCTATACTCTTTTTCTTGATATCTGCATCAACTCTCATGGATTTAATTATTCTCTCTAGACAGATAACACATATTATATATGTGTATAAATACAAATACATGCACATGCATTTGTAATGCATGTATATATATATGTGTGTGTATACACATATACATATATACCCACATATATGTCTATATGTACACACATTTATTTATACAATATCTTTCTTCTGAATATCATGATGTCCCATATCACCAACTGACAGACATTTCAAATTGGATATTCCATAGCTATCTCAAAACATGTCTAAAACAGACCTTATTATCTTTCTCTAAAAAACTACTTGCTTTTGAACTCTACTATTTCTGTGGAGGGTATCACTGTTTTTTCATTACTTATCTCCTAGTTCACAAACCCAGTCACTCTAAATATCTCACTTTCCTTTACTATTCATTTTTAATCGGTCCTCAGAAGGGGAGGTAGAAGCAACAATTCCAGCTGTAAATCTACAATCCTATAATTTTATGAAGGATTTGATGAAGTAGAGCTAAGGAGAGTATTCCAAGTATGAGGGATGTGTCATAGAGGTAGAAGATGGAATATATTTCTCCTTTCCTTCATTTCTGCAAATATACTAGTTTCTTTCAGAGTTCAACTCAAAAACTACATCCTTTGTTGGTGAGTCATTTTAGTCGTGTCCTACTCTTTATGACACCATTTGGGGTTTTCTTGGCAAAGATACTGGAATGGTTTGCTATTTCCTTCTCCAACTCATTTGACAGATGAGGAAACTAAATTAGGTGACTTGCCTAGGATCATACAGTAAGTGTCTGAGGACAAATTAGAACTCAGGACTTCCTGACTCTTGGCATGTCACTCTATTCACAGTGCCATTTAGCTATCTATAATGTATACTTTTTTTTTTTTTGTTATTCCTCCAGTAGAATTCCAGGAATTATTTCATTTTTGTCTTTGTATGGCAGTGCCTGGTAGTTATGAACACAATAAATGTTTAGTGATTGGTGTTGAATATCAGTAGAACATTTGCATGATGTATTATGAGATGTCAGGGTTCTAGCCTTTGTTTCCTGATCAGCAAAATGAGATTAGTTTAGATGATTTACAGAGTGTATTATACGCTAACATTCTGTGTTTCTAATGAATCTATTTTACTCCTATTTTCCAAGAGAACAATGGAACATTGGCTGTTTGTTCATAGCCTGAGCTGTAAATTTCCCCTTCTTTCCCGAGTTAAGAGGAATGGGAGCTGACTGAATTCCTCCAAACTTTGGAGTAATTTGTCTCACTTTGGGGAGTTAGAATCTACAAGGGAAAAATTGCTTTGGGGGATGGAATGGGAGAATGGGGAGTATTCATTTCTACTCCAGCCCAATTTCTAGGGATGAATGAAAATAATGTAATAATAATCTATGATTGCTAATAGAACTCTGGAGAGATATGGAAGTTTAATCATTTAATCACATAATTAGTAAATATTTTTGAATTCAAGTCCCCTGACCCCAGCGTCAATGCTTTTTTTCATCATCCATATGGGGTCAACAGGCCAGGCAGTGGCCACCTAAATGGACAGAAATGATGTTAGAGAGAGGCTGTTGGTACTCACAGTTCCAATACCAAGATGTACGATGTGGGGGACTCATAGGTATCATGGAGTGTGACATACTGAGGGTGCTGCAAATGCTGAAGGAGGGCAGCTTCATGTGCTGCCTGTTCCTTCTTCTTCATTTTCTTGCTAATGAATTTCACAGCAACATCTTTCCGAGTAGCTTTGTGAATGCACTTCTTCACGATGGAGAACCGACCCCTGGAATCAGATGAAAAAGAGAGTCTTCTGTCAAAATTCACAAACAAACCCCAGATTTTTTTCAGGGATCTGTAATATTAACATGGAAATGCTAATATTTTATTAGAAGTTCAATAAATCTTTTTGTTGATAACCCTTCCCTTCTAGGCTTCCTGGTGTCAGGGAGGTAAGAAGCTAGAATCATAGGATCTTAGAAGTCACTTTAGTCCAATCCCCTAGCTGATTCATGGAGTTTTCTCCACAAAATCCTCTAAAAGTTGTCATCTAGCTTCAGCTTGAATGATTTTTAAATATGGCAACTCATTACCTTAGGAGGCAACCAATTTCGTTTTAGGGCAGTTCTATATTGGGAAATTTCTTTCTTACCTCAATCTATCTGTTTAGTTCTCCTGCACTACATGGACTTCTAGCTGACACTAATTCTTTGAGGATCAAAAAAGAAATAAAATTGGTGTCATTTTACTTTGTCCATTTGTTTGCCATTTTGTCTCTTTTAAGGTTTGATTAGTTAAAAAATAATAATAGCTTTTTATTTTTCAAAATACATGTAAACATGTTGAGCATATGGATTACTTGCTTCAGGAGAGCTAATTGTTAATCTCCTAATTGCTGTAGGAGAGAAGGGGAGGAGAAGGGAGTGAGAAAAAATTTGGAAGACAAGGTTTTGCAATGGTGAATGCTGAAAACTATCCGTGCATATATTTTTAAAATAAAAAGCTTTATTAAAAATGCATGAAAAAAATTTTTAAAAATGCATGCAAAGATAGTTTTCAATATTCACCTTGCAAAACCTTGTCTTCCAAATTTTTCTCCTTACCTCCCCTTCCCTCTCCCCTAGAGAGCAAATAATACAATTTAGGTTAAACATGTGCAGTTCTTCTAAACATATTTCCACTTTTGTCATGCTGCACAAGAAAAATCAGAAAAATTGGGGAAAAATGAGAAAGAAAACAAAATGCAAGCAAACAACAACAAAAAAGGTAAAAATTTTATATAGTGTGATTCCCCACTCAGTCCCCCATAGCCTTCTTTGTGGATGCAGATCTTGTGATTAGCAGACATTCACATACTTTTCCCCTTGAATGAGCATTAATTACTCAGGTTTTTTTTTTTTTTTTTTTAATTTTTGGTCCAGATTTGTGCTTTTCATCAGCATAAGGATCTTCCAGTGTGGAAATAACCTCTACTAACATAGATCAGCAACTCCTTCTTGTTACTCTTAGAGAAAGAACACTAGCTCTGGCATTAGAGGACCAGAGTTCAAATTTCCTTCCTGATAGCTTACTTATTACCTGTGTGAGTTTGGACAAATTACTTAACCTCTCCAAGCCTCAGTTTCCTCATCTGTAAAGTCAGAGCTGGCTTGGATAGCCTCTGAGGCACTTTCTAACTCTATCCTGTGATAGGTTCTATGCATCATGTATGTATCAGAGATGGGCCATTAACCCAATTCTTTCTGCAAATCTTGCTTTTTGTCTACTATATCAGGTTATTTCTTTTTTTTTTCAAACTTTTAAAAAGCTAAAATTTTTTTTTCTTTCTGTGAACATATACATTTATGGGGATTTTCTATTCCAGGAAAGCCCCAGCATGGAAAGTTGCAGTATTTATTACCTTCCAATTTCATTCAGCTCCGTGTAAGCCAAGTCAAAATTTTCCTTCCATGAAATGGTAGCACCATCAGCTGCAGCATCTTTGAAAGAGAGAAAGCACATAGGTGAAGCTGAGAATGTCACAGAAGATGGACATCTCCTGCAGAACCCCACCCCCCAAGATTCTCCTTTCAAAAAATTCTTTAAAAAAAGAATTATATAGTTCAAATTGATCAATGATGGACAGAATCAGCTACACTTAGAGAAGGAAATGAGTGTAAACTGTTTGCATTTTTGTTTTTCTTCCCAGATTGTTTTTACCTTCTGAATCCAATTCTTATTGTGCAACAAGAAATTCGATTCTGCACACATATATTGTATCTAGAATATACTATAACATATTTAATATGTATGGGAATGCCTGCCATCTAGGGGAGAGGGTGGAGGGAAGGAGGGGAAAATTCAGAACCGAAGTGAGTACAAGGGATAATGTTGTAAATGCATATGTATTGTCAAAAAAATTATAATTATAAAAATTTACAAAATTTTAAAAAATAAAAATAAAAAATAATTATTAATTCAATTATCAACAAAAATATTTTAACTTATAATGAACAAAAAAGAGGATTGTATATGAAATTATGAACTTTTGTGCATAACTTTTAAAAAATTATAAGTAGAAATAAAATTGGCCTGGATCTCCCTTTCTCACCCAGCTTGGAAGTTGACCAGATCCTTGCTGCTTGTCATGAAAACTTTGTTTTTGTTTTTGTTTTTTACAATCTGGCCTGGCCAGTTCATGGTTTCTGAGGAAGGGTGGTGATCCTCTCTGCCCCATGGGCTCACCAAACTTTTGCCAGACTCAATGCTGGCACCTTATAGATTTTAGTTTTTAATTTTAATTTTAATTCAGTACTATAGTGATTCATTGGACTTAGTAGGGGGGATTATAAATAAGACCACCAGGACTGCCTTTTTTGTTTGTTCTTTCAGGCCCCAGAATTGAGAAAGGTTTTTCCTATCCTTCTCTGATGTTAGCACTCAAATCTTGAGAATTCAATGAGTCTATCAGTCATGATTTTCTGTATGTGGAAATAGAACATATGTTTGGAGGCATTTTTGGTCTTGGCTTCTACATAATGTAAAAGTAGGTTATGGTCTCTCTCTTTTTTTTTTAAAGCAAAATATTAATAAATAATATATCTTCAGTCTTTTGGATTCAACTGAATTCTACATATATGTTTAATAATGTTCCAAAAGGTAATATGTTTATATCTGATCTTTTTTGGAGGTTTAATCAATTTCTAAAGGGAAAATCAATCCCAAATTAGGAGGAATTCTGGTTCCTTGTGCATTGATTAGGGTGTTAATCAGTGGAATGTTGAAACCAGCTTCAGTCAGCTCAGGATATTCAACTGTTAAATTTTCAGGGTGAGCATTTACACCTCATTAATCAGCAAATGTTACAAATCAGGCCTTCATTTATTGTCTGTCTAAACTTAAGAAAGTGATGGCCCCTTTGGTGCTCTCTTCCTCTCCCCACTTCCTTCCCTCTCTTATTTTATCCCCCCTCTCTCTCCCTCCCTCCCCTCTTTTTCCCTCCTTCCTCTCCCTTCTCTCCCCCCTCTCCCCATCTATTTCTGACCCCCTCTCTGTTTCTGTCTCTCTCTCTTTCTTTATCCCCTTCTCTCTGTTTCAGTCTTTCTCTCTGTCCCTCCTCTCTCCCTCCTTCTCTTCCTCCTCCTCATTCTATCCCTCTTCCTCCTCCTCCTTTTTCTTTTTCTTCTCCTCTCTTTCTCTCCCTCCCTCCCTCTGTTTCTGTCTCTTTTTCTATCTCTATCGCTCTGTCTGTCCCCTTCCCTCTCTGTATTTCCTTAGAGATGTCCAGGGCTATCTCCACTCATCCTGATAAATATCTGGCCACTGGACCCAATGAGTCTGGTGATTTTGCACAGTCCTTCCTTACTTAAATCCAATTTGCTTGCAAGTCAAGGCATCACTTCCCTAATGTTACCTTCCTCTTTGAGAATGAAGGACAAACAACAACTTGGAAATAAGTTTTCTCTGATAAATGCTGGCTAAACAAACAAGTTTTTCTTCCACAATATATATAAAGAAATTGTTTAATCAATGTACATAATAAGCAAGGGTTTAAGAAAAAAAGTTGTTGGAACTAATAGCATGAAGTAAATTCAAGGAAAACCCACCTAGAGATATCTCCCCCATCCCCAACAAATCAAGAAATAATTCTATTCTACTGTGTCTTGGAAAATCAATGAAACCCTGGTTTAAGGGGCTTGTCAGTACTCACCATATTCTGGGAGTCTCACAAATTCAGATGGCTCACTGGGTAAGCTAATCCCCCAGGGGTTGCTGGCACTGACTCTGAATTGGTAAGGGCATCCTGGGCTCAGGTCTTCAATGACTAAATAAGTATCCAAAGTTGAAGCCACAGACTGCTGCCAGACTTGGGAACCTGTGGAGTCCAGTAGAAAGAAAAAAGGGGAGGGAAGTAGGGAAGAAAGAGACAGAGAGAAAGAAAGATAGAGACAGACAGAGAGATAGAGAAAATCCAGACACACAAAGGGACAGAGAGACAGATAGAAAGACAGACACACACACACAGACAGTCAGACAAAGACAGACAGAGAGAGATAGAGAGAGGAGACAGACAGATAGACACACAGAGAGACACAGAGAGAGGCAGAGGCAGAGAGACAAACAGACAAAGAGTGAGAGAAAGAGAGGCAGACAGAGAGACATACACAGACACAGAGAGGGAAACAAAGAGAAGAAGAAGAAAGAGGAGGAGGAGGAGGAGGAGGAGGAGGAGGAGGAGGAGGAGGAGGAGGAGGAGGAGAAAATGTGGTAGGCAGAGAAATTGAGAAATATATTACTACACACCAAAGAAAATATATTTTACACAATAAAAGTGACCATCTTTACGGAACTATAAACACTTCTGAAAATCTGTTTTCTAACTTTTTGCAAAGTGTTCAACTCTTTCATAAGGATGTGAATAAAGCAGATATAGAACAAAAGAATATAGTTTATCAGAAAGATGGGAGACTAAGGAAAATTACTGAAAAACAAAAGTCAAGAAGTCACTAGTCCATCCACAAAAGATTAAAAAACGTTAGTTATTGTGAGTTGGAATAAGTTCATTAACTTTGGGACTCAAGTCTGCAGACACAGATGTAAGTGATTTTAAGTAGGAATGGGGTCCTCATAAAAGAAAGAGAAAGTATTCTTGGGACAATTAGAAGTCATTTACAACATAGTCTGAATGAATATAACCAGATCATTTCTTCTTTTATTTTGTTGATTTCTTGGGTTGCGACAGCAAAACAAAAAATGTAGAGTGTTATCAGAGAAGTGTCTAACTGGAAAAGACAAATTATTTCCATGAAAGAAGCAAGTGATACTTGTTTTTCAGAGCCCCATCTTTTATTTGTATACTAGCAATATCAGGAGAAAGTGCAAAAGTTTTCCTAGCACATTGGATACCTGCCCTCTCTCCCACATGGTGGTAACCTTATTGGAGGACATGGATGGACTGTGGGCTGCATCACTGAAGGCCCCATTTAAACAATGAGATCATGGAACTCTTTGATGTTGGTTTGTACCTTCTTCCCTGTACTCCACTGTATAACCTGAGATGGTGCAGTTTCCTGTGCTGGATGGAGGCAGCCACCGGAGAATCACTGAGGTACAGCTCCTTTCTTGGGCAATGGGACGGTTTGGTGCTGCTGGGACACCTGGGGAAGGCCAAGGTAAATTATCATATTATATTATATTATATTATATTATATTATATTATATTATATTATATTATATTATATTATATTATATTATATTATGCTATGTTATATTTATTATATTAACTCTCTCTGGACCTATTCCCTCCCTACCCCCACCTCTCCTATGTCCATTTTTGCCAGCTGACCTCTCCTTCTCTCAACCTTGAAGTTTGAGAAGATCATAGGAGAGGATGTTGAAGTTGGCCCAAGGGAGGACCTGGCTCAGGATCTTGCTTCAGACACTAGCTCTGTGATCCTGGCAAGTGCCTTAATATTTCTTCTTTCTTTCTTTCTTTCTTTCTTTCTTTCTTTCTTTCTTTCTTTCTTTCTTTCTTTCTTTCTTTCTTTCTTTCTTTCTTTCTTTCTTTCTTTCTTTCTTTCTTTCTTTCTTTCTTTCTTTCTTTCTTTCTTTCTTCTTTCTCTCTTTCTCTCTTTCTCTCTCTCTCTCTTTCTTTCTTTCTTTCTTTCTTTCTTTCTTTCTTTCTTTCTTTCTTTCTTTCTTTCTTTCTTTCTTTCTTTCTTTCTTTCTTTCTTTCTTTCTTTCTTTCTTTCTTTCTTTCTTTCTTTCTTTCTTTCTTTCTTTCTTTCTTTCTTTCTTTCTTTCTTTCTTTCTTTCCTCAAGTCTGGAGACTTGATCTACTTTTAGTTTTAGTTTTGCAATCTATAAGCTACATAGTTTTCAACATCCACTCTTATAAGTTCCAAATTTTTTTCCTTCCCTTCTCCCCACCCCTGCCCCTAGACAGTAAGTAATTCAATATATGTTAAACATGTACAATTCTTCTGTACATACTTCTATAATAAGCATGCTGCAAAAAGAAAATCAGATCAAAAGGGGGGAAAATAAGAAAAGAAAACAAAAAGCAAGCAAACAACAACAAAAAGTGAAAATGCTATGTTGTGATTCACACTCAGTCCCCACAGTCCTTCTTCTGGATGCAGATGGCTCTCTCCCTCACAAGTCACAAGACTCACAAGTCACATTGACTTGGAATTGACCTGAACCACTTCATTGATTAACAGGTTTTTTGTTTTGTTTTGTTTTGTTTTTGTTTTTTTTACAAGCACAATTCTCTATGTTGATTCTATTATGGGTCTGGTTCCCTGCCTCCCAAACAAAACCCCCCTCAAAAACAAAAAGCAAAAAACAAGCTAAAACAGAAAAAAATCAATAGATGAAATTGACAGAGAAGTTTATTGGGTGAAACTATAAAGTTTTATATATTTGAGTGAAACAAATAACATTTTTTGATAGATCTCTTTAAGATTTTTAGCATTTCATATATTCATCTAGTTTAAAAACATTACAGATTTTTTTCTTAGATTACTTTAGAATGTTGTTTCTAGAAAACTTAGAAACAGTATAAGAGCTCAGTGATATTGTAATGATATTGCATGATATTAATATTGCTACTGTTAAATAATTATTAATAATATTGCAACATTATATAATTTTGCCATATTGCATTGTTGTTGTAGGTAATGATTGAGACATTTCCACCGTACAGGTCAGAGATTATAAAATATTGGTTTTTATGAAATAGAATTTATTAAAATCTCATCGGTCCTTTATCTTGTTTTAGTCATGTCTAACTCTTTGTGATTCATTTGGGATTTTCTTGGGAAAGATATTGGAGTCATTTATTTGTCCTTTCTTTCTTCAGCTCATTTTACAAATGAAGAAACTGAGGCAGACAGAGTGAAGTGATTTGCCCAGGGTAACACAACTAAAAAGTGTCTGAGGCTGGGTCCAGTGCTCTATTCAGAGCACTATCTCTCTATCCCCATTAAGTGCTTAGAATATAACTAACAATAAAAAACAGACTCTGCTCTGAAAGAGCTCCCATTCTAATTTGGGGAAATATTATGTAGAAGAGGTTTCAAGCTAGAAGGTAGACAGAAAGATTTGGTGGTCCTGAGGGTGCAGTGACAGGACATTTGCCAAGGCTTAGGCAATATTTCTTTTGAAAAATAAATTTTGTGACTTAAAAACCATTGTTAGGATTCATGATTTAGATAGGAGTTAGACTAGATGACTTCTGGTATCTCTTTTTATAGAACTCTAATTGTATGATTCTACATATTTTGTGAGCAATTTAGGTGGTCTCCTTGCTAGCCAATTTAAATGGATTGATAAAGAAGGTGCCATACCTTGCACTTTGATTGTAGCTGATGTTGTTGCAGTCCCATGGTCATTTGTTGCTACACATGTGTAAATCCCACTGTCCTGGGGCATCAGGTTGCAGATCTTCAGAGTGATTTCACCAGAATCACTAGAGAAAAGGTTCTATTTCATAAATCCAGGAGGAAATTTTCCCACCCTTACCTCCTGCACTCTTAGAATTACTGGCTTAACTCGAAGAACCTTAGTTTAAGGCTAAGTCTGGCATTCTGCTGCCAACCCATTCAATTTAGAAGTGATCAACCATTAACTGGTGAATAATTGAACTCTCTAAAAGAGGGATTTTAAAACTTCAAACAATAACAACAAACCACTGCCACTCACAACCAATGAGTGAATTCTTTTTGTTATTTGTTAAGATTCTTAAAAGATAGATTAGGAATAGTTGATTGAATTCAAGTTCATCAAATGAGGGGGAAAGGAAGTGGAGAATAAGAAGAAACACACTAAAGATTCACATAATAATGATCTAGTGCAGAAAGCATTAGAATAGGAGTACAGAGACATGATATTTAGTTCCAGTTCTCATATTAATTTTTTGGGTGATTTGAGGTAAAATGCTAAGCCTCTCTGGGACTCAGCTTTATCATTTGTTCAATGAAGATAATAGTATTTGTAAGGATCAAAAGATGGGGATATATTTGAAAGCACAAAATGTCACCATCATCATTGATCTCACCATTATTAGCAGTTTCCCTTCCTCCCAAGAAATGGCAAATGCTCTTTGTTCATTCTGTTTGGTTTCGCAAGACCTAATTGTGTACTGAGCTTCAGGATAGGAATTTCTTCTGCCTTTAAAGATTAATAGCTTCTCGACAATTTGTAATCTTAGGAAATGGTAATGCAGGCATAGAGAATTAAGTGCCCTGCAATAGCAAAAGTAGTAATGGTAACGGTAGTAATAGTCAGTACATGTCAGAAGCAGAATTTAAAATCCCGTCTTCTTGATTCTGGGGTCAGCACTCTATCTATTATACCACCCTGCCTTTTACTATTGATTGACAAAAATGAGAAGAGAAGACTAAAGGAAATGAGAAGCCCTTCCATTCAAGCATTTTGATCAAGCTTTAATACATCTTGGGAACACCCAAATAATTACCTAACATTTTAGAGGACATGGGAAGCAAATTTCTCAGGTGCTCCAAAAGGTACTCCAGAACAAGCAATTTGGGGTCTTGGGTTGTTTCATAAAATATATACATCCTGAAATTTACATTCAAGTTATCCCTTTAAGGTAGATTCAGTTGGACATGGCAGAATACACCTGAAATCGCTGCTACTGGAAAGGCTGAGGCTAATGGACCATTTAAGCTTGGGAGTTCTAGTTGTAGTTGGCTAAGCAGATTGGGCATCTGTCTGAACTAATATAGTGAGACCCTGAGATGAGGAAGAGGATTGTGTGAAGTAGGTACTACAAGTATAAAATTCTCCTTTATTCTGTTTGTATTATCCTTATTTTGCCAGTAGAGAGATGAAAGCCTAGAAAAGCTAGATGATTTGCTCATGGTCAATGATCTATTAATAGTAGTAGTAATAGTAAAGCAGTAGTAAGAGTAAGAGTAATCATAGTAGTAATAGTAATAGTGGTAGTAGTGATAATAGTAGTAGTGGTAGTGCTGGTAGTAGTAGTGACAGTAGTAATAGTAAAAATAATAGTACTAGTAGTAGTAATGATAATAGTGGTAGTAACAGTAATAAAGTAGTAGTAAGAGTAATCATGGTTGTGGTAACAATAGTAATAATAGCAGTAGCAATAGTAGTAGTAATAGTAATTGTGGTAATAGTGATAATAGTAGTAGTAGTAGTGGTAGTGCTGGTAGTAGTAGTGACAGTAGTAATAGTAAAAGTAATAGTAGTAGTAGTAGAAATGGTAATAGCAGTAGTATTAGTAATAAAGTAGAAATGGTAATAGCAGTAGTAATAGTAATAAAGTAGTATTAAGAGTAATAGTAATCATAGTTGTGGTAACAATAGTAAAATAATAACAGTAGAGATAGAGGTAGTAATAGTAACAGTAATCATGGTAGTAGTGATAATAGTAGTAGTAACAGTAGTAAAAGTAATAGTAGTAGTAGTAGAAATGGTAATAGCAGTAGTAATAGTAATAAAGTAGTAGTAAGAGTATTAGTAATCATAGTTATGGTAACAATAGTAATAACAGCAATAGCGGTAGTAGTAGTAATAGTAATCATGGTAGTAGTGGTAGTAGTACAGGTAATAGTAGTAATAGTAGTAATAGTAAAAGTAATAGTAGTAGTAGTAGAAATGGTAATAGCAGTAGTAATAGTAATAAAGTAGTAGTAAGAGTAGCAGTAATCATAGTTGTGATAACACTAGTAATAACAGCAGTAGCAATAGCAATAGTGGTAGTTGTAGTGATGGTGCTAGTAGTAGTAGTAGTAGTGATACTAGGAATGGTAGTTATAGTAAAAGTAATAGTAGTAGTAATAATAATGATGGTAGTAGTGATAATAGTAGTAGAGTTAGTGGTGATGCTAGTTATAGTAGTGATAGTAGTAATAATAGTTGCAGTGAGAGTAATAATAGTAGTAGCAATAATAATAATGATAGTAGCAGTAATAACAGTAAAGCAGTAGTAATCAGTTGTAGTGACAATAGTAACAGCAGCTGTAGCAACAGAAATAATACTAATGGTAGTAGTAGTAGTAGCAATTGAGGTGATAGTGGTGGTGCTAGTAGTAGTAGTGATAGTAGCTGTAGTAAAAATAATAGCAGCAATAGTAATGGTAATAGCAGCATGAGTAGTAATAGTAAAGTACTAGTAATAGTAGTAGTAGTAACAATAATAGTGACAGTAGTAGTGGTGGTAACAATGGGAGTAATAATGGCAGTTATAACTCATATTTGGATAATGCTTTAAAGATTTGCAAAGGCTTTCCAAATTATTCAAACAAAGAATTTTAACAAAGAAGAAAACGGAATCTCCTGTAGGGTCAGTACCTTGAAGCTCCCACAGCTGGTAAAAATCTGAATGAGAATTTGAATTCTGACACCAAGTCTAGCTCTGTGTTCATGATACTGACTCCTAAGCTGAGACTTGAACTGAGGTTTTCTGACTCCTGGTCCAGGGAACTAGCTTCAGGGAAGGTTTTCCCTGGGACAAATCAGGTGGCCTTTCTGGTCCCTGAACTTATAAACCTCGCCTTGGGAGCTCTATGTGGTTAAGTTAAAAACCGTCCCCTGCTCATGGAAGAGTCGGTGCTGGTGATGGGGGGGGGGGGGGGGACATGCAGTTACCAGGAGGAGACTGTGTATGTTGCTGTGCTGTTGTCATTGTCCAAGATGTTCTGGTCAGGGCCCTTCCAAATAATGTTGGGCTTTGGTCTCCCACACACTTTGCACTGTAGGGTCACAGTATCACCCAGTAAGCAGGTCACATCCATCAGGGGCACGAGGAATTCAGGAGCAACTGTAAACCAAACAACACATGGCTCATGTAAGCTTAAAACATACCACCAGTCAAACAACTCTCTCTATCCTTACTCCTTATCTCCTTACATCTCCATTTCACAACTTACACAAGTACACAATTAGACCCAGGAAACAATGATGTGAATAACCACTAATTAAGCACATTGTTTTGCAGCACAAATTCTACTTCCCTCTGATCTTTCTAGCATATCTCCTTCAGTAGAATATAAGACCTTTAAAGGCAGACTTTATTTCATTTTTGATTACATTTCCCTCTTCTAGCTCAGTTCCGGACACATAATAGTGCTTTAATAATTGTTTATTATTGTTGACTGATCAGTCTGAATTACTGCTCCTTGGTTGGATGAGCCTATAGAAAACTTCTCTCCCAATGTTTTTTTAAATTTTTAAATGATTCACTTTAACTTACCTTCTTGAATGAAATTTGGATTCAAGATCTGAAAAAAAAAAACAAGGCAAGAAAAAACCAGAATAATTTTATTTGCAAGCAATTAAATAAACAAAACTGGGTAAAATTTAGTTAAAATCTATTGACTGCTATAAGAATATGGGTTAATTTTATTCTTAGGCAGGTGAAGTGGTAGGGTTCTCTACATGAGGCAGGAGAGACTTGGGATTCAAATCCTAGCACTCTGTGACCCTGAGTAAATCAGTTCAGTTCTCTAAACTTCAGTTTCATCTGTTGAAAATATACCTACATTTCATATATACATAGTATGGAGATGTTTTATTTCTGTCTTTCATTACCTTGCACCCAACATGTGGCCAGGTATTTAATTAATGCTTGTTGAAAGGGTTTTATTTTCCTTTATTGTTGTTGTTTTGTTTCCTATGGGAAGGAAGGGGACATGTATGGGATGAGGAGAGGAAATAAATTTTTTTTCCTATTTAAAAAAAATGCTAAGTTAAAATGCTTATTTATTGCTTCTGTAAAAATGAAGATGGAAACAGTTGCACTACCTACCTCAGGGCAAGTAGTTCATAGTGGCTAGGGGTGATGTAGTAGAAACCAGGTCCTCTGACTTTCAATTCAGTGTTTCTTTCACCAAGCTATAGAGGCTCACCTTTATAGACAACAGGATCAACGTACTTGTCTGTGTGCTTCACAATCTATCATCCTTTCTCTCTCATGCCTTCTCTTTTATAGACCCTCTGTACAATATTATTCCTAATTCATAACAATCTCCTGCCTTCCCTATTTTATTAAATCCAATAGAATTTTGCTGAAAATTAAAGAATTTTCTTCTTTTTCAAAACCCTACTAGTGGTCTATTCTTCCCTTCATATTTTCCCCCCAGACCCTCTATTCTTTCAGGGGCAACAACTTTCTTTTTTTCTCTTCTAAACATTTACACATTTATCATGCTGTGCAAGAAAAATCATATCAAAAGGGGGAAAAAGTGAGACAGAAAAAAACAAGCAAGCAAACAACAGAAGTGAAAATACTATGTTGTGATTCACATTCAGTCCCTATAGTTCTCTCTCTGGATGCAAATGGCTCTCTCCATCACAGATTTATTGGAATTAAGGCACCAACTTTCAAAAACACTTGAGTAATTAAATTTCCATAGTGATAAGAACATATTCCAAAGCCATTTGGAGAGTTCCTAATATAAGAGAACTTGATTTATTTCTATATCTTCCTTCTGGCCTCTGCTCATTTAAGGATAAACCAGAAAGATATATAGATAGAAACTATGGTTTATTTTTAAACTATTCCAAGAAGGCAGGAGTTTTTCTTATGGTCCTTTCCTTTTCATAGATATGGTACATTTCAGCTGGAATGGACCTTAGAGATTACCTGTTACCTGCTTGTTATTGCTTGGTTGTTTCATCCATGACTGACTTTTTGTGACCCTTTTGGGGGTTTTCTTGGCAGACATACTAGAGCAGTTTGCTTTTCCAACTCATTCTACAGATGAGAAAACTGATGAAAATTGGGCTAAGTGACTTGCCTAGGATCACATAAGCTAATAAGTATCTGAGGCCAGATTTGAACTGATGAAGATGAATTTTTCTGCTCTAGACCTGGCACTCTATCCTATGTCACTTAGCTGCACCAGCAACATCCTACTAATGATAATAATAATAATAATATCACAATAAATACCTACTGTGCATCAGGCACCACACTAAGTATTGTACACGTATTATTTCATTCGATTTCCCACAACAACAATACTTCTGTAAGGTAGCTGCCATTATTATCCCCAGTTTATAGTTGAGAAAACTGAGGTAAACAGAGATTGTGACTTGGGGTCTCAAAGGGTGTAAATGTCAAAGACTATATCTGAATCAGGTCTTCAGTCAGTAAACGTTTAGTAAGCGCCTACTATGTGTCACACACTGGTAATGGCCAGGGATACAAAGACAAGGAATAATCCCTGTTATCAAGAAAATTCGAGTATAGACACTGAGGCTGAGAGGGGAAAAATGATTTACCTGAGATAACATGGGGCAAAGGTGGGTTTAAAACCTGATACTCCTGAATCCCAGTTTACTACATGGTGCAGTGGAAAGAACTCCATACTTATAACATGTCACTTGACATCCATGGACCTTAGTTTCTTCAGCTATGAAACAAGGAGGTTGGACTACATGTCCTGATCTTCCTAGCAGCTCTAGACCCACAATTCTGTGGTCCTGTGAATACACTGCTCTTTCTTTTATGCCTAGGTAATTTCCCTTCATTAAAAAACATGGAACTCAAAAATCTCACAAAATAATCTGAGAGAGTTCCTATTTCTCTGCCCACTCAAAAAGGTGGATTAGAAAATAGGTGCTGGTTGTCAAAACTCTTATCCCCCAGGAGCGTTTTTTCCCTTTCAGTCAAGCAAAATGATTGAAAATATCTTTAGATATGCTGTTTGATTTCTGTGTGAGGGAGGACAGAACTATCTGGGAAAGACGTGCAAATCTACACATATTTATTTACACAATATGCATATGCACATGATCTGTGCAATATATAAACACATAATGTGTGTCACCCACAAATATGTACACACATATATGTATATGCATACATATAACATGGTATGCACTAACATATAGTTGACAAACATTATATGAGTGTGTATTTGTGTGTAATGTTGTTCATCATTTGTTCTGAAAGAGGCCCATGACATCAGGGAAAGGATGCAGTGACATGCAAGTGAATTGGATTGAAGTGAGGGAGGGCTGGGCAAGGTCACCTGCCTCAGTTTATCTTCCAGAATACTCTGGCCTGTCCAATGGACAGATATATAGATAAGGACAACTGGATATGGCCCTGGATACAATGGGAGACCTTAACCTTTTTAAGCCAAGGTCTTTAACAGGTCTCTATCATATATATATACATATATATATATATATACACATACATACATATATGTATATAGTATATGTACATGTATGTATATAAAATATAGAAATAAACTGGATTGTAATAAGAAAATTATATATATATATATAATCATAATGTAGTTATATGTTACCATATATATCTATTAAGCACCTAGACTAGATATTTAATACATAAAAACATATATATAGGAAAACTATAAATACATATATATATATATATATATATATATACATATGCACAAGTCATATATATGCAGGCATAGATTTAAGAAGAGATATAGAGATAGATGGTTTTCTTATATATTAAACACCTACTCTGTACACATTGACCTAGGCAAGAAGCAATATAAAAGTTAGTTCTGGCCCTCATGGAGCTTCCAGTCTAGTGGGGAAAAACACAAATAACTTGGCTTTATTGGTTACCATGACCAAAGATTACACTAAATGGTTAATCTATTGCAGTATTGTGTATTTAGGTGGTCAGAACTTCAAAAAACAAGCCTAGTTTATTGCCTGGACCATAGTTAAAGCCTTCCTAACACGGTAGAGTCTGGCACAATTGGTTTTGTAGTAGGAATTTTTGATTAGAGAGGAATACTAGTAAAGGGATTGTGAAGCAAGCTGATTATTGACTGGATAGGGAAAACATCAAGGGGAGGCTTCCAGGAAGAAGAGATCTTTGACCTGAACTTTAAAGGAATAGGTAGAAGTTCAACAAGTAGAAGGGAAAACAGAGCATTCTGGTACATAGTGAATAAGGGCAAAGGTACAAAGACAGAAAGGCAGGGGGACATGTGTCAGGGATGGTTAAGAGTTAGCTTGGCTCCAATGTAGAATATGTGCCAGGAGGCAGAGTGATTTAAGTCTTGAAAGGTGACTGATTATGAGTTGTCTTTAATCTCTGCCTGAGGATGGAGAAAGCTGTGTCTCTATTTGAGAATTCCTTCATGGGCACATGTTTAGCAGATTGGAACAGTGAATAGTGTACTGGGTCTAGAGTCAGGAAGATCTAAGTTCAATATGACTTCAGACATTTACTAGCTGTGTGACTCTGAGCAAGTCACTTAACCCCAATTACCTCAGTTTCCTCATCTATAAAATAAGCTGGACAAGGAAATGGCTAACTACTCAATATCTTTGCCAAGAAAACCCCAAATGGGGTCATAAAGAATAAGACACAACTGAATAACAATACATTTGTTTTCATCATTTACATTTTTAAACTTTTAAAAAATTATGAACTTAAATTATCACCAGAAATAATCTGATACATAAAGAACAAAAAAGGATTATATATAGAGCTGTGTATCTTGGACTTTGTTTTTTTAAATCGTATATTTGGTGGTACTAACAAAATCACCCTATTTATGACTACTTTTGAACTTCTTTTGTTTTCTCCTAACTTGTGTTACGATACCTTATCCTGTCCTCTCTCCCTCCCCCAAATAGAAGCTCCTCTTCAAAACCAGACAAATATGCAAAATAAATGATACATAGACTATGTCTAAAAATGTATGTCTCATCCTCCATTTCTAACCTATCACCTCTGTTCCAACAAGTGGGAAGTATGATTCATTATCTCATCTTTTCCAAATAGTTCTGCCCATCTTCTTGTCGGGCATCATGTGATCATTCAACCAGCTGGGTTTCTTGTGTAAACCTTCCTTGGCTTCAATCCTGTGACCATGGAAGAAGTCTATTAATTACAGATGTTATTCTTCCCCTTATTAAGCATTGATTATGTTCCAAACAGTTCTAAACAGTTAATCAATATTATCTCATTTGACCCTTATATCAACCCTTGGGACGTAGGTGCCATTTTCCTATTTTACAATTGAGGAAATAGTAGCAGAGAGAAATTAATCACTTGCCCAGGATTACACAGCTAATATCTGAGGTTAGATTTGAACTAAGGGCCTCCTGACTCCAGGCCTGGTATTCTATTCACTGAACCATCTACCTGCCCCCAATATGTATCAGAACACCTATTTTTATAGATATGGGAAACTGAGACTAAGAAAGGTTAATGAATTGCTACTGATATGAACTCAGGTCTCTTTAAGCTTTAAACTTTACATAATGGAATAATATGAAAGATGGAACACCTGTATTTTAATGTCAACTTCATCCTTGGATCAACTTCTGAAAGAAGGAAAGGAAGAAGGAAGGAAGGGAGGAAAGAAGAAAAGAAAAAAGAAAGAAAGAAGAAAGAAAGGAGGAAAGAGAAAGAGAGGAAGAAAGGGAGAAAAAAGAAAGAATAAAAGAGAAAGGAAGAAAAAAAGAATGAAGGCAGAGGAAGAAAGGAAAGAAAAGAGAAAGTAGAAAGAAAAAAGGAGGGAAGGAAGGAAGGATAAAGGAATAAGAAGAAAGAAAGAAAAAATATATAAATTAAATCAAAGGTACATTGCTGAAGGTGGAACAATTTTGAGGATGCTGAGAGTTTAATTCTCAAGATATATTTTTTAAAAGGGAGATGAATGGGGTGGGGGTTAGGGGGACTGTGAATCTTCTTTAGGAATCTGACTTTATGTGAACAGCAGAGGGCAGATTTACTTTAGGAAGGAGAGCAAAGATTGAATGAAGGCAGTAAGATTGAAATATTTTACCCCCAAATAGAAAACCTCTACCTGAAGGTGACCTATTCCCATGAAATAATCCAGTGTTTTAACACTAACACCTTCTTCAAAATGGGAGGAGAGCAGTAGGGAACAATGCTCAGGCCAGAGGAAAAGCCAGTGAAGCACAGAAAAGAATATATTGGTTTTAGGCAAAGAAGGCCCTCTGTGGTAGCTTTATTCTCATTTGTTGTTGAGTAGTTTCAGTTTCTTCATAACCCCAGGGTTTTTTTGGCAAAGATACTGGAGTGATTTTGTTATTTCCTTCTCTAGCTTGTTTTACAGATGAGGAAACTGAGGCAAACAAGTTGACTAGCCCAGGATCACCCAGTTAGTGAGTGTCTGAGAGTAGATTTGAACTCAGCAAGATAAACACTCTTATAGACTGCACCACCTAGCTGTCCATATCTCCTAGCTAAGCCAAGAGGAAACTCTACTTTAACCTAGAATTTTAGCAAGCAAGGTCAAACTTTTCAGAAATCCAAAGAAAAACAAAGCCTTCTCCTTTATAAAATGTCTTTTTTTGGAGACAGAACTATTTATTGCCTAAACCACTAAAGGAACTTGATTGGTGTTAAAGAAAAGGATTGAGAAAGTATCTTCGGTGGGATTTAATACAATTGTTTGTCTTCTCCATGCTTTGTAAGAGGAGGTAAACTGTCTTAAGCAAACATCTACACTGAATGAATAGTAAATAAGACTTAGTACCCTTTCATTTGAGGAAAGTTAATTCCCTGTAAACCCCCAGGGATTTGTTCCTCAGTGGGTTGTGTCCTGGATAGAAGAGGAAAAGAGGAAGAGGAAAGTCCCTCATCATCAGGGAATTCTGTGGAAAGTTATTTCTTAGATGTAATATTTTTCCTCTTAAGGAAAGATGATGTGCTAGAGAGTCATGTACCTGAAACCCAGATTCCAGAGGTGAGAAAGTAATTTTAGTCATCCCTGCCTGGCAGGACAGAGGAAGAAGAAGAGGGAGGAATCATGGTATAGTAGAGGAGAGGAAGAGACGAGAAAGAAAAAGAAAAGTGGAGCATGTACTTCACTGGAAAAGGGGAAAAATTAAACTGTTTAAATCCACAAATACATAGCTAAAAGGGGTCTTTAGTGATCATGGAATCCATTTTTCTCACTTCATGTAGGCTCACTCAATTCACTCCATATTGAAGGAGGAAAATCTATTTATATTTTAAGGGTCTCCAGAAGAAATTCCTCTTCTCTACCCCTAACATGCATTTTGCCATATATCAGTCTTCAAATGAGGTAATATTTGTAAAATGCTTAGGACATTGGCCCATAGCAAGGGCTAAAAAGAAATTATTCCCTCCACTTTCCTCATTGCTTAAAACTTTACATTCTTCCTCCTTTTTTTCTATTCTTACTGTGTTTAGCATCAGTAGAAACAATTTAGCAGAAAGAGCTGAGGGGAGATTGAGGCCAGAAGAGAGAGAGAGGGTAGGAAAAGGACATATGGCAGTGAATACCATTGTAAGACTTGGAGACCAACATTTTTTCTGACTTTTTTTCTGACATTGGTGTAAAGAGTAATGCTCCTATACCCTTTGATCCAGCAGTGTCTCTACTAGGCTTTTATTCCAAAGAGATCATAAAAAGGGAAAAGGACCCACATGTGCAAAAATGTTTGTTGCAGCTCTTTTTGTAGTGGTATAGAACTGGAAACTGAGTGGATGTCCATCAGTTGAAGAATGGCTGAATAAGTTATGGCATATGAATGTTATGGAATATTATTTTTCTATAAGAACCAATCAGAGGAAGGTTTCAGAGAGGTCTGGAGAGATTTACATGAACTGATGTTAAATGAAGTGAGTAGAACCAAGAGAACACTGTATGTAGCAACAAGAAAATTACACGATGATCAATTCTGATGGATATGACTCTTTTTAACAAGGAGGTGTTTCAGGTCAATTCCAATGGACTTGTGATGGAGAGAACCATATGCATCCAGAGAGAGGACTTTGGGGATTGAATGTCAATCACATAACATAATATTTTCATTTTTTGTTATTTGCTTGCTTTTGCTTTCTTTCTTATTTCCCCCTTTTAGATCTGATAATAATTGTGGAAATACACATAGAAAAATTACAAGGCACATTGCAATTGCAGATTTTTAAAATGTGTCATGAGTCCAAATAATAGAAATATAAATTTCTTATGTCTCCTTTTCCCATTTTACAGTATTTTTAAAACCTGGAAGAATTGGGATTTCTTTTTTATTGCAATATCCTAATTTTTTAAGATAACTTAATGAGTGCCAGTGACAACAAATTCCAGAGTTAGGAAAACCTAGCAATGTAATGGAAAAGTTTGTTCTTTTTCCTTTACCATCCATCTTTCCTATTTCTCATCCTTGAGGGTCATCTCTCCTAGCTACCCTTGGAATGACACTTTTCCTTTCACTTTTACTGACCAACTCCTAAATACAGGGTGTTGTGCAGTCTTGTTTCCAGTCATGGAGGAGTTTATATTCTAATTTCTCTTCCCACTGAAATAGTAGGGAAATCTCTGAATTTGTCATTTGGTTGTTGGTCTGGATTCAAATTCCAGATCTTTTACTATAGGTATGAACATGAACAATTATCCATTATGCTTAAAGTAACAGTTCAACTTACCACGCCTGTTATCAAGCACTTATTAGTGCAAATTGCTGTGCCTGCCTTTAAGGGGCTTACATTCTACTGAAACAAAGAGCATTTATACAAAGAAGTAAATGTGAGATGATTCGAAGAGGGAGATAGCCCTAATGCCAAGGGATCAGGTAAGGTTTACAGGAGGAGGTGATAGTTGAGATGAAACTAGAAAGAAGCAAAGGATTATATAAGGCAGAGAGAAGCATTTGGGAGAGCCTATGCAGACTTCAGATGGAGAGCTGAGTTCAGGGAGCATTCAGTGTAGCTTAGTTTGGCTGAAAAGTAGATTGTAATATAGTAATATGGAATTGTTTGGAAAGGAAGATTAGAGACCGACTATGAGGGGGTTTAAATACCATGCTAGGGAGTTTATATTTTGTTACAGAAAAGTCACTGAACATTTCTGAGCAGTACAGTAATATAGTCAGACCTATATTGCATGAGGATTATTTTCACAAGAATATGAAGAATTGATTGGAGAGGGAGAGACTAGAAAGCAGGGAATCCAACTGGAAAGTTATTCCCAGTGGAGGTGATAAGAGCTTGAATCAGGGTGGTGGCAGACCATAGAGGAAGATATGAATGTAAGAGATAATATGGTGGGGGAATCAATAAAATCTGGCTACTGATTAGATATGGAGGGTGAGGAAAAGGGAAGAGGTATGAGTCATAGCTTGACTCATAGATGTATACTCTGGTGGTACCCACAACAGGGGTGTCAGGAAGGCTAGGCTTGAGAGAGTTCTTATTTTGGATTTGTGAAATGGTTAGATGCTGATGGGACATTTGGATAGTGATGTCCAGCAGGCAAGATGGGACTGGAGTGATTATAGAGTTAGGAGAAACAATTTGACAATTCTAACTGAACTCTTGGAGTGTATGTGTGTGTGAAAGAGAACATCAGCCAGCAGAGACAGAGATTCAGACACACACACACACACACAAGAACCAGGGAGACAGAGAGAGGCAGAGAGGCAGAGAGTGAGAGATGGAGAGAGAGAGAGAGAGAGAGAGAGAGAGAGAGAGAGAGAGAGAGAGAGAGAGAGAGAGAGAGAGAGAGAGAGAGAGAGAGAGAGAGAGAAAGAGAGAGAGAGAGAAAGAGAGAGAGAGAGAGAGAGAGAGAGAGAGAGAGAGAGAGAGAGAGAGAGAGAGAGAGAGAGAGAGAGAGAGAGAGAGAGGAGGGAAAGATGGAGAAGGAAGGGGGAAAGAGAAAGGAGACATAGACACTCACAGAGACGGAGACAGAGACGGAGACAGAGATAGAGACAGAAAGAGACCCATATAGCGAGAGACAAAATTAGATAAGGGGTAAGATTTAGAGAGGAGAGGATTAAGTAATATTTCTCTCATGGTTCTCTTCATATTCCTTTGGCCATTGTGAGACTTCATTAGGGAATGGAGCAAAGAAGAATGGCATAGAGGACTGTGTAGAATAAGAAATTCTTAACTGTGTGTCTTAGGCTCCAAAGGGTTCTAAGGATACATGTGAGGGGAGTACATGGACTTGAATGGGAAAAATTACAACTTTGTTTTAATATAATTGATTTCCTTTGTAATTTTATCTATTTTATTTTATTCTTTTAAAAACAAAATTTTGAGGAGGAATTCATAGGCTTCCCAGACTGCCAAAATGATCCATGACACAAAAAAGGCCCCCTGGCATTAAGGGGTTATAAGGTATTAATTAAGATGAAGAGGGAGGTTTGTGATTGATGGAATATATTTTCTCAATAAAGGAGAAATTGAGGTCCTTTGCTGAGGGGAAAGGGGAAACGAGGAAAATTTTTAAAATTAAAGTTTGAAATAGATACTGTAGGGAGAGTGACAGTTGATCTGGAAAAAAATAGACAGTGAAGTTGGGTAACACAATCATATGATGAGTCTACTTAACATGGTTCAGGAACTTTTTTTTCCCCAGAGGCATTTATGACAACACAGTTTAGAATAGAGAAAGTGGATATGGGAACTGACCTAAGGAAGGAGTTTAGGAATGGGGCATTATACATGAACAGGGATAGGATCTGGAGGCAAGAGATTCCAGGGTAGAAGACAGGATGTAATTGAATTGACTAACTGTGTTGAAAACTCTAAAGGGAAGAAATTAGGGCTAGAGCAGGGGTGATGAATTAGAACTGGAAGAAGCAGAGTGCCTGGAGGTTGCAGTCAGGCTGCAGACTGGGTTTAGGAGTGGATGAGGAACGGAAGGATTGGTGGTTACAGTCACTTAGCTTTTCATCTGTAAAATGACAGGGTTGGACCAAAAGGCTTCAAAGGTCTGGTGCATCTCCATTTTTCTTTCACTTTTCTTTGTATCCCCAGTACTTAACACAGTGCCTGGAACATGGAGAATGCTGGTTGACCAAGAAGCTTTAATTCTCCAGTTTCTGTTTCCCCTGATCCTTCTCTGCAAAAGTAAGCAACTTTTAATGGCAGCAAATACAGCTACCATCTATTCTCAGGCAACGTGGTTTCAACTGACATACAAACATGCAGATCCACTCGCCATCTCTTATTATTTCACATTCCTGAATATTTCTAGGGCTAGTCTAGAGAAGCCGATTCTAATGGTCTTTATTACCTTAGAATTCCACAGAAGTTGCTCTGCTTCCCAGATAGGTTCACTCATGAGGTTAAATGGGTGAAATCTCACTTTATTATCCCAACATCCATTTCTACTACTGGACAGATGGTGAGACAGAGATACACAGATGTCAGCCTCCTGAACAAGCAGCCCTCTCTGCTGAGCCTCCTGGATAAGTTGTTTCTTGTTTTGGGTAGTTAATTGCTGGGAAGGGTCTCAGGGAAGGAGGAGAGTGAAAGAAGAAAGGAGGCAGATGAAATGGACAGAAATGAATGGAGAAAAAAGTGAATGGGGAAAAGGTAGAGACAGAGGAAGAAGAAAATGAGTGGAGAAAAAATAGAAAAACAAGGGAATTGGAGAAGGGGAAGGGACATGTAAAATGAGAAGGAAATAGACATAGGAAGCAAAGGATGGGGAACACAGGTCAGCAGCTGTGGGATCATGAAGGGGGAAAGCAAGGGGGAGGAGTGTTAGAGGGAGCATCATTCACATTTATTTGGCATAGGGAGGGTACACATCTGGGCTAGTAACTCCCAGAGGGCGACCCTGACCAAGATTCCATCCAGAGGAAACATCATAGAGTGGGATGTCTGGAGAATGCAATGGCCAATTGTTATCATGTGAGCTTTCTCCAGACTGGTCCTGCCTTCAGACTTCAAAAGCATCCTTTGAAAATAATGGTCTTCCTATTCAAACAAGAATGAAACTGACTGAAGTAGAAAGAATTGATCTTAATTTATGTAAATAGAGTCAACTAAATGAATAAGAATGAGGGTGTCTTCTTTCCAGTTTGGGTGTCAGTTCTGTAGGATGGGGGTTCAGTGGGTTAATTTTTTTACAGTACATTTAATTTTTCAACCTGGCACCTACTAGTTTTACTAGTGGGTAGACTCTTCATAACTGAAAGGTTTGGTTTCCCCCTCCTTTTGTTCCCTATTATTCTAAATCTCCTTTCTTATACTGTTAGATGCCTTTCCCAATAGCCATTAACCCAAAAGTAAGAAGCAATTTAGGGCTGGTAGGTGGTATAGTGAATAGTGTCACGAAAATCTGAATTCAAATTTGGTCTCAGCCACTTCCTAAGTGTGACTCTGGGTAAGTCACTTAACCGAGATTCCTTGTGTCACTTCTGGTACTCAGAAGTGGAAGGGGGCTAGTCCTACTTTTATGGAAAGGGCTAGGGTTATTGAGGTAGCGGCTCATTGATCAGAGAGTTGAAAGAGTGTTCATTGATTGGTTGTTCATGCGTTATAGACCCCGTTTGCCTCAATTTCCTCATCTGTAAAATGAACTGGAAAAGGAAATGGCAATATACTTTCTAAAATCTTTACCAAGAAAATCCTAAGTGAGGTCATGAAGAATAGGACATGACTGAATTGACCAAGAGACAACAGAGAAGCGGTTTACCCAAGATGCATAACAGAGAATGTGTCTTGTTTAAGAGTCTTCCTCTGTCTCCACTCCAAGTAGGAATATAGGGGTAAAGAGCATTTTGGTTAGCTAATAAATGATCCATCTTGTTGGGCACTGGGATGTGAAGGAAGACTGCAGTGCTTCTTCCTTATGAAGTCAATCCGGGCCTCTGAGAGGTAGAAGGAAGTGAAAAGTTGTCATACATAGCTAATTATTCATCAGTCTGATGAGATGAGAAGGGCTCCAGACGAGAGCCAGTCCAGGTCAGCTCTAATTGAGACTGATGGGTCCGATCAATCAGGACAAAGTGACTGATTCAGACACCCACCTTCATTGACCTCTTTTCATTGACCTCTCTCAGCAAGACTGATGTGAGTCAATGAGAAAGGTTGCTTCTTGTCTCTGGAACCAGTGAGACACCAAAAGCAAAGCCGCCCCCTCACAGATGAATTTAGAAGCACATTGAGATGGGGAGCAGTTCCCCTCTTCCACCATCATTGACGGCAGTGTGGTTAAAATGTAGCATTTTTTTTCCAAGAAAATTGGTCTCAGCCTATTATGTTCCAGTCTACCACAAGGTAAATATGTCCTACTAGTCTGGGGCCAAGAGTTTGGAGTAATAACTGTAAAGATGACTTATTTTCTATACACTTTTGTGTCTCATCCCACTTGCCTCACAAAATCCTTGGGAAGAAGGTAGTGTAATCTTATTAACACCATTGCAAAGCAGGGAAAATTAGATCAGGAAGGTGAAATAACTTCTTCACAATCATGTAGTTGGGAGGGCTCAGAGCCGGGTGTCAAGGTCAAGTCTAATTCCAAGTGAGTATCTTTATGAAGCATTATATTGCATCTCAAAGAAGGGTCAATGTTATACTTTAATATATTTTTTAGAGGCAATTAAGGTTAAATGACTTGTTCAAGATCACATTGCTAATAAATGTCTGAACTCAAGTCTTCCTGACTCCAGGACAGGTGTTCTTTCCTCTGTGCTACTTGGTTGTCTCCTAGAACAACAATGTTTATCTCTGCATCTTCTCTGTATCACACTGCTTGGTACATTTTGAGATGAACAGAACCTTTAATTTCTTTGGCAGAGAGACCTACCCCTGGCAAGGCAGAGCTGTACCCATTCAAAGAATGATTCCAGGTTCAATGATTTACCTAGGGTCACATAGCCAGGAGGTATCAGAGCCATGACTTGAACCCTGGTCTTCTGGAGCAGCTAGCTGACACAATGGATAGAGCTCTGGGCATAGAGTTGGGAAGACCTGAGTTCAAATCCAGCCTCAAATACTTGCTAGCTGTGTGATCCTATGTCACTTAATCTCTACTTCAGTTTCCTGAAGTATAAAATTGAGGATATTTAAAGCACCCACCTCCTAGGGTTGCTGTGAAGATCAAACAATATAATAATTTTAAAGCACTTAGCACAATGTCTGATACATGGTAAGTACCATATGTTAGCGATGGTGGTGATGGTGATGGTGATGATAATGAGTCAGTTCCTATTCACTACACTCATTAACAAACTCAAATAGAAAGGGAGGAAATAATTAATTTCAAAATGTAATGGTATCTGTGTTTTACTGTATTTTTATTTACTTTGTTAACTATTTCCAAATTATATTTTCATCTAGTTCTGGCCCAAGAGTTTTACAAGATATATATTTGAGACCTCTGCTGTCTTTTGATCTGTATTTCCCTCTCCTTCCCCTTAACTACTAATGCCTTCCTTTTGTAGATTGCCTTTCAATTACTTTGCATATATCTTGTATGTGATGACATGCTGTGTTTCCTATTAGAATGTATACTCTGTGAGGACAGGAAATAGTTTGGGCCCTTCTTCGTGTACCCCATTGCTTAGCACAGTACAGGGCATATGGTAGGTATTTAACAAATTCTTATTAATGGACTGATTATACATAGTAGGTGCATAATAAGTGTTTGATGAATGAATGGGTTTGGGTGACCCAGCTGTAACAGATGGGTGACCAATTGTATGACCCATGAATAAGTCATTTAGTAACATTTTGGCTCCTGGACTTTCTCATCTACAAAAATGGCTATAAATATAACCACCCCATCAACTTCACAGATTTGCTGTGAAAAATGACTAGTTGTGAAGGCTAGAGACTGGGTTTGTAACTATAGTGGTAGAGGAGATTTCTGAAGGAAACCTTTTTTCCCCTCCAGAAATCCCCTCTACTATCATAAAAAGGGAAAAGGACGCACAAGTGCAGAAATGTTTATGACAGCCCTTTTTGTAGTGATAAGGAACTAGAAAGTGAGTGAATGCCCATCAGTTGGAGAATGGTTGAATAAGTTATGGTATATGAATTATGGTATATGAATGTTATAGAATATTATTGTTCTGTAAGAAATGATTAGCAGGGTGATTTTAGAGAAGCCTGGAGAGACTTACATGAACTGATACTAAGTGAAGTGAGTAGAACCAAGAGAATATTGTACACAGCAACAACAAGATCACATGATGACCAACTGTGATGAGCATGCTCTTTTCAACAATGAGGTGATTCAGGTCAATTCCAACAGACTTGTGATGGAGAAAGTCATCTACATCCAGAGAGAGAATTATGGGGACTGAATGTGGTTCACAACATAATATTTTCACCTTTTTTGTTGTTGTTTGCTTTCTTTTTTTCCTTTCTCATTTTTTTTCCTTTTTGATCTAATTTTTCTTGTATAGCATGATAATTGTGGGAATACACATAGAAGAATTGCACATATTTAAAATATCATGGATTACTTGCTATTTACGGGAGGGGCAGGAGGAAGAAAAATTTAGAATATAAGGTTTTGCAAGGGTGAATGTTGAAAACTATCTTTACATGTATTTTGAAAACAGAATTCCTCTCTACTAAGGCTGTCCCAGGATTCTGTCCTGGGCTTTCCTCTTCTCCTTTTATACTAATTCACTTTGTAATCTTAACAGCTCTCTTGAATTCAATGTTCATTTCTATATTGATGATTCTTATATCTTTGTATATAACCCAAACCCTTCTGCAACCTACAGACTCACGTCTCCAAATAACCTATTAGACATCTTGAACTGGATATCTTATAGACATCTCAAACTCAGCCTGTCCAAAACTGAATTCTTTATGTTTGCCCCCAAACTCTCCCCTCATCCTAACTTCCTTATTAGTATTGGTAAGGGATTATGATCTTTCTAGTCTCCCAGGCTTGAATTGTATGTGTCATTCTCTACTCTCTACTTTCTTTGACCTCTTTTTCACTCCAAGCCAAGTCCTGTCAGGGTCACCTTAGTAATATCTCAGATATATTCACATATCTTTTCTGATGATGCTAGATCCTACTACCTTACCACCTCATCCCTGGAACACTGCAAGTCTTTTCCTACCCCAGTCTATCCTCCACTCATCTCAAAGTGATCTTCCTGAAGTACAAGCCTGACTATGCCATCCCCCCCTCTCATAAACACTAGTGCCTCCAGAACCACAAAGAAAATCTTCTGTTAACATTTAAAGCCCTTCAGAAACCTGATACCCTCCTACATTTCTAGTCTTCTTACTTTCCTTTACATACTTTACAATCCAACGACACTGTTCTTCTTAATATTCCTTGAACAAGACATTCCATCTCCATGTCTGGAATGCTCTCCCTCTGCATCTGTACCCTGTGGCTTCTTTCAAATACTAAAATTCTATCTTCTACCAAAAAACTTTCCCAATCTACCTTGATGTTAGTGCCTTCCCTCCATTCCTAATATATATGTTATGTGTGTATGTATACATATACACACATATACATGATTCTGTCATCCATCCATGTTTTACTCTATGTGACCCTGCACACTATAGTGTGTCAATATTATCTGTAGGGTTGACTTGCCAAAAATACTGAGGCAATTTGCCATTTTCTTTTGCAGTAGTTATAGATCTTGTTTTGTGTATACAGTAGTTATTTCCATTTTGTTTCCCCCATTAGTCAATAAACATTTATAAAGTACCTTCTGGATGCCAGGCACTGTGCTAAGTAATGAGTATACAAATGTGTGTTGGGGGGGTAGGGAAAGTGGAGAGAAGGATGGGAATATCCAGTGTGGACATGATGAAGAATCCAGAGGAATATAGACCTGGGTGTTTCTTAATTAGAGATTCTGGGAGGGGTTCTCCGTGATCCAATCAGAGAAAGGGAAGGACCTTACAGGCAGAAGGAACTCCTGAGATGTAATGTCCAGGATGAATTTGCAGGATGAAGGAGTTCCTGGAACATGATAGAGAATCCCTTTGGGCTGTGAGTACCATGAGAGCAGGGACTGTCTTGTTTATACAGTATTACCAGAGCTTCTTACAGTATCTAGAATATAGTAGATACTTGAGTGCCTGATGACTGACTAAGGTGAGCAATTCCTTTACAGATTAGAAAGGTCTTTGAGGCACGTAGAGGTTAAGGGATTTAACCAGTCACCCAAGCAGCTGGCTCTTAGGCTTTTTTCTGTCTCTTGCTGCCATGGTTCCCTTCATTACTTGCCTTCACTACCTGTGAAAAATGTTTACAAAACATTCCAGAAACGAACACCTTGGATTTGGTGTTATGACTTCTTTCACCTCTGTAAATCTCAGTTTCTCTATTCATAAAATATAGGAGTATAACGAGCTGGTCTTTAAAATTCCTTCTAATTCTAACTCTATGATTTGACTACCTTTGCACAGACCACAGAAGTTTGCTGCATTAGTATTACTCTCAGAAATAGGAACTTGATTCCAGTTCTAGGTGTTGTCCCCATGAAATCCTACTGGAAAAAAACAAGAACAAAACATTTGGTCTTGGGGACCTTCTCTGGGCAGCTCCACACCATACTTTGTTGTCTAGCTCCTCACTGTGACTGACCAAACCCAAGGTGGCAGTGCCATTGGCTTTGTTAGTAGAAGTGATTCCATATTATGGTTCTCTAGGAAATGATGAGCAGAATGTTCTTGGGGAAAAACAAAACAAAACAATCTTGAAGGTTCTCCATGAACAAAGTGAAATACACTGTATACAAGGTAATAGCAATGTTCTGGGGTGACCAGCTGTAAATGACTGTGTTATTTTCAGTAGTAAAATCATCCACAACTACTCCGAAGGACTTACGATAAAAAATATCCATTTGCAGAGAAGGAATGATTGTGTCTGAAAACAGATTGAAGTGTTTTTAATAACTTTTCTTGAGGGTTTTTATTTTCACTAGAGTGGGAGATCTATGTTTTCTTTCACAACTTGGCTTATATGGAAATGTTTTGCATAACATCACATGTGGTTTCTTAATTGTGGGTGGGGATCAGGGAGAGAGCCTACAAAGCAAAAATCTTAAAAACAAATGAAAAAATTTGTTTTGAATATAATTTGGGAAAATATTAAAGAAAAAGAAAAGTGATTCCAAAAGCTGCTAGGATGATGAAGAAAATGAATGTTGGGAAAGAAAAAACAGATATTCAGTGGGTATTCATGGATCCATCCCAACTCTTCCCATGGTGCTTCCAATTAGCTGTCTGGAGAGTTCATTGAATCCCAGGCTGAATTTTGCTCAAGTAGATTTATGTGTTTGAGTATTCGTTGATGGATATGAGGAATTCAGAGAAATATGGGAAGATTTGTAGAAACTGATTAGAACAAAGTAAGCAGAACCGAGAAAAACCAAACACAATGACTACACTAATATAAAACACTGAATTTGGAGCTGGAAGACCTGATTCAATCCTCAGCTCTCTACTTGCTATCTCTGGGCCACTATTTTTGATTTTGTGGGACTTTCTCATCTGTAAAATGGGGGTTGTAATTCATCTCCACTGTCTTTTTCCAGCTCTAGGATTCCATTTCTCCAGGAGTGCTCCCTGGCACACTCCCCTCCTGTTTTCCTTTTCTTTGCCACGGCTGAATACACAACAGTAGGCATGCAGCGCATGGCCAGCCAAATTCAGCAGATAGATTACAAAAAAAATACTTTGTAAAAAAAGAAAATGGGAAAAATGTACTGCTTCACTTTCCCTCTCCACGAGAGGCCAGTTTACAGTTCTTCCAATGCATTTTATCCATGGAAGAGTCTGCCACCTGATCCTGCTTGGGATCCTTGTTTCTTGATGGTTTAAAAAAGCTGAGAGGCATTTTGCAAGCCTTAAGTCTGGGATGTTAAGATTGAACGAGGCTTTGTGGGAGGGAAGGATAGGCTGATTTTCTTGTTCCTTTACTGAGAAAAGCTATTGGGGGGCAGGGTGGGACAAGATTTTGAAGCAGGCAGGGACGAAGGGAGGCTGGGATGAACTTCAGCTCTGTAAACTAAAACCTTTTCTCTGGCTGGGAGCTGACAGCCATCCCATCTTTCCCCAGGAAGTCTGCTTGCCCACGCCCGGGTCCACACAGGCCAGTTTTCAGAGCACAGGGAGAGGAGGGGAGAAATACCTCCTATTCTTGCTCAGTTTCTGGTCTTAGTGTTTACACAGCCTGGGTGGCAGAAGGTCTCCTGATAGCAAATGTTTTCTTCCTCTCCCATCCCCCTCTAAAATGGGCCTGGTTTCCCTGGACCTGTTCTCTGCCCCAGCCTGGGGAGCCTGGGATGGGCAGGAAGTATCCTGCCTTTATTTTAGGATGTCACCAATCTGTGATTTTGGTTAGGGCATTATGAGTTTTAATCTTCCCTTCCATATTAACTTGCCCATTTGAAGACACTTTGCAGAAAGATTATGAGGGTTTTTATTGTTATTGTTCAGTCACAAACAACTTTTGGTAACCTGATTTGAGGTTTTCTTGGCAAAGATATTGGAGCAGTTTGCCATTTCCTTCTCCAGCTCATTTTACAGATGGGAAAACTGAAGCAGACAGAGTTAAGTGACTTGCCCAGGATCACAGAGCTAGTACATGTCTGGGACTGGCTTTGCACTCAGGTCCTGCTGATTCCAGGCCCAGAGCTCTATCCCCTGCCCCACCTTGCTGCTCCTACTACATGTATATAAGACATATGCAGAGCAGATAGAAAGTTTTCTCAAAGGAAGACGCAGAATACAATTGAGAGCATGCTGGCTCTGCATTCAGAGGATTTAGGTCTAGGACTTGTGTGATCTTGGCCAGGTCATTCAACTTCCCCAGACTTCAGGTTCTTCATGTGTAAAATGAGAGAGTTTGGAAAAATGACTTAGAAGGTTGCTTTCAATTCTGGATCTATGAATTTATAAGCCAGGTATTGGGGATACCACAGCAAAAATACATCATATCCTGCCCTCAGGGCTCTTATTTTCTACTGGACTGGTAGAACATATTAACAGATATATACACACACACACACACAAAATATATATATACATATAAATGTGTGCATGCATGCACATGTTTATATATACACACATGTGTATACATATATGTGTGTATATACATGTACATATACTGAATATATAATCTGAAGAGAAAAATAAATAAAGCAGGGGAATCCAGAAAGGCTTCCAGGAGGAGGTGGTACCTGAGAAGAACTATCAAGAAATCTAAAGATTCCTAAGAAAGGGTAGATGACAATGAGGAAGAAAAAGTATTCCAGGCATTGGGAACAGCCTAAGCAAAGGCCTGGAGATGGGAAAGAAAATACCGAGGAACAGTAAGATTATGAAGATGAATAATGGGAAATAAATATGGAAAGCTTCCAAGCTGCTGAGACTCTATTTTATTCAGAAGTAGTTGGGAGCCATTGAAGGTCCTTGAGCACAGGAGTAACATAGTCAAATGATTAATTTGACAGCTGCATGGAGGACAAATTGGAGTAGGAACAACTGGGTATTGAGAATCCAGTTGGAAGGGTATTACAGTAGTCCAGGTGAAGGTAGTCTTGGCTTTGTCAGAAAGGGACACATTCAGAGATATGGGAGAAAGGGACAGGAATTTATGATATAAATAGTTAGATGAATGACCTAAAAAGGTGGTGAATTGTACATTTTCAAGCAAAATATGAATTAAACTGAAATCCTGCATTATAACTTGTAACATGCCCTCCTGGCAGTTACTATTACCAGTCTGTCTTAGGCCCAACAGAGTACCTTTGACCACTGACCTTTGCACTGTCAACTCTACCCGGCTTGCCTCCTCTGAGGCCTTCAAAGGTCTCTGTCCACAATTTCTTGAATCTATAGTTTAATAACCAGTAGTGCGCTCAAGAACAGCCACGTGTAATCTTAAAAGCCTTTTTATACCTACTCACATAGTGCCCTGACTGATGCCCTGACTTGTTGGTTCCCTAGTGAACACCTGGTCAGAAAACCCATGTGTTCACTACCAAACTCCTTACCTCTTGGCTATCCATCAGCTTGGCTCAGCTACCCCAGGCTAGGGAGCTAGGTTAAAGAGAGCGACTGCTGTCTGCAGTGGGCTTATTAAGGGCCTGTGAAGTCACACACACAGCCAACCAGCGAGAAAGCCGTCACCCATTATGAAGCTATCTCAATGTGGCCAAGATCCCACCCACAGGGCAGTCCTAATATTCACAGAGAATACTTCTGGGCCACTCAATCTCCTGTTGCACTATGGCCGCCCATTTAAAGGACCCTTACAATTCCCTTCTCTTGTTTTGCAGGAACTGCATCCTTACAATAACTAAAAAAAAAATCTATGGAAGCAGAATCAGCAGGACTTAGCATTTGATTGGGTGAAGGAAAGCAAAGCTGAGAATGAGAGAGGTTGTATATCAGGATGACTGTTCTCCAATAGCTGCATAAGGACTCAGAATTGGAAACCATTATCAGAAGTCATAGAATTTAGGACTGGGAATTATTCATTCTATCAGTCAAGAAGTGTTAAGATTCTTACAAGATGCTAAGTCACTGGAATGGATAGAGAAAACAATTATCTAATGTAAGAATCCTAACAAAGAAGCATTTTATTAAGTGCCTACTAAGTGACAGGCACTGTGCTGACCACTAGGGAGACAGTTTCTAACATTAAGAAACTCACAATCCATTTTACATGTGAGAAACAGATTGGGAGAAGTGGGCCTGCTCGGGTAACAGAGCTAGATTAATAAGAGATGACCTTTGATGTCCAGATTCTCTGACTTCTCCTCCCTCACACTCTAGCTTATTTAGTCTATTCCAAAGCTCAGTGAAATCCATTTACATACAGCCAGTTTGAAGACCTCCCAGTAATGGAGAAACTCCCTGCTTTCTCAGCCAGCCCATCCACTCTTGGAAAGTTCTAACTATTAGGAAATTTCTCTTTGTACTGAGCAAAATAACTGCCTTTTTGCAACTAATTTCCACCCCCCTCCACTCCCCAAATTGGTCTGAGTTCTGCCCTCCAGAGCTGAGCAAAATAAAGCTAATCCTTCTTTCAAACACTTTTAAAAGACTGTGATCATATCTCCCCCAAAGTCTTTTCTTCTCCAGGATAAACATCCCTAAGTCATTTCACCAATCCTCACTTGGCTGATTTCCAGTCCAGTTCCTTCAAACTCTATCTTCTGTATGCATTCCAGCTTATCAAAAGTATTTAGATAATTCTGTTCACTTTGGCTTATACTAAACTGGTAAATTGAAAGTCAACATTTGATCTGCCTTTTGAGCCCAGGAAAAATACATGCACATCATCTTGGAAACACCTGGACTGGTGTCACCGATGATGTTCTTCAGTGGAAGCTAAAGCTTGGTCACTCTTCTAGGGCACTGAAATGGGGCTACAGGCTAACCCATTTCCTTCCCTTAAAACAGAAAGTGGTACCATGATGTAAAAACCTTATCTCCCCCTTTTCCCCTCCCCTTCAATTAGTTGTGTCTGATTTTATGACTCCATTTGGGGTTTTCTTGGCAGATACTTTCCATCTCCTTCTCCAGTTCATTTTACAGATGAGGAAACTGAGGCAGGCAGGGTGAAGTGACTTGTCTGGGTCACAAAGCTAGTAAGTTTGTCAGAAGTCGAATTTAGATCTTCCTGATTCAGGACTGGCATGCAATCCACTGCACTCTCCAGCTGCCCTGTTATCCCATTACATTTTGATTTAATGCTTTATGCTTACTATGGCTAGAGCAGAGGTATCAAATAGAAACAGGAAATGGAGCCACTAAGTGCTACATAGTGAAATAGTTTCCAAATGTATTATTATTATTTATGATTTATTTTATTTAATCTTTATTTTTTAAACTATTCTCCAATTATGTTTTAATTTGGTTTGGGCAACAGGGGTTCACTGGGTTGCATGTGGCATATTTGACACCTTTGTTGTAGAGGTAAGTGCTGAAATGGGACCCAGGAGATCTGGGCTGTAATCCTTTCCAGTCTTTAAACAGCTGTTTAAGCTTGAAGAAACAAGGTCAGGTGGGAAGGAGAGCCTTAAGGGAAAGGAAGGTGGATGGGTGGGTTCAGAGAACAGATGAGGCCCTTGTGATGATCTCTAAGGCTCAGTGTTCTCATCTTTAAAATGGGGATGATGATACTACTTCCCCTCTCTTCTTCACAGGATTGATCAGGGCTATCACAGGTAAGAGTAGAATGACTTTTGTTCTGAACTGGGAGCAAGGGCTGTGAGTGGCAGAAGGGCAGATGGAGGCTCAGTATAAGGAAGCAGTGCAAAGTCAAAAGGGGACGTATGAATTTGTTTTCAGTTTTGCTGCAGTTTAAATTTTGCAGCAAGAGGAATTTTCCAAAACTGGAAAGGAGTATTTTGGGAAATAGTGAGCTTCTCATTATTCTAGGTTTTCATTCTAGGTCTTCAAGTAGAATCAGATGATCATTTGTGAGGGATGCAAATGAAGCAGAATTGCCTCAGTGGAGAATGTTGAGTTTTAAGTCAGGAAGACCTAGATTCCAATCCTTTTTAGGATATAGTATTTGTGTGACATTAGGTAAGTTCCTTAACCTCTCTGAGCCTCAGTTTCTACATCTGTACAATGAGAGAGCTGTCCTTGGTGAAGTCTCAGATCCCTCCAGTTCTCCGTCTATATCTATTTTCCCATGTTTAGAGGTTATTCTTATTCAAGTATGAGTCAGATTAGATAAATGCAGAGAGTCCTAATTCTGAGATTCTGTGATGTTTTATAAACTTTATAAAATGCCCATGTCCTACTTTCTATAAGAAGATTTTCCTGTTCTCTCTCAACCCTAGTGCCTTTGTTATTATCTCCAATTTCTTCTGCATAAATCATGCTCCTATAGACTTGTTTGCAATTGATTCTAATGGAGGAAAGCCCAGCCAGCCTTTTGCTTGATACACAATAGGTATTTAATATATATTAGTTGACTATTACTTGACTACTGTAATGTCATATATGCCATCATTAGGAATGGTTTGACTCCCTTCCCATAGTGATTTGGGGAATATGCTTTTTTTTTTTTTTTTTTTTTGGCAAGTTAAATGAATTCTAGTCATATTATATTAAGACTTTAAAAGTTTTACCATTAAGACAACGTTAAGGTACTAGGGTAAGAGACCAAAGGGAAGCAAGTGCCAGGGAGAAAGTCAACCAGAGTCAGAATAACAGAATCTCAGATTGGGAAGGGACCATGGGGACCATTAGTGACAAGAGACTATTCAGCCTTTGAGTGAGGACTTCAAAGGAAAGGTTGCCCCACTACTCCTTGAGGCAGCTTTCCTCATCTTTGAATAGCTTAGGAAGTTTTTTTTTCACTAAACTTTCATCTGTTTCACTGTAATTTCCTCTCTAGAACCCAGCAGCCTCTTCTAAATGGTAGCTCTTCAGATGGTTGAAGTTCATGATGCATAAACACATGATTGTGTTCAAGTCTTTCCTTCTTTTGGTCCTCATAGAACATAGCTGATCATTGAGGTTGCCCTCTGTATTGTCTTTTTTCTTGAATCCCTTGCCCTTTTAATATATTATCATCCTTGCCCTGCCAAGCCTCATCTTTAGGTCACTCACATCATCTATCAGTCTTTACTCATGTTTGTTTTTCCTCCCTCTCTCCTTTCCTTCCTTCTTTTCCTTCCTTCCTTCCTTCCTTCCTTCCTTCCTTCCTTCCTTCCTTCCTTCCTTCCTTCCTTCCTTCCTTCCTTCCTTCCTTCCTTATCTTCTTCTACTAGACAATCTTTCTAAACCTTTCTAATGCACTCACTATCCCACTCTCCACAGTAGCTTTCCCAAAACTTTTCATCCTTCTTCAAACTTCCTTCTAGCCCTCACCCTCTCAGCTGAGAACCTTGATTTATATTTTACTGAAAAAAATTGAGGACTATTCACTGAGAACTCTCCCTTCCTCTTCCTCTCACATCAGCCAGGTGCCTTCTGCCACTATCTCCTTTACTCTATCTCAAGTGAAGAGGTGGCCCTTCTCTTTGCTAAAGGAAAACCCCCTACATAAGCAGGAGATCCCATTGCATCCCATCTTCTCGAGGAGAATGCAGTTTTTAACATCCCTACTCTTTCACTCATTTTAAATCTTTACCTATTTATTGACTGCTTTCCTATTGCCTACAAACATACTCATGTCTCCATCCTAAAAAACTCTCATTTGATCCATTCATCCCCACTAGCTATCACCCCACATCTCTCCTCCCTTTGTGGCAAAACTCTTTGAGAAGACCATTGACAATTGGTATCCTAGTGGATATATTGAACTGGATGTTTCAAAGATATCTTAAATTCAATATATCCTAAACAAAACTCATCTTTTCCCCCTTTTAACTTGAGGGTATCACTGATCTTCTGGTTACCTTAATTGATAATTTATGTGTCATCTTTAATGCCTCATTCTCTCTTTATCCCTTCCATATCCAATCTGTTGCTAAATCCTATCAATTTTACCTTCATAACATGTCTCACACATGCACCCTTCTCTCCTCTGATACCATGCTTCCCTGGTGCAAACCCTCATCACCTTATGCTTGGACTATTGCAATAGCCTGTCCAAGTCTCCCTATTCTGGTCCATCCTCCACTCTTCTGAAAGGTCGCCTCCCTACTTAGCATACTCCTGAAGTTCTCTATCACTTTCAAGATGAAATATAAAATACTGTTTGATTTTCAAAGCCTTTTATAAGGCTCCCTCCTTCCAGCCTTCTTCCCCCAGCAGTGACATTGGTGCTCTTGTTTCTCCAACAAGACCCTACTCCAGGTATTTTGTCCTTGGAATTTTTTCCATCTTTATTTCCATCTCCTGACTTTCCATGGCTTTTTTTTTTAAATTCTGCATACTTGTTCATATGTGGTTGTAAATCTTCTCCCCTATGAATCTGTGAACTCCTGGAGAGTAGGGAATGTATTTTATCTTGTTTTGTATCCCCAGCACTTAGCACAATGACTAATATATAGTGGGTGCTTAATAAATGCTTATCAACTGATGGATTCCTCAAGATGCTCTCCAGCTTCTCAATGTCTTTCCTAAATTGGAGTACCATGCCCTCTAAATTGTCTGACCAGTGCATAGTAGAGTGACCCCATCACCTCTCTTTTCTTAACACTGTGATTCTCTGTATAGGCTAAGAAAACAGTTTTTGGAACAATCTAATCACACTATTAATAATAATAGCTAGTCACCCTTTTTTATGATTCCAAAGGGACCCTAAAGCAAGGGACTGGAAGAGGAATTTTTTTAATGCTGAAAAACAACATCCAGTTATGAGTCTAAGCCTGGGCTTGGTGGTGACTTGGTTTCATCACTTCTCATGTAAACTCTGCATTCTAAGTCTCAAAGTCTCAAATTGGAACCATGGATTACAAAGAAGTAATACTACCTATCTCCTTAGAGTTGAAAGAAATACTAATAGGGAACTTAAACTTATTAAAAAAAACCAAAAAATAATAATAATAATAGCTAGTATTTATATAGCCCTTTAGGTTTTGTGATGTGCTTTACATGTTAACTTATTTGATCTTCACAACTCTGCTATTATTATATCTTGTTTGCAGATGAAGAACTGAGGCCCACAGACACTCACTTGCCTGGGGTTCCATAACTTGTGATTCTGAGGCTTCGAATTCAGGTGTTCTTGATCCCATGTCTCCTGGCCGATAGATCCACTGTGCCATGTAACACACCTTATTGTCCCTTACTAAAATTTCACATCATTAAATTCACCAGATTGTTTTGGGAGGAATTGCTTTTTAGCCATGCTGCCTTCATCTTGTACTTATAAAATTGATTAAAAAAGAAAAAAACCTTAGATGTAGGACTTTACATTAATCTTATTATATTATATCTTGTTAGATTTACTTAGCTTGTGATCAGTCAATACAAGTGGATTGGTCACCAGTGGGCTTGAGTCAGCAGAGTCAAACTCTGGACTTGTGCTCAAGACAGAAGCATGCAAGTCTGCAGGGAGGCAGGAGACAATCAGGGTAGCAGGTGGTGGGGGTTTTAGGCAGACCAGACAAGAAGGTCAATGTTGAATACATTAAGTCTCAAGCACTTGGCCATACAAAACTATTTTGCAAACCTTAAAGCATTCTATAAGTGCTAGCTCTTTTTATAATCATTACTTGGAAGACAGCCCTGGTCAGGCTCCAGGGAGAGCCTGGAAGGAAGGCTGGTGTGTGCATTAGAAAAAGACTCACCATGGTCTGATGAGTATTGGCCAACAGCAAATAAAAGGAGAAGGCTGAGGAAATCAGGTAGAGCTTGCTAACCCTGCCTTAATTTATTGTTGTTGCTCAGTCATGTCTGACTCTTTGTGACCCCCCTTGGAACTTTCTTGGCAAAGATACTGGAGCAGTTTGCCATTTATTTTTCCACTCATTTTACAAATGGGGAAACTGAGGCCAAAAGTGACTTAGCTAAGATCAGTTTGTTAGTGCCTGAGGCTGGATTTGAACTCATGTTTCTTTAGCCGCTGTGCCACCTTGCTCCCTTGTTTTAGATGGTGACAATTTTTAGAGATCTTTGGGTACTTGCCTTTTTATACACTGTACAGATTAGTGTTGGGTTTTTACAATTCCTCTTCTCAAAAAAAATCTCAGCTCATTTTGTAGGCCCTGAATTTTTACACTCCTTGTGTTTATTGGAGCCATGAGAGACTTAAAGACTAAGATTTCATAAGTCTGGTTTTCCTTACTAGCCCTATTCATGCTTTCATAATTAAATTCTAAAAGGTGATGACATATATGGAATGCAAAAGATATTGGATACCTGAAATATATAAAACCATATGCATAGCTGTGTACAGACTTTAAGTGGAATATTCAGGGAATGAAATCATATATTTCAAGGTTGGGGGAGGGAAGGAAAAAGAGAGATATGCATTTATTAAGCACCTACTGGTACCTGACTGTTTTCACAAACATTATCTACTTTGACCTTCACAACCCATGGAGATAGGTGCTATTATCTCCATTTTACAGTTGAGGAAACTGAGGCAGAATTGAAATGATTTGCCAAGGGATTACATACCTAGTGTCTGAGGTTTGAGTTCATTGACATTTATGTTTATCTGAGAATCCTTAAATTTCAATCTTTGCTGATGAAAATCTTTCGGAGATATACACATTTTCTTGACTTCTTAGCTTCAGTAGTTTGAATATAAACCAATTTTTATTTTGAGGACTAAGAATCTGGTAGCACTTGCAGTCAATTTTGTGTGAATTCCTATTACTCAAAAAATATAGACTTGGAAGATGTGAGAGAGATGACCTAAAGTTTATTAGCTCCAAGACATGCTTAAGATTTTTTTTTTCCTGAAGGAAGGCCTTGATATTTTAATTTGATTTCTTGCCATTTATCTCTTCTTAAAAGCTCTGGCATATAGTAGGTGCTTAATAAATGTTAATCTAAATTGAACTTCCAAAGTGGAGTGGAGGTCAGGGTGGAGCATGCATCCAGTAAATTGAGAATTCCTGTTCACTCCAGCTCTTTCCAGTTAACTACCTTATGGCATGCAGAGATTGCCTATCTTCTGTCTCCCATAGGACTTTGGAAATTGTATGTGAGCTTGCCTTTGAAATTACCTGCCCCAGTAGTGAATCACCTTTTTGCCTGCTTCTTCTTCTATCCATGGGTGTGTCATGGCAAAGGAAAGGAGAGATTCTTAGCAGAGGAACAGTTGTGGTCATGCTCTCTTGACCACCTGGGCTTGAGACAAGCTGGTCACTACTGTGCTTCTAGGATAATGGGCTATTTTGCCATCTTTCCCTTCAGAACTTTCTATTTTTAGCTGCCACTCCTAGTCTATCTTAAAGTCAGGAAAATCTGCGTTCAAATTTGGTCTCAGATATTTGCTACCTGTGTGACCCTGGGTATCCATTAATGTCTGTCTGCCTCAATGTGGAATGTGGACAATAATCATACCTTCTTTAGAGAGTTGTGAAGAACAAAGGAAATTATACCTGTAAAGCACTTAGCTCAGTGTTTGGCACATGGCGCTATAGAAATGCTTATTCTCTGTCTCCTTCTCCCCTTGCATTATCATTATTAGTAATGATTATAAATAATACTAGGAATAAGGACAAAACGTGTGATTTCATCGCTATATGGAACTCTCAGATGAGGAAACTGTCTGCATGTAAACACTTTCTCTTATAGCTAGTTGCAAGGGAACATTAAAAAGTTAAATAATACCCAGTAGATGAGACAAGATCATCCTGGCTTCAAGACTAGCTCTATCCACTATACCATGCTGCCTCATAATAACACTGCCATTTATTGATATTTTGCTTTATGGTGACAAATCCCAACTCATTTGAGTCTCCTAACACTCACAAGATAGGGACAGCCTATTATATTGAGGAATTATATTACTGAGGTAATTCAGCTTCCTTGATTCGCTCTTGCCTTTTGGATAAAAAGCAAATTTCTTAGACTGAGATTTAAAGCCTCTTAGAACCTCTCCTCTAGTTTTCGAGATTGATTTCATAGTGCCGCCCCTCACCCAAGCAACACTGTACAAACTGGCCTATATGCTGTAACCCATTCACAACATTCCATCTCTAGCCTCTGGGATTTTGCCCAGGCTGTTCCTCTGCCTGAAGCACTCTCTCCTTAACTCTATTCCTGGCACTCAGCTTTCTTCAAGGATCAGGTCCAGCACCATTTCTTACAAGAGGCCTTTACTTAACTCTCCATCTGTTTGCACTCTCCTGCATCTGCCACTTTGCATTTGCTTTGCATATATTTTCTTTTATCTTAGGGTCACACGCTTAGAGCTAGAAAGGACTCTGAGATTCACACAATCTAAACTTATTTTATGTTGAAGGAAACTGAACTATGGGGAGACTCAAATGGTTTTCTCAGGACAACTTATCTGTGTCCCTAGTGTTTTCCCCCATTAGAACAGAAGCTTCCTGAAGGCAAGCATTGCTTTGCTTTAGTCTTTGTGCTCCTAGAACCCAGCGCCATGTCTAATATACGTAGTAGGCACTTAAGAATTCTTGTTGAATTGAAATTGTTGCTTATTCAGGGTAACGGAGCTAGTATGTGGCCAAGCCAGGACTGACCCCAGGTCTGTTTTGTAATTCTCAGTCCAGTGTCTTTTCTATTATACCACCTTGCCCATTAATCCCATGAGATGGAAGAAAATCAGATCACATAAAGAAAAAGGCAGGGGTTTCTATCCATTCCATTTCCACTGGCTTTATAACTTTTGTTTTTGTTGTTTAGTAGTTGCTTTGTAGTTTTGTGGGTGTTCCGTCACATCTGACTCTGACTCCATTTGAAGTTTCCTTGGCAAAGGTACTGGAGTCATTTGCTATTTCCTTCTCCAGCTCATTTTACAGATGAGGAAACTGAGGAAAAACAGGCTCAAGTGACTTGTCCAGGGTAACACAATTAGGGAGGCTGGATTTGAACTCAGGTCCTCCTGGCTGGCACTCTAGCCACCTAGCAGCTCTATAGCCTTATTAATGCTCTCATTCATATCCTTTGCTGTTGACTAAGGTTGCTCTGATGTCTAGGTCATAAATGGCTCCATATCCTCCCCAGGGGAACGTCAGAATAATCAAACCCTTTTTGATTTGACCTGCATGGCACCAGACTCAGATGGCAGCACTTGGTCTTGGCAGGCTCCTATATCCACTCTCCTAGTGCCTCAGCAGGTCCCAGCCACTTGCTCCGTGCTCATTTGCTCGGCTCCGTCTCCGTGACTGATTAATGACTCACCTTTTCTGGTGTTTCTCCGCCTCCCTCATTCAGTGGTTTGCTTTATTTACATGATAGCGTTCTTGCAAAAAGTCATCTTTAGGAACATATTGAATTAAAAAGCAAACCCAGGAAAAGTTTAGCTTGAACCTGCCAATTATCCCTATGAGAAGCTTTAAGTACATTTAAAAAGCTTCAAAATAAAAAAGAATAAACAGTTTTTTCTTCTCATGGAAGAAAAGGCAGACATACAAGTTACAGTACACTGTATATAGGAAATCAACATTTTGGGTCAGGAAAAAGTCTTGTGGTAATTTGAAATTCTGTGCAAGGGCTTTTAATGTGAAAGCTGTGGATTTTTAAATATTGTGATGGCTTTTTTTTTTCTATAGAACTGGTTTTCTTTTCTTATCCTGTGTATTTTTTAGTGCACTTAAAACATGATTCTGAGAAGAGGGTCCTGATGCTTCACCGAAAAAGGTTAATGGATCATATCATCACTATTGTCAACATTTGAATATCAAATAATATGTGTAGAAAAAGCCTAGTTTTTAGACTACTGCTGGGCTTTGGGAGGGACGGAGTAATACAACTCCACCAGATGAATCCCTATGACAGACGTGGAGGGTGGACTCACTTGGGAGAATGTTGCCTGAGCTGGGTTCCATTGATGGATAGGCCCTATTGTGAACATCATATGGGAGATGCATCCCCAGCCACTGAATTTCCTTCTGCTGAAGACCATACAAGGGGGCAAGAGAAAGGGGAAGAGGTGTTCTTGGTGCCATCACGTTCTCATTCTTTTCTCTTCCCTTCATTGCACAGCCAAGGAACTTTCCCATAGAAACAATGTTAGATTTCCCCACAAAAACCCATTTACTGCATTACAAGAGCTAAAATGTTATCAGAAAGGTAGGAGAAGTAAGGTTAGAAAGAGGAAGAAAAAAAGTAGCATAGTGAAAAGGCACCTAGTGGAAGACTTAGTACCTCAGCTTAGTACCCATGTAACCTTGGGAAACTGACCACTGTCCAGCATCTCAGCTTCCTTATTATAATATCCTCATCTCTATCCTGGGAATGTTGTGAATATCAAATAATGTAGAAAAAGCTTTGTAACCACAAAGGAACATTTTGGATATGGGTGAGTGCCACTGGATAAAATTTGAGAGAGAAGATTTGGTAGGAATCACATGGACAGATTTAAAAAGGAAATACGAATTAATTTCAGTTACATCATGCGGTAAGCTAGTTTTCATGGATCAGCTGAGAAGCTAGTTACTATTATATAGAATCACTGAATACCAGAGGTATAAAGGTAATATGTTGGATGTTATTTCTGGATCTGCTTTCCTTCCCTCCACATACTCAAGGGAAAAGAGACATAGAGAAGGTCATTCTTCTTGAAGGCTGGAGGACAGAAATGAAATCAACCTGGCATGGGCATGGAGAACCTTCTCACTAAGAGCTTTTGATCTCTACAGGGGAGCATGGTGACTTGGAAACTTACTCACCCCCTGCTTCTGCAACATCTGGTCATTTCTGGCCTTTCTTTATTCTCATATGAGCAAAACATCCTTCATGTTATATGTGTGAATACATAGAATACGGTTTCCATGGGAAGTTATTGAATTTCAAGGGATTTTCAAATAGGCTTTTGAAACATATTTCATTTGAGGAACCACATGAGGAACCAACTGGGAAACCAACATTAAATAACCATTCTCAATTACTAGCTTTTTTAAAGGTTGTCTAGGGGTAGGGGTTTTATTGGATTTTTACTGGTACTGGGTTGTATTAGAGTCTGCCTTTTTGGGGGGGGGATGTGGAATGAAAGCCCAGAGATAGGATTTAATTTATATTTTCTGGCTAACTGTTAATTGGAGGGTTGATCCCATATTTAGAGCTGTTTTTAGAGAACACATATTAAAAAAAATCTCATTGTAGAAAAATAGGACAGGAATGGTTGCTTCTACCTCCATACTAGTATTAGGGTCAAGATCATCACATTCTGACTCCTCGGAACTGTTCGTCTCCTTGTTTGGCAGCATGAGGAGGGGGAAGAAAGAGAACAAAGTTAGAACACAGGCAATTTATCCCAGGCAGAGCAGGAGAACTCGAGAGAGCATGGGGAATGGAAAAACTGGCATAGGGAACAGAAAAAAAATGTCTTAAAAGAATAGCAAGTCGCCAAGGGCAGCAGCATGCTTTTGCCAAAGCAGAAGCCGCTATGGTTTTATGCAATGGTTTGTCTGGTCAGATCTAGCAATGGAAGCCACAGAATGGAACATGGTGCTATGGAGCTAGGACTGTTGTCTTCTCTTTGGAGGCTGGAGTTTCTAAACAAGAAGAATACTTTTGGTTCTTCAAGGATATAAGGCAGAGACTCGATCTGTTATTTCATTCATATAAGGAATCTCCCAGGTGAGAGATTACTCCCCTAGTAATGCAGGTTGGTACCTTCTCTGCAATTTGTGGTCTTGAATTTCCGAGGTTAATTGACTTGCCTAAGGTCACATAGCCTATATATGTCTGGAGTGAGACCAGTAAAATGCTTTCTGGTTGAACCTGCTTTGCTCAAGAGAAAAAAAATTAATACCAAAAAACCCAAACCTCAAAACCATATAGATCAACTATGACTTATAATAATGTAAATAGGAACATGTCTGCAATTTTCTCTTGGCTGATGGCAGATTTCTGCAGAAAGTCATAGGGCACACCTTGCAAAGTTGGACTGATAGAGTGCTATATGGGACCAGTGCCTGATGAAGCCTGTGATCTGTGATTCTAAAATGCTGGACAGAGCTTTGCATAGGACTATATTAGGGGTCTTCTCTGGACCTGCCTCTCCTTCTTCCACACACTCATGGAAAAGTGGATTCAGGCAAAGGGTATGTTACAAAGTTGAGGATTCCTGAACTCTGGAGGAAAGAAATAAAATGTAATTGAACCAACCTGGCATGGAGACCCTCTCACTCAAAACCTCAGTCTCCATAGGGAAGCTCGGTGGCTTAGAACCCTGTTCACTGACCCTGTAACCTCTGTTAACTTTTAACCTTGTTGTATTCTTATTGGTCAACTCCAGATGAATGCAATTTCTTACTTTTTCTATCAGGTCAAGCTATAGAAAACTTTGCTAAAAATATCAACATGGGACAAAGAGAAAAGGTTTTTTTTTTTAAAAGATACTTACTTGTATTGAAGATGCCAGGAGAAATTAAAGTTAAAAAAAAATAGATCTTGCATGCAAAATCCTCCTAACAAACTATTGCTCTCCCACTTGAAGGGAGAAAAACAAAAATAAAAATAAAAACAAAAACAAGCCTCCCCCAAACTTACTGGTGAGAATGCTGTGGGGTGGAAGAGGCAGGATGAGAGGTTGGGAGGGCACAGCTCCAAAATACCTTACTCACTTTAACTGAGACTTTGCTGCCCAGAATCTCCTTGGATTTACGAGGCCCTGTGGTTTCATTTTTACCCGTGTTCTCCATTTCCGCCCGCTTTCTCATGCGTAGAGTGTGCCATGAGCATGACTTCCTGTTGTACCAAAAAACGCACCAATCAAAAAGGCAGGTCAGAGTAGAAGTGAGGAGGTGTGAGGGGTCACCACCCTCCGAGGAGGCGAAGAGCTCTGGCCACTCCCAGGCTTCAATGCCGGCTACCCCGCCACGCCAAGTCTGCCTTTGGGTGGCAAGACTGGCCTTGGTCCCACTTGGAAGTGAGCTTTGTTACCTAGACTCAGAGAGTAAACTAACTCATAACTCTAGGGAGCAAGAAAGCGACCACTGGTCACTGGGTTCTACAAGGGAAGATCTATTAACAGTGGTTGCTTCAATTCCACCTAAGGAGCTGAGTTACCAGCTAGCTCATAGTCTGCAGGTGAAGAAAGGTGAGAGGAAAGAAAGCTTTTTGTCCTCTGCTATAGAATTCCACTTAAGATATAGTGCCATCTCCAGCAGAATGTAAGCTCCCTGAGGGGAGGTCCTATGTCGTTCTTTATATCTTCAGGACTTGGGACAGCGCTCAGCACATAATAAGTACTTAATAAATGCATGTCTTATTGGTTGAGATTGTGAAAACCCAAGAGATTGATCTGGAATTGGGGAGCAATTTATTAGAAATTCTACTTATGTTTAAACTTGTATTTCATTTCCATCATCCACATGATATGGACCATGGGAGCGATGATTTGGGTAAATAGAGCGGGAAATCCCTATGCGATTTTTCTTGGTATTCTAGACTAAAAGCTGGTTCTAGTCTCCATTCTTTGTACGACAAAGTCCAATTTGTTCGGATTTCCATATCTGGTATTTTCCTGCTGAGAAAAGATGTAATTTCTGCTATTAGGTAATTGTAAGTAGGGAGTAAGTGTGAGTGGGTGAGAAGTAGCCATTCTATCACTTCATTCCCATTTTGCCTCCCTTTTCTTCCAGTAATGGAGATAAAATTTTAGGTTGGCAGAGACCTGTCATTTAAGCTAATAAAGTTGATTAGAGTACTTAAAGGTCAAGTGTATTATAATATAGTCAGAGGAAGAGAATCTCAAAGTCAAATCACAAATATGGTTCACCATTTTGGACAGGCTGATCACCACTTCCAGTCTTGTTTGGGACAGGATCTCTTTTCTATTTGCATGTGGTAGCAGCATTGTAGCCAGTGTCATAGTCTGGACAAAACATTGCATAGAATTGGCAAGGGTGACTTTTCAAAAACAGACGCCTCCTCCCCAACCCACTCGTCCTCTCTACCAGAAAGAAAGGCAAGAGGGAAGAGTTTGAACAGAGGTTTGTGCTGAGTAGCTGAGAGGGAGAAGGGAGAAAAGAGAGAACCAGGGAAGAGCATGATTAAGGTTCAGCCATCCAGCCCAACACCAAGGTCTTCACTTGCATCGATGTTTTACCATTTGACCAGTCACAGAGCTTCTAATTCTGTCCCTTTCCAGTGTTTGCTTGTGGAGCAATAATCAAATCAATACTATTCTTACAACTAGGGAAAATATTACTATCTAATAACCTCTGGCTTCACTCATAACCCTCCCATGGCCATCCCACACATGTAATATTCCTTTACTGGAACATAAGTTTCTTGAGGACAGGCACAAATTGTCTCATTTTTGTATTTAGGTCCTCTGTGGCCAGCACAGTGTCTGGTCAATAGGAGGCATTTAGTATTTATTGATTGATAAGGCATAATAGCTCTCCCTGGAAAATGTCAAAAAGAAAGGAGTTAGGGAAGTTATTTTGGGGGTCTCTCTGTGTAGTGGGAAATGTGCTTGGTAAACTGATGAGCTATTACTATTAAATAGATTTTTAAAAATCTTTATAAACTCCCCATAAAATAGATCATTTGCCTTCGGAAAAGAGAGGGCTGCCTCAAGTGTATATCCAATCTGTCTTCTTTAGAATTAGTGGCAACCTAGCCATGGAATGGAAGAGTTCAGCTCTGTGTCTCCCTCCCTCCCTCCCTCCACATACTCATAAAAAAAATGAACTCAGAGAAGGTATATGTCACTAGTTAGATCTCACTCTACCATATAAGGGAGGCTTGGCTGTGACCTCTTCATTCCATTGAACTTAGCCCCGTTTACCTTGAAGCCTTGTTTTATCAGCAGTTTCTTAGCCTTGGTTGTCCCAGTGGAGAAAACTCTTAGGGAAACCTTGTGTAAGTGGGTGCATTTCTATTTCATGTATTTACTTCTGAAATGGGAAGGAAAGGTTGTAGGAATAGAGAATGTTTTCTATGCATGTTAAGACCATCTATGTTTTCTAGTTTAACTTGGTATAACATTCTATATGTTAAGAACCAAGCACAGGGAGGAAGATACCTATTAACTGGGGACACCCCAGGAGGCCAGAATTTGAGTTTTTCTAATCTAAATCGTTAGACATTATGGCTTATGAATTTCTATCTGTTGGAGATGAACAGACAGAAATTCTGGGGTAGCCACGGGCTAGATTACCAATATTGTAGATACTAAAACCAACTCTACATGTTTTGTGCTTAAGTCATACTGTTGGAAAGCCTGGGAAGCATTTTCCTTGTCACTAATACAAAAGACTGGATTTTAAGCCATTCATTTCTATTCCTTTCCTATCTTGAGAGCTGTTGACTAGGGCCCAGACCAACAGGTTCAGTTACTCTTTGTTCTTCCAGACTGTTCCTTTCTTTTCGGGGAATGGGGTATGGATGGAAGGTGAAATGACCTGAAGGTGAGTAGTGGGAGGTGGAAGAGATGCTCCATGTCCCAGACAGGCAGCTCCTAAATCAGAGAGCTGGCTCTTGAAAGGGATCACTCTACTGAGCAGATACTTTGGAGTTTGGAAAAGCTTCATTCCCAAACTTTGAGATTTTCTAGAGAAAATGAATGGAGGGGAAATGAAACCAAAAACAAACTGGGACCTTTTCAGACTATATCAACTGTATCCTTCAGGTCTGGATAGCCAATACCATTTTTATGTCAAACTAAGTCCTGGTGAACTGTAGGGTCTGGAATGATGTTAGGACTCCCCTTCCTTCCCCAACCTAGAGGAAGAGTGAGAGTAGGAAGCAACAATGAAGCCAGAGGCACTCGGTCCTTCCGGCTCTGCTAACCAACTTTAACAGAAAAGTCCCTTATCCCACTGCTGTGGGCAACTGCTTAAGGGCCAGAAGTGGCAGAATGCAAGCCAATGACACTTCAGGGTCTACTTTTAGCAGTTTCTTTATCTTATAAGATCATGCATTTGCCAGAAATAGGCTGGATGGAGCCCGGCAGGTAGCATTCTTCATCTTCTATGAAGGTGAAAACCAACAGGTAGGGAAGGACTAGGAAGACTACACTGCTCTTCAGTTATGAACACCCTTTTCTTTCATCCATTACATTTTTTATCCCCAGGACTAGCATGATATGAAGCACATAGTAGACACTTAACAAATAAATGTTGGTTGATTGAATTCAAGGCAATAAAAGACGACTAAGGCTTTGAACCAACTTTAAAATTCAAGAGACGGGGTCAGGGATGATGTATGCAACCTGCTCATTTCATTATCAAGGTAAAGGTAATCCAGGTTTCGGGACTCAGGGTAGGGAGAATGAAGGGTCAATTAGTTCTTTAACCTCATTAAAACATGCTCATGGTGAAAATTTATTTTACATATTTAAAATAGTACATTTAAAATTATTAGTTACATTACAGGTACAATGATGAACATTGCGACTATCCAATATATTGCACACCCTGGCTTCATCCATATGGGTTTCTTTTAAATAGTGCAAAATACTTTATACAGGAATGTACTCTGAAGGATCTCACAATTAAAAAAAAAGAAATATCTTACAAATTACCAGGAACATATATTAAAGTAACAGGGAAATAGGGTGAGGGCAGGAATGGGTTGAAAAAGTTACAAACTGTACAAAGAAATTCCCACTGATAACCCCACCGAAATCCCCTCCACCCCCTGCCCCCTTCTTCCCCTGGGGACAGCTGCAGGCCTTTGGCCTACAGCAGGAATGGGGTTTGTGCTAAGGTGGGGTGTTTTTTTAGGTATGTGTCATAATCAAAAAATATATATATATCTCAGTAACTTAATACAACATAAATAGAAGTCCAGTCCAGTGAGTCCTGTGATGGGGGGCTCAAACGGAGCAACAGAAAACATGCCTTTAGTCACCCAGGGTTTCATTAAGGTTCTTTTTCTTTCCTTTAAAAAAAAATGCAAGGAGGGGGGAGAACTGGAGGAATAAAAAAAACAAAAACAAAACAAAACAAAACAAACAAACAAACAAAAAAAACAAAGCCATGAACAAAAAGAAAAAGAAAAAAAACCAAAAACCGAACTATCCAGCATGGATGCCCCTGTGGTGTGTGGTTCCAGCATTCGGACTTAGTTCCAGTGGCACTGTCGAGCATGAGGAGCGGTAATTCCCTACTGAATGTGGGATTTTTTTTTCCCAATCCACATACTGCTCTCCCAGGAAAGCCAACGTGGCACTTACTTGATGCTCCCGTCGCTATTTTCTGCTGCAGCTGTGGCTTTGGTGAGGGGTGCCAGGATGGTGCCCGGGACCCAGCCCTCGGCTGCAGGGGAATGATCACTAGCAGGCTGGTAGACCAGGCACATGTTCTGCTGGTTGACGGCAAGGACCTGGACCACCTCGCCCTGGCTCACGCAGATCTCGTTCTCCTTCAGCGCGTAGTAATCTTTGATCACTGCCATGGAGGAGGTCCCATTGCACCCTCCCAGGTCATTCTGGTGGGGAGGAGGGGGGGGGAGACAAGGGAGACATCAAAGCAAACTCCAACAGAGCTTCCCCCTCCACATTAACCAGGTAAGTATACGGACAAAGTCAGACTGGGGAGAAGGGAGATCACTGGCAGGCTCATTCAAGCCCTGGGCAAGAAAGTCACCCTCACTCAGCCTCAGTTTCCTCATCTGTAAATGTAATACCAGCACCTACCTTACAGTCATTGTGAGGATCGGATTTATACACACACACACACATAAAATACATATTCATCCATTTACATGCATGTGTGTATATATAAGTATATTGTTCTGCAAAATGTTATGTTATTATTTTTGGCTGCTCCTCTGGAACAAAAACAACTTGTGTTTTAGCTAGAAATTATTGATAATACAATTTATTCATGTGTGGGCATTGTGCTTGGAGAGAACTTCTGCCTGAGAGGATATCACCCACTAATGGTCTAAAACATGCGATTTTTAACTTCCATTTTATAGACATCACGAAGCCAACTGCAGAATTTCACAGCATCAAAAACCAGGATGAGCTTCCAAAAAGGATAATGTCCAGAACAAGGGAAGATACAGCCCTGCTGTCTTCTACCCAAGCCGGAGCACGGTGCTCCATTCCAGGTGTCATATTTTTGAAAGCCCACAAAATATTCTTTAGTATATATGAGGATTTATTGAAGGAACTGGGAATGCTTAATCTGGAGAAGAAAAGACTTAGGGGCCTAGGAGAGTAGTTAAAAAAAAAAAAAATATATATATATATATATATATATATATATATATATATATATATATACATTCATATATATATATAAAATTATAATTTTATAATTATAATTTAGGAGAGTAGTTTTTTATATATATACATATATGTCTATATATACATATATATATATGTGTGTGTGTGTGTGTGTGTGTATATACTGCCTCAGCAATTGGGGTTAAGTGACTTGCCCTTGCCTAGGAAGTGTCTGAGGTCAAATTTGAACTCAGGTCCTCCTGACTTCATGGCTGGTACTCTATCCACTGCACCAACTAGCTGTCCAAGTTTTAAAATATTTGAAGGAATTTTTATATATGGAAGAAAGTTTTTTTTTAGATTTGCTTATATTTGCTTCCAGAAGGCAGATTTTGGAGCACTGTCAAAAAATGTACTTAATAAACATTTATAAGTTGAATGAACATCTTCAGGTGAGGGTGATTTGTTCTACTACGGCTAGAGGTATGCAATCAGAGGTTAAATAACTCATTGCTGAGAATATTAGGAAAGGGATTTCTACTGGGTATAGTTTAGGTAGGATTTCTTAAATTTTTTTTCCATTTGTGACTCCTTTTTTGGCTGAAAATTTTTACATAATCCCAGGTGTATGGGTATGTAAAATAGGTATACATATCAAATATTTTCTGATAATAAATCATAACTTTGCAACTTCCACATTCAGTTGCAAGACTCCATATGGGGTTGCAACTCACAGTTAAGAAACTGGGGCTTAGAGTAGTTGATTATGAATATCTTTCTAAGTCAGACATTTTAGGATTGTAAATGAATTTTTAAAATATATCAATATAAATTTTAAAAAGTTCTATAATGTTTCCATGCTGTTGGAATATTGGATATCCATGACATCATTTGATTTGAACTTCAGGAATTATTATGCCCATTTTTATCACTTCCATTATACAATAGCATAGAACAGCTTCATCTCCATTACACAATAGCATAGAACAGCATCACTTCATTATGCAATAGCACAGCTGGAGGTGGGTGAGTGGGACCTGCTGCTAAAGGGAAAAAAATGGCCTTTGCTCTTAAAAACCACAGCTGCCAAATCTCCTTGCAGGACAGAGTAACATTTGGTTTAGAGTATGAGATATGTAAGCGCAAGCAGATTATGACCCAATGATACAATTTTCAGGACACATATTCCTAGCTATGCCCCTTAGACACAAATACAGGAATAAGGAGTTGGGAAATAAGTTGATCAGAGAAGCAGCTAAGGTTTAAAGCATTACAGATGTTATATTCTATTGTTCTTTCCTTTAGGGGCCTACATAATAATTAGATAAGATGATTTCTATGCTCTTCTGCCAGTATGTGAAGGATAGATTCAATCTAGTACAATTTCCTGAGAGAGAGCATTGACTTGTCCAAACAGTAAACTAACTAGTAAGTGTCTGAGGCTGTATTAATCAGGAAGATTAGTATTCCTGACTCCAGGTCCAACATTCTATCCACCTTGCCTGCCTCACTTCCATTTTACAGAGGAAATCGAGAACAGGGAGGGAGAAGGAGGAAGGAGGGAAGGAGAGAGGGAGAAAGAGACAGAGAGAAAGACAGAGAAGGGAGGAAAAGAGGGAGGAAGAGGGAGGGAGGGAGGAGAAGAGAGGGAGAAGGAAAGAGGGAAACAGAGACAGACAGAGATGAACAGAGAGAAAGGGACAGAGAAAATGGAATAAATTACTCATAGTCACAAAGCTAGTCAATATGTGAGCCTGGATTTAAAACTCAGCTGCCCTGACTCCAAGCCTTTAGTTCTTTCCATCTCACATTTGTAATCTGTTAAGCAGTTGGGTCAATATTACCTACTAACTCATGGTGGGTGCCTCTTTGTTAATTCTTTAGCATATCATAACAAATTGTTCATATGAATTAAGCTAGCTCACATTATTGAAAAGGGAAATGAGGTAAAATGTTTATTCATTTTCAAGGAATAAGAAAGAATATACACTGATCTTTTCTAGAGGATTTGGGTACTGAGCAAAACTTGTCAATCATAATTGGTTAAGACAAAAATTGACCCAGAATGATATTTTAAAACTGATTTAGATACAAGGGACTCTAAATCTTTAGGGCAAGAAATCCTTTATGAGTTTCCATTCAAAGGATCACAAAATAACAGATCTGGAAATAGAATCCAGACCTTGGGAATCCCAGTCCAATAATCTTACTGTGTCACCACAATGGCCTTGGCTAGTAACTAGAGTGTTCAAACAGCTGTGTTTCTGGGTCTGGGCCTAGAGCAAATTTCCAACTATCTACACAGGGATGCTAGGAGTTTATAGATTATCTATGGTAAATGTTTAATTCCAGACTGGCTTTTTATTTTTCCACCACCCCACCAAGTACATTCCTTAACCACCTCTCCCTGCCATCAACCAAAATATGCTCAGGGAATGTGAACTCATTTTAATAACAACCTGAGTCAATCATCATTAGGAATGGTGATATTTTTTTAAAGCCACAGTGCATTCCAGGATCATAACTATTGCATTATCCATTTTTCTAGTATCCCTGCCTCCTTTAATATATATAAAAATAACAGGATATTAGAACTAGAAAAGGAACCATGGAGTTCTCTCTAGCGCCTTTGTGTCTCAGACTCCTTTCTTTTGATTGTTTTAAATTATACTGAAATACAATTATCATTAAAAATCAAATTCACAGACCCCAGATTAAGAAGATTTCATCTAGTCCAATCTCCCCATTTTACAGATGAGGAAGCTGAGAATTGGACCCTCTATCAAAGTGCTCCATGAAGTAATGGAGTATAATTACAAACTCACATACCTTGCTGGGCTCATACTTGTCCCCAGGCTGGTGGTAGTCAAACCCTGGACTGCCATTGGAGGTAGATATCTTCAGGGGTGGCAGTGACGGGTTACGGCTGGAGCCCTTCGGGGGCTTTTCAGCCCCCACAGAGACAGCAGAGTAGGGCCTGGGGCTGGTCTGGGGCACTCTGGGAGGCTGGGTCCTCATGACGGCTGTGCTCCGCTCTTTCCTCTGATACTCAATTGGTGATTGTAGCGCTGTAGGAGAAGAGTTGGTTACTGATTTTTAATCTTCATTGAATCAACTTTTGTCCCCTCCCCTTTGCAATATATGAGGTTCTGTTGTGTGCCAAGTATTCTAAGGATCTCATGAGATGAAGAACATGGGAAGGGCCTGCCCTCAGGAGGCTTACAGTCAATCAGGGGAGAGAAGATAATTGGAAGGGACAGGGGACATACCATGAGAGGATAGGTCTTTGCTTATCAGGGAGGTTAAGAGGATTTCTGCTCTGGTATGACCTCTGAGGCCTTTCCCCACCCTACATATATGGAATACATTTCCTTATGGTCTACCTTTTTTAAGGTGAGCATTTATTTTTTTTAAATAGTATTTTATTTTTCCAAATACATGTAAAGGTAGCTTTCAACATTCATTTTTGAAAACTTTGTGAACTAATTTTTTTTCCTCCCTCCCTTACTTCCCTTCCCCCCTCTTCAAAGACAGCAAGCAATCTGATATAGGTTAAATAATGTGCAGTTCTTCTAGACAGACTTCCCTATTTGTCTTGTGCAAGAAAAATCAGATTAAAAGGAAAAATAAAAACCATGAGAAAGAAAACAAACAAACAAAAAGGTGAAAATACTATGCTTTGATCCATATTCAGTCTTTGTAGTTTTCTTTCTGGATGTAAATGGCACTTTCCATCCCAAGTCTATTGGAATTGCCTTGAATCATGGTAAGTTTTATTGAATTAATTCTCTATCATAAATGTCATTGTTTTTATTCAAACTTAAAGATACTACAGGTAGGGGCAGCTAGGAGGCGCAGTGGATAGAGCACCAGTCCTGAAGTCAGGAGGACCCGAGTTCAAACCTGATCTCAGGCACTTAACACTTCCTAGCTGTGTGACCCTGGGCAAGTCACTTAACCCCAGTTGCCTCAGCAAAAAACCCCACCAAAAACAACAACAAAGATACAAGTTAAATTTTTAAAGATACACATGTGTATTTACATATGTATGTATACAATATACATACGTATAGGTATATGTATATATATATACACTTATGTGTTTATATGTATACACATTGTACTTTAAAAATTCAAATTTTGCACAGGTTTCTTTTTAATGAAATCCTTCCCCTCCAGTAACAATCAAGCTTATCTTCTTGGCTAAAAAAGCACCCCTACAATGGGACCCTGCTGTTCTAGCCCTTCGCTTTGCCAGGAATGGTCAGCAGTGGAATCTAAGGATTGGTGGCTAGAAGTATAGCCTTTTAGAATGTACATTTTTTTGGTCTCTCTTTTATATATACCAACCAAGTTTCTGGACAAAGAAATGGAAAATAAAATGGCCAGAAGTAAAAAGGACAAAAAAGTTACATATTTTCCCCTGATGCAGCACCAGCCAGTTGCAAATGACTGAGATTCCCAGGTCCCACCTCAGGGGAGGAAGGAAAGACAGCACCATGGAGAGGATGGGAAGAGGTGGTAGGGGATGCTGAACTAAAGACTTCTTGCATCTTCTTTTTCTTCTTGCATCAGAGGATGTAGGAGAAATAAATGGGAAAGTAGAGGTAGGAAGCAGGAAGGCTGTCCCAAGAGCTAGAAAAGCGCCTCTACCCCCATTCTGCCCTAATGGGCTGCTGGCACACCCATGATCCTAACTCTGCTATTATGATTCCTGGTTCAGGGGGTCAAAGGAGAAAAGGGATGAGCCAGCATGGAAGGCCATGCAACCAGGCAGCAGCCACCAGTTCTGAAGTCTGAGATGTGACTGGAAAAAAGCCATGTGAGTCAAATTCCATTACAGGAGCTCCCAAAGTCTGTCCAAATGGCTTTATTGTTATTGGAATGTCATTATCTCAAATGTCACTTGAAGTAAGTGGGTCACCAGCCCTCTGCTACTTGGAAACAGTTTGACATAAGAGATGTCTATACTTTTAAAAAATCCTTTATAGTAATTATAGCTATGATGGCAGGATTGTGACCATATGCTTATTCTATCCAAGGTTGCTGGAGGGATAACTTGGTTCTGTACCTTCTCCTAATATCCAAATAAAGAACATTACTTTGGACTTTTACTGTGTATTTCCTTGGATATATACCAGGGATGGGACTAATACTTGCAAATATGGAAAAACAAACAAAAAACATTCCAACTCCATCTCTTGACAGTGTGTGTATGAAACAAAGAAATATGTTTATGTACAGTTCAAAAATACCTCATTAATCTAGTGTAATTGAAGAGATGCTAGTCAGAATCATTAAAAAGTCTGAATTTTTTATATTAAAAAATTAGCTTTTCTTTTTAAACTTTAAAATCCATATAGTAGAAGAACCTATTGTCAGCAAGTTGACATGCGGCTAGGTCTGCTCTAAAGAATCAATAGGGATCATTTGTATTTGGGGGATTGGTGGTGCATTTGCAAATGGAAGCTGTTCAAATGTTTCTATAAGTTGAGTATGGTTGTTTGTTTTTCTTGGCACAAAGGGAGGTGCTCAGTCTGGAGTGGGGTAGTGAGGTAGGAAAATATGTTGTAAAAACAAGAAATATCAATAAAACATTTTTTAGAAGTTGAAACCTCTCTGTTTTTAAAGTATCTTCTGCAGTCTTTTAATACTAGTGGTTTTCTTAGTATATTTCAGCACAACCTGCCTCTGAATCATTAAGTCCTCAATTAGCATGTACTTTGATAAGGTTCTGTTAACTAATTTTAAAAAATCACATGCTTTTATAGAATAGAATTTCTAAAAGATCTATCTAATCATAAGATAAAATAATTAACATTTAAATTAGACCTACTATGTGCAGGCCATTGTGCTAAGCAGTTCATTTCATTTGATCCTCCTAACAACCCTAAAGCAGGTGCTATTATTAACCTCATTTTACAATTGAAGAAACTGAAGTAGACAGAGGTTAAGAGACTTATCCAGAATCATCTAATTATTTAGTATTTGAGGCTGGATTTAAATTCAGGCTTTGGGGCTTATTACCATATCCACTGCTCTACCAAGTGATAAATATTCTCATGAGCAGTCAATGTTAGTTTAGGACATATTCTGCATTTGTTCATGGAACAATAGCATTTCTAGACAATTCTGTCATTTTATAGGTGAATAAGGTGAAAAGCAAGCAAGTGATAGGAGTTTTCTGAAGCATTTTGTGTTAGCTTTGTTTATCTCTAGGGATCTCTGGATCCTCTGTTAATAAAAAGGCTGTTCTATAATGATGAAAAGTTCTCAACTCTCTCCTATTTAAGTCTGCTTGGAGAAAATACCAGCAACTTATGGGCCACATAATTATTTCTACTATAGGAAAAGGAAAAAAAAATTCAATCCCAAACTACATAAGTAAGAATTTTAAAAATCTGAATTCTAATTCTGGCATTGCTATGAAACAGTTGTGGGACTTTAGGTTAAGCTATTTTTCTGTTTGTTGAATAAAAGGGACTATCTTTCAGGTATCCAAAAATGTTCTGTCTGTATCAGAGACAGAGTAAAATAACTCAGGGGATTATTTTAGTTAATTAGAGCTAGAATGGGACCCAGAGATCATCTAGTTCTATCATTTGAGAGATGAGGACTTGAACTCAGAGACCAAAAGGAACTTTGACAAGGAAACACAGCTAAGTGTAACATAATTAAGGATAATATTCCCAGCATTTGCTTCAGGATATCTACTACAGCATATTTTCTTTGTTTTGTTTAGTGGAGAGAACTCTGAGGGTGTGGAGTGGGGAAGAGGGAAAAGAAAAGAGGGAAACAGGGAAAAAGAGAGAGAGAGAAAGAGAGGGGGGAAAGGGAGGGAGATGAGAAACAGAAACACAGAGAGAGAAGGAGATAGGGAGAGAGAGAGAGAGAGAGAGAGAGAGAGAGAGGGGGGGGGGGGAGGGAGAGAGGGAGAGAGAGAGGGGGGAGAGGGGAGAGGGGAGAGAGGGAGAGAGGGAGAGAGAGAGGGGGGAGAGGGGAGAGGGGAGAGGGGAGAGAGGAGAGAGGAGAGGGAGAGGGGAGAGGGGAGAGAGAGGGGGGAGAGGGGAGAGAGAGGGGGGAGAGGGGAGAGGGGAGAGGGGAGAGAGGAGAGAGGAGAGGGAGAGAGGGGAGAGGGAGAGGGGAGGGGAGAGAGGGGAGAGGGGAGAGGAGGGAGGGGAGAGAGGAGAGGAGGGAGGGGAGAGGGGAGAGGAGGGAGGGGAGAGGGGAGAGGAGGGAGGGGAGAGGGGAGAGGAGGGAGGGGAGAGGGGAGAGGGGGGAGGGGAGAGGGGAGAGGGGGGAGGGGAGAGGGGGGGAGGGGAGAGGGGGGAGAGAGAGAGAGAGAGAGAGAGAGAGAGAGAGAGAGAGAGAATGAGAGAGAGAGAGAATGAGAGAGAGAGAATGAGAGAGAGAGAGAGAGAGAGAGAGAGAGAGAGAGAGAGAGAGAGAGAGAGAGAGAGAGAGAGAAAGAAAGAGAGGGGAGAGGGAGAAAGATGAAGACAAAGAAACAGAGCCAGAGAGAATGACAGAGAAAAAGAGAGAATGAGACAGAGACAGAGAAAGAGAGAGAAAGAGAGAGAGGAGAAAATGGAACACTAGATTTGGAGATTAAAGATCTAAGTTCAAGTTTGCCTCTATCATTTATTCACTGTGTGGAATTAGACAAACTCAGAGTCTCTAGTGCCTCATTTACAAAAGGAGTAGTTGCATGTAAATCATGTAAAGGACAGTTGAGCACCTGTAAAGCTTGATTCAAATCACCATTTTCAAGCAGGCTCCTCCAGTCCAGAAAATTCCCAATCTCTTCTTCCTGCCTAAATTCTCATCTCCAATAGAAGAAGCAAGTGAATGGGCAGGTGGTGAGAGACCACTATACTGACCGTTCAAGCATCAGAAGAATCTTTCCTCAAAAATACCTAACTCTCTGCTGCTCAACCACCCCAGGTGATAAAAGTGTAGATAAACCCTAAAGGCTTACATTCCTTGAGGACACAAAGGCCAGGTCCAACATTAAATTTGTAACTCAAAAAATGGATAATGAAACATGCCTCATGAAAGAAGTGAGAGATACTATTGAAAAGTTTCTATGTCAAACATTCTGCTTAATTTTTTTGTTTGTTTTTTTGATCACAAGAAAGGTGTGGTAGTAAATGGAAAAAAACCCAGCTGTGATATAAATACTTGAAAAAAGCACTTTAGACCCCAGAATGTGCTATATGCTCTATAGGCAAGCCAATCTGGAAGAAGCTGGCATCTCTAGGTTCCCTCTGAAAATGGGCCTGCTAATAAAGCAGGAGGATACATACCATTTAAGAAATCTCGCTGTGTATCCAAGACTTGGTTGATGTCCTGAACCCAGGCTTGTTGGATGTCTGCATTGGCTGCCTGCAGAACAACCCTTTCTGACGTTTCCCGGCTCATAAGGGCAAACTTACAGGGATCGTTGTCCACGTTCTCCTCCAGGACAAGATAATTCATCTGGAACAGACCAAAGTCATCTTTTTTACATTAAATACATTTTTAAAAAGTTTTCTGGTGACACTTATTGTACTTCTCAAACTAGAAGTCACATTTTTTAGTTTTGAGAATAGAAGTTGTAAGATGAGGAGTCATAAACATGCTCTGAATCTTTATTGTGTAACTTTACTTAAAATAACCCAAGTGCTGATCTGATCCTGGGGTGTTCCAAATGCTGGTATTCACCTCAAATCTCTCTGCCTCATAAGTAACATTAATCTCTAACTATCCTGACTTTATAGCAGCTTTTTTTTTTTAATGATCACAAAGAATTGGAAAATGAGAAGGTACCCATCAATTGGGGAATGACTGAATAAACTGTAATATAAGAATATGATGAAAAGGTTTCGGAGAAACCAATATGAACTGATGCAAAATGAAGTGAGCAGAACCAGAAGAACAAGTTACATAATAACAACAATGTAAAGACAAACATCTTTGAAATACTCAGGCACTCTTTTCAATACAATGAACCAAACATAATTTCAGAGGAGTCATTTTGAATTATGCTACCCACTTTCAGACAGTATAGACTGAAGTATGTTGTTTTTTTTTTCTCTTTTGGTTACTAATGTGGCAATTTGTTTTGCTTCTCTCTGTGTCTCCATTTCTCTCACCCTCTATCTTTATATAATAGGTTATGTTTTTCCTGTTTTTTCCCCCAATGGGGAAAGAGAAGGTGAGAGCAACTGAAAATAAATTTTTAATGTCAGAACTGAAAATAAAATCAAATTGAAATAAAAATTCAATTCAACTTATTGCTTATAAAATATAACATCTGGCACTTATTCTGCATGAGACATATACACATTCAGAAACTGTCTATGGTAGGTGTTTTATATCTGCATACCTTCTAAACAGAATACATGATATCATCCAGCCAAATTTTTATCAAGAAAAGTTGGGAGAAAAAAATGCGCACACACACACACACACACACACACACACACACACACACACACACACACATAGATAAGTTCCAAATCTAGAAAAAGTTTAAATTATGGGGAAAAGGATTTTCAGAAATTATTAATAACTTTGCTATCACATATAACAGTGTGCCAAGACTTGTTCAGAAAGAATTGTACATTTGGTCCTTCAAGCAATGAATAAATATAGTTTCCATCTCATTACAACAAATCTCATGGATTGAGAACAGTGGGTGGGGGAAAGCAGTGGGGTATAATGGAAAAGACCACTGGACTGGATTCAATGGATGTGGGGAAAGGGGAAGGGATGGGCATTTATTAAGTGCCTTCTATGTGCCAGGCACTTTGCAAATATTCTATTTGATCTTCACAAGAATCCTGGGAGGTAGGTGCCATTATTATCCCCATTTTACCACTTAAGAAACTGAGGCAGACAGAGTTTAAATGAATAAGACCTGCCCAGTATCTCATAGCTAATAAGTGTTGGAGACCAGATTTGAAGTCAGGTTGTCTTGCCTCCAAAGTCAGTCAGTGATCTATCTACTATGCCATCTAGAATTCAAGCATTAGTGGTACTGTTTACTAGCAATGGGACTTTATGCAAATCATTTGCCCTCTTCAGGTTTCAATTTGCCCAGCTGTAAAATGAGATGGCCGGACTGACTGGACAGTCTGAAAGCCTTAGGCCAGTAAACTTAACTTAAATTCCTGGGAAAACTGTAGAACACACAATAGATAAAGTATCTCATACTATTCTTGTGAAAAAGACAGAAAGGGACTGGATAGATTCAGAACTGAGAGGATGGCTGGACCTGAAGTGTCATGTTAATAGTTCAATGTCAGCCTGGAAGACGTCTTCCTTGCTTGGCTGTAAGCTGACACTTTTATCAATGACATGGATAAAAGCATGTTCATCAGATTTATGACTGACTCTGAATTGGAGAGCTAGCTAACATACTGGAGGACAGAGGGAGGGTCCATGGGGTTCCTTCTCACCTTGATGCTTCTTTTGAACATGTAACCTGGTGTGAGAGAGCCCTTCCGCAGAAGCTCACTGAAGATGACAATCTGTTCAAAGAGGAACACCCTCCTCTCCTTGGTCCGAGATTGCATGCCTGCATCCTGCTCAATCACGTAGAAGGTATCCTGCTGAAGCAGCTTTCCCTGGGCTGTCAGGGTGCCCTGTGGGGTGGAGAGAGAGAAAACAAGGAAGAGATGAGAGGCCATAGACCTACCACCTCCTGCCTAACTGCAGACACACAGGAAGCAGCCACAATAGAAATCTGGTAGATCTCGTAAGAGCATCCACTATTGCTTATTCTGACATTTTCAATCCAACAATTCCACAAATATTAATTACCTATCATGAGTACCATGTGTGTCATGTCTTGGATCTTTCCCATACTTACAATATGGGTCCTTTCATGGAGCTTACAGTCTACTAGGAAGGTCTGACTTATACAAAAATACCCAATGATAAAGAATAAATCAGAAAGGTGCCAAGTGTTCTACAGAATTTTTATATTTGCAATGTGATTTCCTCCCAATCATCTTGTGAGGTAGGTAGGATAGATTTTTGCTTATGAGGCCAAATTTGTTCCAGAACTAGAAGGAACCTTGTAATTCCTGAGGAAGTGGCTTTTTCTAGCTCTATAAAATAATTCTTTGGCAGTTTGATTTATATGGCATTAAATAAGTAGACCAATTAGGTAAAATTGTCATTTTTTATTATATCAGCTCGGCCTATGCAAGAGCAATCAATATTTTCCCAATTTTTTAGCTCTGATTTTATTTTATTTTATTTTATTTATTTTGAGGCTGGGGTTAAGTGACTTGCCCAGGGTCACACAGCTAGGAAGTGCTAAGTGTCTGAGACCAGATTTGAACTTCTGTCCTCCTGAATTCAAGGCTGGTGCTCTATCCACTGTGCCACCTAGCTGCCCCAGCTCTGACTTTATTTGTGTGAAAAGTGCTTTGTAATTTTTCTGTCTTTGTCTTGGTAGGTAGACTCCCAAATATTTTATATTGTTTACAGTTATTTTAAATGGAATTTCTCATTTTGTCACTTGCTGCTGGGTTTTATTGGTAATACATAGAAGTAACAATCTCTTATTGGGGTTTATATTGTATCCTGTCACTTTGCTAAAGTTGTTGATTGTTTTATGTAATTTTTTAGTTGAGGAAGTTCCTTTTTAAAAAGGAAAGAAAACCCTCCAGTTGAAGAAAATTCCCTAAATAATGATTTCATGTAGTTGGTGCATAAACCTTTTTGCTCTGTGGGTCAGATACAAGCCCATGATACCATGTGACTACCTCCTTATTCTCCAAACCCATATATACTGCCTGACTCCTCCTTCCTCGGAATTCCTGAAAAACTCCTGTGCTACACTCCAACCTAAGCATCTTGCTGCCAAGGTCAGCACTCTAATAGGCTGATCTCCAGCCTAGAAGTGACTTAAGTCCATGGCCAGCTAGACAAAATGTTTAATAATTTATATTATTATTATGTAAGTTCCTGACCCAACATCAATAAAGACTCTAAGGAAATTAAGACAGGAGGATTATTAAGCCTAACTTCTCCCAGGCTCTGAACCCAATGATTTTGGGTTCAAAATTACAGAGGCAGCCTGGTACTTAAAGTCAAGAAGATTTGGGGTCAGATCTTATATCAGTTCTTACTAGTTGTATGATCTTAAAAAAGTCATTTATAATAATCTCCCAGACTTGGGTTCCTTATCTGTAAAAGGAAGAGTTGAACTTCGAGCTCTAAGTTTCCTTTAAGGTCTAGATGTGTGTTGTTTGTCCTTCATTCTGGAAGAAGACCATGACATCAGGGAGGACATGCCATGATATTCAAGTGAATTGGATTTAAGTGAAAGAGGGCTGTGCAAAGTCACCTGCCTCACTTTGCCCTCCAGAGCCATCTGGGTCCAAGGCCAGGTATGGACCAGAACTAACTGAGACAATGCAGAGCAGTTTCTCCAAAGCAGGATGAAAACAAGAACAGGATTTTAGTTGGAGTCCTAAAAGAGACCTTAAAAGTTTAATTTTCATTGGTCATTGTCCAGACTGAACAAGGAGAAACTCTTGCCTGCCCTCCTTTCCTTCTGCACTACTTTCCCTCCTCATGGAGGGTTTTTTTTTTTTTTTTTTTTTTAAGACAGATAAGGAAACAGAGACCTAGTCATGTGATTGATTGGCCAACGGTAGGTGGCTACATGGATCAAAGCCAGAGTTTAAATCTAGATCTCCTTGCCTTTAAATCCAACACGTCTCCCATGGCACCTTGCTGCCTTCTGTGCCACCTGATTTTAAAAATAAATTTGAAGAGTCTTAGCTGTAGCCTTGCATCGTAGAAGTGTGTACACACACACCTAGGTGCCTACACACCCACCCACATTAATTCCCATGATATCTAACAAGAATTAAATTGTATAAACTAAAAAGTCACTCATCCTGCTTCATCTCTTCCCAGGGGTCTATTTTCTTCAAAGAACCATAATAATTTGTGTTGGAATACTGGGACTATGAGCAAAGGGGGCGGTGGATATTTCTTCTTAAGATTGTTCAAAATATCTCACATTTAGAAAAGCTGAATGATCGAGGAAGGGAACTAGTGTGGGAGGAAAGAAGGGGAGAGGAAAGAAAGAAGAATTTTGCCTTGTTCATTCTGGATAATGACCAATGAAAACTAAACCTGAACCCATCAATCTGAGAGCATTTCTTTCTGATGACATTGCTTTTATCTTGGTTCTAGTTCCACTATGGAGGAGAATATAACCCTAGCTCCAAATAAACATAAAATAACCTCATTTCTATATTACTTTATGGTTTATCAATAGCTTTATACCCTGGAGCCCTTGGTGGTAAAGTGAGTAAGTAAAACAAAGTGGGGTTCATAGTCAAAGGACTTATCCTATAAAACAAGGACTTATTTGGAAAATTAAAATTAAATTAATTAAAAGAAAAGAAACACTGGGAAAAATACTTGAAGCATGTATGTGAGATAAAGAACTGATATTCTAAAAATATAAGGATGAATATAATTTTTAGGGATGGTGGTGTTCAGGCCTATAATTTCATTAATATGGAAAATTTCCAGATACTGAAATTCCCATCTTCCATCACTAATGAACAAGTGGAGCTCTGTAACTTAGCCTTAGGAAGTTGCTTTGGTTACTGAAAGATTAAATAACTTCTGGTCACTGGGCTAATAAGTGTCTGAGACTTGGGGGACTTGAATCCTGGTTTTTGTCATTCCAAGGCTGGTCATCTCTCTCTTATGTCAAGCTGCCCCTCAGTGTTTACTTGCAAGACTCATAACACATATTACCTGGTAGAATGAGAGTCAAAGTACATGCATAGATGATTTTATAAAGTAGAAAATGTAAACTATCATCTAGCTTGGTGTAGTTTTTGGAGCTCTAAACTCAGAAGCAAGAAAGCTAGAACTGATGCTTCTACTTCAAATGCTTCTACTACCCTGGGAAGCAAATCATTTACCAATTGTGTGACTCAGTTTCTTCATCTGTAAAATGAAGGGAATTGATGCTGTAAAATTCTTTTTCTCTCTAAATCTAGGATCTTATAGGCTAAGTGAAAGGATAATAATACAAACAATGATAAGCTAGCATATATGGTTCTTTAAAGTCTGCAAAGGGCTTACAATTATTATCTCCTTTTATTTTCCTATCATCCTGAGAGGCAAGGTACTATTATTATTTACATTTTATAGATGAGGAAACTGCAGCAGACAGAAACAAAGTGACAACTCAGGATCACCTGGTGTCTGAAACCAGATTTGAACTTAGAAAGATGAAATTTTCCTGACTCCAGGCCTGGAGTTCTATCCATTGTGGCATCTAGCTATCCCTGTGTAGGACACTATACTTAATAAATGCTTATCAACTGTTTGTACTCACAAGAGTTTAATTAACTATTAATGATTCTAGTTTTTAAGTAGGAAAAAGTTACTGACTTGAATTTTAAAAATTCTTCATAGTTACTAAGTCACAAATTTTGGGGGCTTATAGGAAAATACCCTGCTGTATCACCAACATGCATGTGTGTGTGTGTGTGTGTCTGTGTGTGTGTGTGTGTGCGTGCACACATGCATGTGAATACATACTGCCTGTAGCACAGAAATCAACACTTCAATGTTGTGGTTGGATTACTTGTGTAAGATCAGTCTAATCATTATACATGAATATTACTTGAACTTTGATCAAATCTCTACTCCAATAACTTATTGTGGTATGAAAATGAGCCTAGATATTTAATCAGAGGCAGACCCAGCTGAAAAAACTTGGAATATCTGTTCACTGTCAGGCTCTCTGTCTGTCACTTAATAATCAACTTAGGTAAGTTCATAGGTGATCACTGCTCCAATGTTTCCCATCAGCTACTGTGGCCAAAATAGTCACTCCCTTGGGGAAGACCATTTATCAAGCTGGAGAGGAATGGGAATGTGCATCAGTTTTGGGTGTACCCCTACCAATGGACTTAGTTACCCTAAAAAGTAAAAAAGGACTATGTGTGCTTATTCTTTTAGACGTCACCTCTATAATCAGCTAAAAGTCCAACTCTGTTCTCTCTGCGTTATTGCATTTGTCAGTTTAGCACAGAAAATAGCATAGAGAGGACATTTCTTTGATACCCTATCTTCCTATATTCATATTGGTTTGTTTGTTTGTTTGTTTTTTGAGACACCTTTTAAAAGTCTGGCAATTCTTGTCTTTGTGACCCCTTAAAGACTCAGACCATAGTTTGGAAAACTTTCCTAGAATTCAGAAAGAGGGAAATGAAAGGCTTTTTTTGGGTACCAAGAGAATAAAACTCCAAGAAGTGGTGAGAGGAATAAGAGATGGACAGAAAAGAACCTCTTGAAGTCTTAACTGAAGCTACTTCACAGAAAGGAGGCATGTTTAGAATGAAATGGCTTCAACCTGGGAGGTCTCTGCTACCTAGCTGCAATTCCTCACAAAATAAAGAAGACTGAGAAGTCCCTTACCTCAAAGCCCTGCAAGCGTCCCAGGTTCATCATGTCATTGCAGCGTTTTGGAACAAGGCACATTAACTCTACTGCTTTCTGGAAGAGAGAAGCAGGAAGGCAATGTCAGCTCAGGAAGGGAAGACAACTTCTGGTATTGCCTCCCTCACCTAGATATGAGTCTTCTGATAACATTTTCCCCCTATTCTGTTATATTATGGAAACACTTGGTTTATTTCTTAAGTTTAGAATAAAATAAATAAAAATTTAAAAGACAAACAAAAATCTTGAAAGAGATGTAGAGAATCCTTTCATTTAAGTCCGGATAGACATCCCACAGCACTTAAGGGAACAGCTGGGGGCCATTTGAAGGGTCCCATTTCCTGTGACTCTCTTATTTCATTCCTCTAACTCTCCAGTCCTTCTTCCTCCCCACATTCATTATTCAGCCTGGCTGGTGATCCTTGGGGCTACAAAGAAGTTAGAAACCTTTAGCTAAATTGGATCCACTTGATATCACTGTGTTCAAGTGTTTGCTAAGAATGTAATCTCACGTCTTCAGAAGGCACATCTTCTCATTTCTATAAATAGGAAAAGCTAAAGAGAAATAGAGTGTGGAACTGAAGACACATGCCAGGATGACCCTTGTCCACCTGGACTCACAACTCCCTTGACAAACTTTCTGCCTGTAGTCTCTGTTTTTAAAGGCCTTCAGCAACAGGGAAATCACAAGCACTTGAGGCAATCCATTCTACTCTTGGACAGCTTTAACCATTAGCCATTTTTTTCTTTGTTCAGAACTGCAATCTATCTTCTGTACAACTTCTATCCATCGATCCTAACTTTACCCTCTGGTACGGAGCAGAACATGCTTAATCCTTCTTCCACATGACAGCCCCACTCATTACTGTTTGCCTTAGAGAGGACAATACAGAGACAGCTCCTAAAACACTTCCACATTCCTAAGATAAGTATCACCCTAGCCTCTGAAAATGGATGCCAAGGAGGCCCATATGTCCTTATTATAAACATCTGGAACCACTGAGAGAAAATCCTGGGCAGGACCTGTCACTGGAGTGCTTCACATGGTCATTTTTTTTTTTCTTCTAAAACACATCAACTTACATCAATAGTCATTAGTCAAGAATTAATCAGCTATCAATGGTCAATAGTTAATAAACATATGGTGGTGTCCATACTCGTCCTACACGAATTAATCAGTTGCCGTTTAAAGGTCTCTTACTTCTCTGGATTGGGAGGTAGAGTTTGGACTGAGGCCATTGGCTTTCATGGGAAAATCTTGCTTAATTTTGTCCTCATTAACAGTTAACCACCTAACCCAGTTGTGCAGGAAACTCACCTCAATATCTGCACACTCTAGACCAGCCTTCTCACTGTACCTTAGGAAGTCCTAAAGAGAGTGCGGAGAGAGCAGAGAATAGGAGAAAGAAAGAGGGACATCAGTTAGTGAAAGACCTAGGACCTCTAGAACTGGCAAATCCCCCCAGAGGTCTGCCTTCCAGGCAAAGGTGTAAGTGCTTCCATGCAGCTCAGAAGTGAACCCAGCCATGGAAAAGACTAATCTAAAGACAACTCTAGAAAATTCAGCGCTGTGGGGAAGGCCTGGGAGTGGGGTGTAAATGTGGGAGAGTGGGTCTCAGTCTATATAAGGTATACCTGTGTATGGGGTAAGCACACATATATATCTCATCAGTAATTGTAACAAACCAGAAGTAACATACATATTTAACAATTGAGAAAGACTAAGAAAAAACTGGACTCTCCATAAGTTATATTCTATACTAAGTTAAAAATGACAGATATGGTATAAAGGAAGATTTTATCTGCCTCCAGGTAAAGAAATGAGAATTAGAAGTAGGTATAGCATTATTCTACACACATGTGTATATGTATGCACACACGTACGTGTATGTGCACACAAATGTAAATGTGTGTTTAATGGTAATCATCTCTAGGGCAGGGTACAGAGGAAGGGAAAAAGTATATTAAAATGCACAGAAGAGAATAAAAATATTTAAAAGGAAGCATAGAAAGCAGGGTAGCTCTGAAAACAATATATAGTTTTTCAGAAAACTAAACAATGTGAAATATAAACTCATGGTTCTATAGTGAATTTTCATTTTACATTGAGCTCTCATGGAAATGTTCCTTTTTTGTCTTTACACATTTAAGTTCAAACTTAATTTGTTAATTAATAATAAATAAATAAAATAATAATAAAATAATAAAAATGGAAATAAAATATAATAAAAATGGAAAGTAGAACTTTGAAAAAATAATGAAATAATGTGGCGTGGAGGAAAAAAAGACCCAGAAGGAGAATGTGTGCGTATGTAGAAATAGACTATATAAAGATATATCATTATACACACACACACACACACACACACACACACACACACACACAAATATTAACTTGACCTTTACAGAGATACAATGGGCAAATAGAAAAAGAATGACTAATAATTGCTACAAATGTGTAGAAAATACATGTAGAGATAAATTTTAAATGTTTACAGTCATATAAATATAGTTTAATATAGCTAAATTTTTGTTTTACAGTTTAAATTTTACAATTAAATTTTTGTTTTTTAAAATTAAAAGAAAAATAAATTATTTCTTTAAATCACCACCTTAACCATGATAGGCAATTATATCGTCTGCTCTCAGAGAATGTAAATACAGCAATTGATGTTCAGTCATGTGTAACTGGATGCCATTATTAACAATATATTTTATATATATATATGAATTTATATCTATATATTTATTATTCATATATAAATTTGTTAAAAATATATAAATTTAACACATTTTACATGTTAAATATAATATATAAAACATAACATTATATATAATAACACACTATATTGCCATATATATACATGCACACATATGAATACATATGTACATCATGGCCTATTGGCCTGGGAATGCACCTTGAAACCAAAAAGACATGGATTCAAATCTTGCTTAGACTTAGCCTCTCTGTGTTCTATGAAGTCCTTGCAGACTATAAGTTGCAGAGAAAGTCTGCATTGGAGTCCCAAATCCCAGTGAAATCACAGGCACAGTCCATAACCTCTCTCTCCTCTCCCCGCACCCCTCCCCTCAAGGATGTGACCTACATGGAAGCAGATCCCGCAGTCCAGATCACCTAGGATCTCTACTCATTCTACCTGGCTGACCTTGAGAGAACACTCTCTGCCCCACATGAGTCCTGAGACTCTCCTTATTCCACTCACCTTGAGCAACAACTGGTACTTGGTTATTCTCTGAATGGGCTTGATGAGGAAGTCACTAAGTGTCAGCCTCTGGTTGATTTCCTGTTTTACTTCCTGAAAAATAATTATAATTCCATTAAAATAATTATAATTCCATTAGATTCCATTAGAAAAAGAATCATCACTGAGGAGCTCTTTTCTGGGGACAGAATAACTAAGGCTGCCGGCCCTCAGAGATGCTCCAAGGCTTTTGTTTCAATTCATAAACATTCACTAAAGAATGGCCTCCCTTCCCCATGTGCCGCATAGTTATTGGATGGGTGCTGGGCCCTCCTAACAGACCTTCTTGCTCTTCCTTATGCAGTGTTCCTTCCTCAGTGCCCATCCCCTGTGTCATCCAGCCGCCTCTACTGAAGGATGCTGATGGAACTATCCTAAAGCTGAATGCCTTTGTATACGTTACCCCCCACACCCAGGATGCTTGTCTTATTCAGTGATTCCCCACTGAAAGAACAGCCCTAGGGCCAACCCTCATTATGTCAGTTACTCTATCTATGTATGTGTGCATATACATGCAATACAGGTAACACATGTGCATACAGGTTGTTGTATGTGCACACATGCATATACACATACACATGTGTGTATGCTGGTGTGTGTGTGTGTGTGTGTGTGTGTGTGTGTGTGTGTGTGTGTGTGTGTGATGCACTTTGCTGCTGCAGGAATTCATGAGGAGAAGAGAAGGAAGTCCCTGGAGATTTATGAGGAAAGACAAGATCATATTGGGCAATATTTGTCAGCTTCATAAGTGGCAAAAAGGGCAAGAGCAATACAGCATACTCATAAACATATGTACAAATGCACACACGTGAGCACCCATACAGGCACATGAACGATGCATGTAACATTATATATGTGAATCTAGGTATACAGTGAAATCCATATTAATATATGCACGCCCTTATGCATGCAAGTACAATAAAGAGACATGCATGTATGCACACACCTATATCTGTATACACACATGTATGTGCACATGTAAACAAGATGGCTGAGCATACCTGTGTGGATACATGTATATGTATTATACATAGATGTATATGCAATATACACAAGCATTCATACATCTACTTGTGACTATACCTATTTTTATATGCACAGTGAATAGACTAGAAGCTCTCAGAGGCAGGTTGTTTCATTTTTGCCAGTGACTACTATAGAGAAGGCAGGTAACAAACGCTCCCTCTTCTTCCTGCATTCTTTGCTCCGCTTTCACTGTGAGTTTCTTCTCTCCCTTCCATACAATTTAACTCTGACAACCCAAGAAGGACACAGCTTTCTCTCCCCATGGTTCACAGGCAGACAAGGCTTTTGCCTCTAAAGTAAGGCCTTTGCCAGTCACTCAGTTGTAACGAGCTGTCGTCTCCAGAAGCTGCTGGATCGCTCTCTGGGAAGAGATCTGCTGTGTCTTCTACTCAAATCTCTCCGACAGATTCTTCTTCCTGTAATGAACCGTTGTCTCCAGGCAGTTGCTGTTAACTCTTGTCCAAAGAAGTGACTTCCCTTCCTGCAGAGAGCTCCGTCAAGCCTGATGCAATTCAGAGAGTCTTCTTCTTTCTCTGAGAGTCCTCTCTTTTATTCTCCCAGAGAATGGGCGTGGGATAATGCAAGGGCTTCTGGGAAGAACCACCCCAGCCAATGAGCTTGCCCCCTCTATCAAGTCAACCTGAGTTCTCACCTTGTAACTGTCCAGACAACCTCAGTTCTCACTTAGTAATCCTAACATCTCCCCCTTTCTTTTGATTTAGAACATAGGACAGTCATGACCTTGAAACATAAATCCATCAATATGGGAAGTATTACAGATAATTACATAAATTACATAAGCACATAGTAACATAGTAACATAACACATGCTAGAAGTATATAACATAATCATAAATTGAAAATTTATAAATGTCCATAAGTCCATTGTCCATTAGTCTCATCTTGTGTGAGGAAGTCCAATGATTCCTGCTGGTTTTAAAGTTCTTTAACAGTCTTTTTATTAGCCATGCTCTTTCGGTGTAAGATGTTTCTTAGATCTTCTCCTTTATTTTGAGGTCTTTCTCTTTTTCTATCTCTCTCCAGGTGCTTGTTGCCACCCATCTATTTCCTTCTTCATCTGTTTTCTTCTGTCTGTTAAAATACAAGCAAACCCTCTCTCCCAGGCAGTTAACCTACCTAATTTTCTTCTATTTACCACTTTCTATCTCTCTTCTCATCATCTGGCAATTACATTGGAATTGTTTGCACTGGACACAGCCCTGTTGGTTTAAAAGGTCTGTATTCTCCCCAAGTGTAATCCATTCTTGCAATCTGATTGCCTTTTGGCTCACTGATTGGGTAATCCCTTTCTGCCATGTGATTGCTTTTCTGCTGGTTGATTAAATCAGAGTCCTGGCCTTCTAAAGGTTCTTTGGGTGTAACATCAGCTGCCATCATGCCCCAAGTCTTTTTTGCCTGGGGCCCTGGACCTGGGCCCCTCATCCCATTTCCCTGAATTATTCTACACTCTGATGCCCAATGGAGTCCTCTGTTGCATTTTGGACATGGGGTTTTAGGTCTTCTCTCACCCTGTCTTCTCTCTGTATCTCCATACCTACACTGAGCTCTTAGATGTCCAATTTTTCCACATTGAAAACATCGTCGAGTTTCTCTAGAAGGCCCTTGCCATGAGGGACCCTGTCTTTCCGCATTCATCATTGTCCGGGTGTAAAAAGCATTTGTTCCCACTGTAGCACAGCGTCTTATGATCTCCTCTAAAGGAGCATCTTTGTCTAATCCCCATATAATTCTTTTGCAAATCTCATTGGCATTTTCCTTAGCCAGATGTCTGGTCATTATTTCTGTAGCTGAATTTTCTCCAATAGTTCTTTTGACAGCAGTTTGTAAACGTCCCACAAAATCTGCAAAAGGTTCATTGGGACCTTGCTGTATTTTAGTGAAAGCCTCTCCACGATCTTTCTGTCCAGGAAGGACACCCCAAGCTTTTATTGCAGCCTTAGCAATTTGCTCATATATTGTCATGGTATAATTAATCTGTTCCGAATTCTCTCCATACCGACCTTCACCAGCCAAGTGCTCAAAAGTGAATTGTGTGTTAACTCCTATTTCCAAATTGCATCTGACTTGAATTTTACATAATTCATGAAATTCCGCAAGCCATAATAAATTTTCTCCAGGTTCCAGGCATATCCTTGCTATGGATTTCCAATCATTCGGGGTTAGGACTTCATAAGACAAACCATCTAGTAACATTTTGACATAAGCTGATGTAGTCCCATAAAGGGTACAACCTTTTTTCAAATCCTTAATTTTATTCAAATCTAAAGGTGCATATCTTCTCATTTTATGACCTACAGAATCAATATTTTCAATCACAGGATATGCATGTATAAAATCACTTATATCCTGTCCTTCTCTCTTAGCTTTAACCAATGCTTTTTCTAATCTTGTCATAGGCTTAGGCTGCTTCACAGGCAATTCTGTTTGTGTTTCTGCCTCTTCCTCTCCTCCTTCTTGCTCCACCCATGAAGGGTTAATTGAGGGAGGAGATGGGAGGTGCTCCTGTTGCTCAGAATTGTACTTAACTTCATTGTTATCTGATTCATCCTTTTCACCTAGTTTAGTTGACACTTCCCCATTTTGCTCCTTCATCTCTTCCTTTAGAATAACATTGTTTAAAGCCAATTGGATTACATTGTATATATGAATTGTATCTTTGGAAATTGAGTTTGGCCTGGAATTGTAGTGTTCACCTAATTGCTTTCCTACTAATTCCCATTCATCTGGATCCAATTCTTCTTCCAGAGAAAAAGAAGGACATATAACCTTCACAGTTCTTAAAAGTTCAGTAATCTCCTCTAAAATTATAATCAATCCTTGGCTTTTCATAACCTTGATGATGCTCTCTAAACATTTTCCTTGAACAGAAGGTGTTTGCCCCATTTCACTATAAGAGATTCCTGGTTTAGCCCTTAACAAGTTAAGTTCCTTATTTATCTATTAGCACGCTCACTTAATCTTTAACAAAGTTTCCTCGTTACTCACGGTTCTGGGTCAGAGAGACTGAGATCTAGATCGGAAGCTTTTCCACTGGAATCAGGACTGTGTCTGTCCCTGTTCGGGCGCCAAATTGCAAAGGTCTGGTCTAGCTCCTCTTGTCAGGATAAGCAAAAGTCCTTGCCCCACTTGTGGACGCCAATTGTAACGAGCTGTCGTCTCCAGAAGCTGCTGGATCGCTCTCTGGGAAGAGATCTGCTGTGTCTTCTACTCAAATCTCTCCGACAGATTCTTCTTCCTGTAATGAACCGTTGTCTCCAGGCAGTTGCTGTTAACTCTTGTCCAAAGAAGTGACTTCCCTTCCTGCAGAGAGCTCCGTCAAGCCTGATGCAATTCAGAGAGTCTTCTTCTTTCTCTGAGAGTCCTCTCTTTTATTCTCCCAGAGAATGGGCGTGGGATAATGCAAGGGCTTCTGGGAAGAACCACCCCAGCCAATGAGCTTGCCCCCTCTATCAAGTCAACCTGAGTTCTCACCTTGTAACTGTCCAGACAACCTCAGTTCTCACTTAGTAATCCTAACACTCAGTGAGTCTTATACTATGGAGAATGAAGCTGGAAGGACGGCTCGGGTCTTCTAGGGTGCAGAGGACAGCTCCTTCTATGAGATCAATGTCTCCCTTAGGAGTCCCTGATGCTCTGGGATCACCACATTTTAACAGAGTAACATGAAGAAGCATGAGAAAAGAACAAAAGCAGCCAGGAGTCTCTGTGGCCAGGACAGAGGAGAAGGGAACTCCCAAGAGTCAAAGAGATGCTAAAGAGTACTGGGGCAAAAGTCACCTGGTCTGCATTACAGGAAGAATCACCAGAGCCTCTATAAAAGCTAGGCCAGTTTCAGAATTATCTCCTCCTACTTCTTGAAGGGGGGGGGGGGGGGCTATGTGTGCAAAATGGTGGGTACACTGTCAGATGGACTCATTCTGTTAGTTCATTTTGCTTAACTCTGTTTCTTTGTTAAAAGGGAAAACTCACTTATACACATACACACACACACACACACACACACACACACACTCTCTCTCTCTCACTCACACTCTCTCCCCCCCCCCCAGCTCTGTTTCCCTTTTTCCCTCCCTCCCTCCCTCTTTCTCTGTCTGTCTGATTGTCTCTCCTCTCCTTGTGTGTGTGTGTGTGTGTGTGTGTGTGTGTGTGTGTGTGTGTATGTTAAGAAGCAGGGCTCTCACTTTCCTAATCTATCAAATAAAAATGCAGCTCATATACACAATCGTGGGGGATTGCACACTGATGGATGACAATGAATGGGGATGATCCACAGGCATCCCCATAAACAGGAATCAGAAATCCCCTTGGCCGAAGACTTCTACCACCAAGCCCATCTGGCAGCTTACTTCAAAGTAGGCGTCATATTCGGCGACTATGTACTCTGACCGGGGTTTATTCTGACAATACCACACGTAGATGTGCAATTTCCGCTCCTGAAAAAGGCAGAAGGAATGACCATTGTGATTATCCAGACACTACTCTAGCCTTTCTGTGGGGGGAGGCAGGAACCTTCGGGGAGCTTACAGATAAGTTATCCCTTTAATTTAATTTTTTTTTTCATTTTTAAAGCTTTTTATTTCAAAACATATGCATGGATAATTTTTCAACATTGACCCTTTCATAGCCTTGTGCTTCAGATCTTCTCCTTCCCCTCCCCCTTCCCCTAGATGGCAAGCAATCATTGGATTACAACATATGTTATACATGTTAAAATATATATTAAATCCAATATGTGTAAACATATTTATACAATACTCCTGCTGCACAAAAAAAAAAAAAAATCAGACCAAAAAGCAAAGTAAATGAGTAAGAAAACAAAATGCAAGCAAACAACAACAGAAAGAATGAGAATGTTATGTTGTGATCCATATTCAGTCTCTGGGCGTAAATAGCTCTCTTCATCACAAGATCATTGGATAAGTAATCCCTTTTAACTAAACAAAAAAACTAAATGAGGAGAGTAAATCCATGAGACTTTGGGCAAATCACTTAACTTCTTTAGATCTCATTTCCTCTTCAATGAATAGGTCAGATGAGATGACTTCTTGTTCTAATATAAGACTGTTAGTCTAAATCATTCTCTAAAATGACATCGTGGAAAAACTCAGGGGAGAAGAGAAAAAGAGAAAGGGTGCCAGGGACACTCACATGCTTAATAAAAAGTTGTGCCAGCCGATCTTGTTCCTGAATACATTTCTCCAGTTCAGCCAGGAAAAAACTAAAAGGAAGAAGAGGAGAAAAATTCAGACCATTATTCAGAACTATTTATTTCTTTAACAAAAACATTACTCCCAGTAATCTCCTTGAGCCCCACATTACCTCACCCAGACTGGATGTAATGGCCATCCTTGTCTAAATAAACCACAAGGACTGACACATTTTGTGTGTGTGTGTGTGTGTGTGTGTGTGTGTGTGACATCATGGATCACTTACTCTTTATGCCAGTCATAAATCTGATGAATATTGCCAAACACGATCTTGTCTTTCCCTCGCATATCTTCAGGAACTCCTTTTTCTTCTATTCTCTTCATGAATCCCTGCAGCGCCAAAGTCAACAGATTATTTTCTCAGAGAGGGCTGCAAACCGGCCTATCTGGATCATGTCCATGGCCACATCACAGTCCCTGCTCAAGCTCAGACCTGTCTAGGCGGTCCCCACCTCCGCTTGACTTGGAGATGGTTCTACAAAGTTTACTCAGATGGTACATGAGAAAGATTGCTTCAAGAAGGGCTTTTCTCTACAAATCTCTTCCACTCTGCCCGCTTCAAGGTCAGAAGGCAAAGGCAGAGTGTTTGGTCTCCCCCATTTCTATCCAATTCCATAAACATTGATTAAGTACCCATATTGTAATAAATAAATACAAAAAAACCTACTCCCTATGCTTGAGAAGCTTATAATTTTAAAGTAAATTAAAATAATACTAGAAAAATTTTATTTTTAAATTAAAAAATAAATTTAAATAATACTTGAGAAGTTTTAATTTTCATAAATAAATGGCACATCTATTAAGTACCTACAGTATACCAGGCAGGCACTGCCTAAGTACTTTAAAATCATTATCTCATCTGATCCTGACAACAATCCTGAAAGATTTTTACAGGTCAGGAAAACTGAGACAACTTAGTTTCATTCACACAATAAGTGTTTGAGGCTGGATTTGAACTCAGGTTTTCCTAACTCCAGGCCTATTCCTTCTATTCACTACACCATTTTTTTATTTATTTTTTTTTTTTTTGCATTTTTATGTTTTTCTCTTTCTTTTAGGTCATAACTCAAGTCAGATTACTACTTTTAAATAGGTAAAGTATTTTATTTTTCTATCCTCTCATTTCAGCTCGGTGAAATGGGTTGGGCAGGTGATAATATTCCTATTTGGTAGATAAGAAATGAAGCACAAAGAAATTTGCTTGACTCTTCTAGGAACTGAATTATTCAATTTTACCTTCAGAGGCCTGCTTTGGTGGTACTGACTCTGACACTAAATCTCAATCAAAGCCTACATTTTTGCAAAGCAAAAAAAGTCAGGTTGACCTATACTCTGGGCTAATTTTTATACCTAAGTTAAATGAAAAGAATATGAAACAGGGAATAGATTTCATCTTGAAGGACCGGGGAGAAGAGGAAGGTATTTGAAACTTGAATAACATAGCACAAAAAAGGACTAAAAACTGTTATTTTCAAGTTTAATTTATATGGCCAACTTAAACATCCAGGCAATAAACAGGAACTCTGTCTCAATTACCCAGTTAGTTATGCTCTTAAGCATAGTTTTTTAAACTTTTCTATTTTTGATCCCTTTATACCCCAAAGTTTTTTTCTTTTTTTATGCAACCCTAAGTATACAGGTATATAAAATAGGTATACAAATCAAACATTTACTGATAATAAATAGTAATTTCACAACCCCCACATTCAGTTACGAGACCTCACATAGGGTCATGAGTAACTCTGGTCTAGATTATAGTCACCATGGCTTTCAGTCTCAATGCTGTATAGTCTATCAGTTCAGAGGACCACTTGATGTAATTTGCTGAGATCATTTGCTTTCAATGGGGAGAGCACTGTTGTTTGTTCTTAAGCTACTGTACTAGGTATATAGATCACAAACACAAAAATGAAACAGTCCCTGACCTCAAGGAGCTTATGTTCTTACAGGGAAAATCAACATGTACAGAGATAAGTAAATATAAAAGAAAAAAAAAGTGATCCTGGCAATTACAATGTCCTCTTGGCAAGTTCAAGACTGTCTTCTCCTGATCACACTACAGTTGGTGTTGACAAAATGGTAGTTGGAAGAATAAATAAGTAAATTCAGACAGACTCCATTGATGAGTTTTATGCAGAATACAATGAAAAGTCCAAATGGCTTTCCTGCTTCATAGAGAAGAATGACGACAGCTCTCTTGGGTTCAGCATGTGCGGTATCAGTCCACATTGCTGGGTACTGGGTCTCCTCTTCCCAACCTTAGGATTTAGGGTATCTGACCACTAGCATCCCTAATTAGAGGCAGAGAGGTAGCAAATACAGTGACACAGTCCAGGCATGATGGCTCAGGAGTCAGGAAGAGCCAAGTTTAAAATCTGGTCTCAGTCACTTATGACCCTCAGCAAATTATTTAACCTATCTGCCTCAATTTCCTTAACTATAAGAGGGAGATTATGATAGCACCCATCTGCTTTGGATGATGTGAAATCATAAAAGATAATTTATTTAACATAAATAATAATAAGTACTTTTGTTTTCTTTCCTAATTCTATCCATCCTGCATATTATAGCTATTTTTTCCTAATTCTATTTATCCTGTATGTCATAGCTGTTGAATACTATACAACTCTTTCTATGCCTTCTCTCCCTTGCCCATTCTTCTAAAGTCCTATGGTGCCCTCCCCATGCACACCGGGATCCTCATAGATTTTACTCAGAAGAGCAAATGGCACCCATTAACTCCAAAAGGGAAGCTAATAATTGGACATTCTCAGTAAACATGAGAAGAAAAGAAAGGCTTTTTTCTCCCACAAAGATGTTCTCTTACATATTCTGCTAATACCATACATACAGAACAACATCATAATGAGCCAGTCAAGAGGAACTTAAAGATTTATGCATAGATTTGATAATTAATATATGCTATTTACTTGCTGCTAATACAAATCCAAACTACATTTTTCAAATACGCAGGGATCAAATACACCAAATTATGCTTCTCTACTCACCTCCACCACAATCCCCAGGTCTTTAACATAGTCTTTCTCTGTCTGGACCAGCTCATTCAGGACAAACCTGAAAGAAAAAACAAGAACATTGAGATTTTCTATTAGTCTTCAGGGTAAATGTTTTTTCCTCATTTAACTTCCTCATTAAAATTCACAGGGTTATGATTACCTTTGAACTTTGATGACAAAATGAAAAATTCTCTTTATACAGTATCTAAAAGAAGGTGGAAGGAGGGAAATCTACTCTACCTTCACATTCCCCAAGATGTTTTTTCATACTGAAATGACTAGAGCTGATGATTTAACCAAGGTGATTTCCCAAGGTGATTTCCCAAGGTGGGAAGAACTTTCTCTTTCTCTTTCACAACTTTGGATATGTTTTTTTTCCATACCAAATGTAGATCTTCTCTAGATCTATAGCATACAAACTTTAGAGCTAGAAGACTACTCAATCCAATGCCGTCTTTTTTGTATGAGGAAATAAGGCCCACAGAGATAAAACAAATAGCTAAGAAAGTCTACAACTTAATCAGTGAAAAGCCAGGAAGGGCACAACTGTGATCCAAATTTAGTCTCCTAGTTCATTTCTTTCTGGCTTTCACCTCCACTGCCTCCCATACTCGAATTGATCTTTTTCACTCTCACCTCTTAGATCCTTTTTAAGGCTCAGTTTAGATGCCAGCTCTAACTCTAGACTTTTCCCAACTCCCCCATTGCTAGATTCCTCCCTTCTCTCACTCTATAGCATTTGGCATTTTTACATTTGCTTTTCGAACCACATCTGTCTCTTTCCCTGCCTTTTTGCTTAATGAGCTCCAGTGGCTCCCCATTTACCCCCAGGTTCAAATATAAAGTACTGTGTTTGATATTTAAGACTCTTTATAACTTGGTCTCTTCCGATCTTTCCAGTCTTTTTATACTTTAATTTGTTTCATGTATTCTGTGTTCCAGCAGCTTTGAAATTCCTTAGACATAAACACACCATCTTCTACCTCAGTAAATTTGCTCTAGCTTTTCCTCAGATTTGGAAAATTCTGTCCCCATAGTCAGGGTAGTTAAGGGTTTAGTCTAGATGATCTTTAGGCCCCTTCTAGCTCTGCCATTCTATGACTAGAATATTTACCATTCTTTTAAGCTCCATTCTTTGGTTATTCAGACAGACACTAAGGAAAGGATCTGTTTGATAACTATTTTAAAAAGATAATTAGGTTCAATGACAACAAGTGAAATTAAAAAAAAAAAAAAAAGAAGCACCAGAGTAAGATAGAGTTTATCTATGGAGCTCGCCAGGAAATCCCCAAAGATCTAGGATTGAGATCTAATGCAGAAGAGGGATTCTGTCTCCCCTCTGATCTCTCTAACTGGAAATGTTATGTACACCTAGATTTAAATGATACAAACAAAACACTAAGGAGTAGCAGCAGTAACAGGGTCTTAAGATCTAAGCTTTGCACCATGCAAAGATGGTTTCTTTTCAGTGGATTATTCAGACTGATTCCCAGGTTGTTTCTAAATTCTCCGGATAGAGGTAATATTTTCCATCCAGACAACCAATCAAGAATTAAGGAGTAGTGGCTGGAAGGTAGTGTGTGTGGGGGAACTGTGCAGTTTTTTTTAACCTAAACCTCATCCTTGCTGGCTAAGCATGGAATTGGACAACTGAATAGCTGAATCTAATGAAAAGACAGAGAAAAATCAAAATTCTGTCCTGTCAGATTTCAGAGTGTAGACTAGGGTCGCTGCTCTCCTTAATCTAGGAAGCCAATCTATGAAATATTTGTTCTGCAAAACAGACTAGAACTGCAGGAGCCAGTGGTATGGGATTACAGAATTATGGGAGTATGACATGGCAGAAGCAATGGCTCTGTATTATTTATAAATACTGGATTCAAATCCTACCTCTGACACTTACTACTTGTATAATTTTGGACAAGAAAGCCTCCTTGGCCTTCGTTTCTTCATTTATAAATAAGGAGCTTCCTCCTTGTTGGAGATCTTTGATCCTACTACCAGCCAAGGCCTGAAACCACAGGCGAAGGGTGGGAAAGGAAGATGATTTTCTTTATCAGTGAAAGGAATGGGGATGGCTAAGTTTCAGACCACAGAAAGGAAATGACAAGAATGAATGCATCTAAATATACCTTAGTAGGAAGAGAAGTCCTAGAATGGACTTAAAGTGGTGACTGTTTATTAGAAAGTGGTAACAAGTCCTCCTACAGACAAACCAGAGGGGAAATCCATAGTTTTTGGCCTCCAGGCAGTTCCACCCTGGGCTACTCCCTAACTGATGGATCCCTAAGTAATCCTTTCAATTCTCTGGGGAAAGAGATGTTTCATTCAAATCAAGTCAATATGCATTTGTAGAAGCCTCTTTTATAGGTAAATTACTGTATTTATAATGCAACAGAATGAAGATAATATACTGAAAAGTAAAATTTGCATTTAAATATTTGGTTATTTAATATTAAAAAAGAAAAGAAAAGAAAAGAAAAAAATACCACTAGGAAATCCGTGATTAAATGCCAAATGACCTCTACTAATGGTAAGTTCTGTCTCCCTAAAGTCTGGTCCTGGAAGTAAGGGCCATTTGAGAAGTGGAAATTACTGTGCTTCCATTGCCCAGATCACTCCAGCTGCAGTTTAGACCCATTCCTCCAAAGCTCTGTTCTTAAGGATAAGTTATTCTTGAGTGTCACTATTATAAAACCTACTTTCCCATGATCCAGACCAGTTAAACTCCTCATTAGCATTCTATTCTCTTATTTGCACATCACTAACTAGTAACTACATGCAGACTTTGTATATCTATCATTTCCAGCCCTGACTTCTGTCTGGACCTACAGTTCTCACTGACAAGCCAAACTCTATCTCGATGTCCCATTGGAACCTCCAAGCCAGAATGTCCAAAATCAAGTTCAAAGGATTTTAGAAATAAAAGGAACTTCCAAACAACCTCTCAAGTATAGGCTATTTAGCCCAACTCTCCCATTTTACAGATGAGAAAATTGAGAACTAAGAGATGAAAAGGACTTTGTCCAAGGTCTAGAGATGAAAAGGACTTTGTCCAAGGTCACACAAGTATTAAGCATAGAAGACAAGATACGTACACAATTCCTCTGACTGCAGAACCAATACTTTTTCTGCTTCATCATGGTCTTCATGTACTGGCTCTTAGTTGACTATTTATACTCCCAAACCATGAAGTCATTAACTTCATCAGTGGTACCATCGATTTGTATCTCCTATGTTCTCTTTGGAGTTCTCTTTAATTTTCCCCTCCCTCTAATATCTCATATTCAAATGATTATTAAGTTCTGTTGACTCTAACAAACTTTTGGATCTGTTCTCTCCGATTTCTTTCCTTTGCTGCCATTCTGACACACACACACTGTCACTACTACCAGCTGGAACTATTTTAATAGCTTACTAACAGGTTTCTTATGCTCTTACTAACCCCCCCTTCGCCTCCCCTAAAAAAAGCCTTTACACCATTGCCAAACTAAGACAAACTAGATGTGAGTTATAGCACTCCTAAACTAGTGCCAATTAAGTAAAGTTCAAAGTTCTTCACCTGGCATCCAAGACTTTGCTCAATTTGGAACCACCCTGCCTTATCTTGTATTCAGTTTATAAATCTACCAAACTGGAGTAGAGGTAGCTAAGTGGTGCAGGACATAGGGCATGATCTGGAGTCAGAAAGGCCCAACTTTTAATCTGACCTCAGCTACTTGCTAGCTGTAGCACCTTAGATAAGTCACTTAATCTCTATCAGCATCAGATTATTTAACTCTAAAATGGGATAACAATGCTGACTTCCAAGGGTTGTAATGAGGATTAAAGATCAAAGTACTTATATAGCATATGGCACTGTACCTGGCACATTATAGGTACCTAATAAATGCTTGTTTCCTTTCTTCCTTTCCTTTTCACATACTATATATTTTGCACTAAATCCCCATAGTTGTACTTACACTAAATCCCTGTCATCTTTTCTCTCCTTTGCCTACCCCTTACTTGTGACTCAAAGGGCAACTTTGGGAAGGAGACCCTGATTTCTGCAGTGAGTAACAACCTTGCCCTTGTCTCCCCTCTTACCTAACACTTGCTTATACCTGTGGGATACACTCACCCTACATCAAAACCGTAGCTCTAGAGCTGGGAAAGCCCTTAGGGTTCACCTAGCCTCATTTTCCAGATGAATAAACTGAGATCAAAGCAGTGAAGGGAGTTGCTTCAAGTCCCACAGGTTGAAAATGGCAGAGTGAAGAATCCAAACAGGTTCTTTGACTTCAAAATCAGAGCTCTTTCCCCACCAACAGAGAGTAGTGCCTGTGCTATGCTCTGCTACAAGACTATAAACTCCAGGAGGGCAGGGATATCATCTACACTTTATCTCCCCCAGTTCTAGCACAGTAATTACTAAACACCAAATAAAGATTCTTTCTGGCAAGGATTCTGTGATCTTTCCTTCTCAGTGGCTTCTCTAACCTTTTAATAGCTAGCATTTTCTAATAATCTAAGCTTTGTAAAGTGTTTCACAAATACTAATTCATTTGATCCTTGCAACAACTTTGAGAGATAAGTTCTATTATTATCCCCATTTTACAAATGGGGAAACTGAGGCAGACAATTGTTAAATTACTTGCCCAGGATTACACAGCTAACAAGTGTCTGAGGACAGATTTAATAACAAGGATATAACTAATGATTACAGAGCACTTACTCTTTGCCCATTACAATTTTCATCTCATTTGAACTACTCTATTATTATTCCTATTCTACAGATGGGTAAACTGAGGCAGGCAAAGGTTAAGTGACTTGCTAATAATTGTCAGAGGACAGATTTGAATTCAGGTCCTCCTGTTTTACTTATTGCACCACCTAGCTACCCTTTAACCCCTCATTGCCATCTACATCTACTGGATCATGTCCAGTATCTTATTTCCCACATGCCCCTATTAACAAGCAGAATGTCTAATCCTTTCCTATTGTACCATTATGCTTCATATCCAGTTGAATTGCCATGAAGTCATTCTGTCAAAATAGTGAACATCCCTTTATTTCCACTGGAGACAGAACAAGACCAATTAGCCTTACATTGCAGTGGGATATATTTAGGATAGAAAAAGGAAAGAAGTTCATGTCAGGAAGGTGTGAGGAACAAGCAATCAGATGAATTCTCTTCATGGAGGAGAC